>NC_064846.1:180732963-181065775 GCF_024166365.1 Elephas maximus indicus | reverse complement strand
AGCGTTTTCTCAGTTGTGATCTTTATGGCCGCAGATTGCCAGGTCTTTCTCCCACGGCACTGCTGGGTGGCTGCGAACCACAGACCTTTTGGTTAGCGCTGAGTGCGCGACCGCTCCGCCACTGAAGAAGGGGCAACCCCGAAATCAGCACCACGTCTCCAACAGCCTCAAAACAAGGGCCTTTTCCTGGAAGCCGGAGATAACAGAAGGTGCTCCTGGATATATCAAATATACCTGCGATTTTTACTTCCTTTCTCTTGTTTCCTTGTGCTTTCTAATGTTTTCACAACACATAGACAATTCAACAAACATTTGTTTTAATGGGGAAAAAACCAGTAAATGTTACTTTTTAAAAGTTCAGTTAAAAATTGTGGGGCCGACAGAAACGTAAGATATTACTGGGAGAAACGGGGAGCAGGGTGCGTGGGAGCTCTGCAGTTTCTGATGTTTGTCTATAAACCTAAAACGGGAGCCCTGGGGGCGCAGTGGTTAAGAGCTCGGCTGCTTACCCAAAGGTTGGCAGTTCAAATCCACCAGCTGCTCCTTGGACACCCTGTGGGGCAGTTCTACCCTGTGCCATAGGGTTACTATGAGCCGCAATCAACTCGACGGCAATGGGTTTGGTTTTTCTTGGTTTGGCTTCTCTTTATAAGTCTCATTGTGCCTAGATTCTTGGAGCCACTTTGCTTTTTCAGGAATTAAAATCAGGCCTCCCTAGACGCACATAGAATAACTGCTCAGAATAAAATCTATGTGCAAATTTCAGTGAGCTCTGGTTATTTTTTAACCCCGGTTCCCTGGCGGTGCTGTGGTTGAGAGCTCGGCTGCTTAAACCCAAAGGTCGGCGGTTCAAATCCACCAGCAGCTCCTTGGAAACTCTGTCCTATAGAGCAGCTGTGAGTCGGAATCAGGTTTTTTTGTTTTGTTTTTATGCCAACGATTGTGGAGATGGTGCAGGACGGGGCAACATCTTGTTATGATGTACCTGGGCTCATCACAAGTCGGGGCCGACTTGACAGCAACTAACAACAATAACAAATTATTTAAAAAAAGATTGTGGGGTAGACAGCTCAGTTCTTGCTGCCAACAACATTTTTTTCTTAATTATTTTATTCAGTGTCTTACTTATCAGTGATTCCTTGATATTCCTTTCGGGATGTGTGACGTGTAGACCCGTGAATGTGCCCCTGAGCAGTGTGTCTGCACTGGGACTCCCTACCCACTGCCTGGCGGTTGTGGTCGTTGGGTGCCGTGGAGTCGACTCTGGCTCATAGTGACCCACTGTGACAGGGTAGAGCCGCCCCAGAGTTTCCAAGGCTGGGATTTTTACGGGAGGAGATCGCCCGGTCCTTTCTCCTGTGGTGCGGCTGGTGGGTTTGAACAGCTGACCCTCTGGTTAGCAGCCGAGCACTTAACCGTTTCGCCGCACACGGCCCGAGTCCGCGGGATGTGACCTGGTCCAGGGGAGCCATGGCTGTCGGTGGGTGCCGGTGCCACCTTGTGGGCCAGAGGGAAACAGCGATTGCAGCTCAGTGGTTCCCACCTGCCTTGCCCCGGCTTCCGGCATCTTCCGGGTCCTTCTTCAGAATTCTACCCTCCGAATGCTTACGCCAAAGCCGAGCCGGGCTACAGTGGTCTTTCCAGCCAAAACCTCAAGGAGGCCTTCTCAGACGTGTACTTATCTGTCGGCTGAAGTGGGATCGACTCCGACTCACGGCGCCCACGTGTGTCCGCGTAGACCCGAGCTCTACAGGGTTTTCACTGGCGGATTTCTCAGACTTAGCTCGCCACTTCTTCTGAGGTGTCTCTGGGTGGACTTGAACCACCAACCTTTTGGTTAGCAGCCGAGCAGGTTAATGTTTGCACCGCCCAGGGCTTCAACCTTGCACTGTACCTTAGTTCATCCTGGGAGCATTGCCCCAGGTGTGTCTGCTCAGCCCAGCAATTTAGCGCCGTGTCTTCAGCCTGGGCCATGGCCCCAGGGGAGGTGACCGCCTGGGGAGTGGACCCGGGAGGGCCGTGGCCCTGAGGGTACCAGCAGCTGTTGGGTTGGGACAGCTGGTGGCCTGACCCTTGGCCTGAGGTGGCCTCCTGCCTCCTTCCTGCCAGCCCGGCCAGCGGCTTTGTGTATCCGCCTCTGTGTGTGTTGCTGCCGCCGCCGCGCTGGGCCACATTTCCGGCCTTGTCCTTTGACTGGTGGCCCTTCTGTCCTGAAAAGCCTGACTGGGGCGTCCCCCTTTCCAAAATATGCCTCATCTCGGAGCTTCCCTTGGTGGGGGAGGTCTCAGGAGTTGTGGGGGCACAGGTACCATGTGAGGGTCTGTGTGAGCAGGTCTGCAAGCCTGGGGGGACCCCTGAGCCCGTAATCTGGGCTGAGGGATGTGAGGTCTTGGGGGCCTGGAGACGACTGCCTGGCCCTCCTCCCACGGGCCACACAGTGGGAGACTTACCCTGGAGGCCTGGGTGGACCCTCGGTTTATTTCCACAATGTCGTCCCCTCCCACCGCCCCTAGCCCCAGCTTAGTTACGGAGAAGTATTCCTCAGGGCCAGAGGGCCGGCTTCAGAAGAGACTTTCAAAGAGGAGTGGACATCCTTATACAGCAGGTCCATGTTCCCAGCAAACACCTGTGGTGTAGGCACTCGGGGCCAGGCCCTGCTGTAGGTGGACATCCTTATACAGCAGGTCCATGTTCCCAGCAAACACCTGTGGTGTAGGCACTCGGGGCCAGGCCCTGCTGTAGGTGGACATCCTTATACAGCAGGTCCATGTTCCCAGCAAACACCTGTGGTGTAGGCACTCGGGGCCAGGCCCTGCTGTAGGTGGACATCCTTATACAGCAGGTCCATGTTCCCAGTACACACCTGTGGTGCAGGCACTCGGGGCCAGGCCCTGCTGTGGGTGGACATCCTTATACAGCAGGTCCGTGTTCCCAGTACACACCTGTGGTGCAGGCACTCGGGGCCAGGCCCTGCTGTAGGTGGACATCCTTATACAGCAGGTCCGTGTTTCCAGTACACACCTGTGGGGCAGGAACTCGGGGCCAGGCCCTGCCGTGGGTGGACATCCTTATACAGCAGGTCCATGTTCCCAGTAAACACCTGTGGTGCAGGCACTCGGGGCAAGGCCCTGCTGTAGGTGGACATCCTTATACAGCAGGTCCATGTTCCCAGTACACACATGTGGTGCAGGCTCTCGGGGCCAGGCCCTGCTGTGGGTGGACATCCTTATACAGCAGGACCATGTTCCCAGTACACACCTGTGGTGCAGGCACTCGGGGCCAGGCCCTGCTGTGGGTGGACATCCTTATACAGCAGGTCCATGTTCCCAGTACACACCTGTGGTGCAGGCACTCGGGGCCAGGCCCTGCTGTAGGTGGACATCCTTATACAGCAGGTCCATGTTCCCAGCAAACACCCGCGGTGCAGGCACTCGGGGCCAGGCCCTGCTGTAGGTGGACATCCTTATACAGCAGGTCCGTGTTCCCAGTACACACCTGTGGGGCAGGAACTCGGGGCCAGGCCCTGCTGTGGGTGGACATCCTTATACAGCAGGTCCATGTTCCCAGTAAACACCTGTGGTGCAGGCACTCGGGGCCAGGCCCTGCTGTGGGTGGACATCCTTATACAGCAGGTCCATGTTCCCAGTAAACACCTGTGGTGCAGGCACTCGGGGCCAGGCCCTGCTGTAGGTGGACATCCTTATACAGCAGGTCCATGTTCCCAGTACACACCTGTGGTGCAGGCTCTCGGGGCCAGGCCCTGCTGTAGGTGGACATCCTTATACAGCAGGACCATGTTCCCAGTACACACCTGTGGTGCAGGCACTCGGGGCCAGGCCCTGCTGTGGGTGGACATCCTTATACAGCAGGTCCGTGTTCCCAGTACACACCTGTGGTGCAGGCACTCGGGGCCAGGCCCTGCTGTGGGTGGACATCCTTATACAGCAGGTCCATGTTCCCAGTACACACCTGTGGTGCAGGCACTCGGGGCCAGGCCCTGCCGTGGGTGGACATCCTTATACAGCAGGTCCGTGTTCCCAGTACACACCTGTGGTGCAGGCACTCGGGGCCAGGCCCTGCTGTAGGTGGACATCCTTATACAGCAGGTCCATGTTCCCAGTACACACCTGTGGTGCAGGCACTTGGGGCCAGGCCCTGCTGTGGGTGGACATCCTTATACAGCAGGTCCGTGTTTCCAGTACACACCTGTGGGGCAGGAACTCGGGGCCAGGCCCTGCCGTGGGTGGACATCCTTATACAGCAGGTCCATGTTCCCAGTAAACACCTGTGGTGCAGGCACTCGGGGCAAGGCCCTGCTGTAGGTGGACATCCTTATACAGCAGGTCCATGTTCCCAGTACACACATGTGGTGCAGGCTCTCGGGGCCAGGCCCTGCTGTGGGTGGACATCCTTATACAGCAGGACCATGTTCCCAGTACACACCTGTGGTGCAGGCACTCGGGGCCAGGCCCTGCTGTGGGTGGACATCCTTATACAGCAGGTCCATGTTCCCAGTACACACCTGTGGTGCAGGCACTCGGGGCCAGGCCCTGCTGTAGGTGGACATCCTTATACAGCAGGTCCATGTTCCCAGCAAACACCCGCGGTGCAGGCACTCGGGGCCAGGCCCTGCTGTAGGTGGACATCCTTATACAGCAGGTCCGTGTTCCCAGTACACACCTGTGGGGCAGGAACTCGGGGCCAGGCCCTGCTGTGGGTGGACATCCTTATACAGCAGGTCCATGTTCCCAGTAAACACCTGTGGTGCAGGCACTCGGGGCCAGGCCCTGCTGTGGGTGGACATCCTTATACAGCAGGTCCATGTTCCCAGTAAACACCTGTGGTGCAGGCACTCGGGGCCAGGCCCTGCTGTAGGTGGACATCCTTATACAGCAGGTCCATGTTCCCAGTACACACCTGTGGTGCAGGCTCTCGGGGCCAGGCCCTGCTGTAGGTGGACATCCTTATACAGCAGGACCATGTTCCCAGTACACACCTGTGGTGCAGGCACTCGGGGCCAGGCCCTGCTGTGGGTGGACATCCTTATACAGCAGGTCCGTGTTCCCAGTACACACCTGTGGTGCAGGCACTCGGGGCCAGGCCCTGCTGTGGGTGGACATCCTTATACAGCAGGACCATGTTCCCAGTACACACCTGTGGTGCAGGCACTCGGGGCCAGGCCCTGCTGTAGGTGGACATCCTTATACAGCAGGTCAGCATTCCCAGTACACACCTGTGGTGCAGGTGCTCGGGGCCAGGCCCTGCTGTAGGTGGACATCCTTATACAGCAGGTCCGCGTTCCCAGTACACACCTGTGGTGCAGGCACTCGGGGCCAGGCCCTGCTGTAGGTGGACATCCTTATACAGCAGGTCCGTGTTCCCAGTACACACCTGTGGTGCAGGCACTCGGGGCCAGGCCCTGCTGTAGGTGGACATCCTTATACAGCAGGTCCGTGTTCCCAGTACACACCTGTGGTGCAGGCACTCGGGGCCAGGCCCTGCTGTGGGTGGACATCCTTATACAGCAGGTCCGTGTTCCCAGTACACACCTGTGGTGCAGGCACTCGGGGCCAGGCCCTGCTGTGGGTGGACATCCTTATACAGCAGGTCCGTGTTTCCAGTACACACCTGTGGTGCAGGCACTCGGGGCCAGGCCCTGCTGTGGGTGGACATCCTTATACAGCAGGTCCATGTTCCCAGTACACACCTGTGGTGCAGGCACTCGGGGCCAGGCCCTGCTGTAGGTGGACATCCTTATACAGCAGGTCCATGTTCCCAGTACACACCTGTGGTGCAGGAACTTGGGGCCAGGCCCTGCCGTGGGTGGACATCCTTATACAGCAGGTCCATGTTCCCAGTAAACACCTGTGGTGCAGGTACTCGGGGCCAGGCCCTGCTGTGGGTGGACATCCTTATACAGCAGGTCCAAGTTCCCAGCAAACACCTGTGGTGCAGGCACCCGGGGCCAGGCCCTGCTGTGGGTGGTGGTTAAGGAAGGGAGAAAGTCCTTGTTCCCACGGTCTCCTGCGGTGGGAGAAAGTCAGCTGAAACGGATCAATAAGGAGCATTTCTGTTGATCCATTCATCCATCTCCTCTGTGTATGTATGTATCTGTCTGTCTGTCTGTCCATTTATTTTATCTGTCTATCTGGAAACCGTGGTGGCATAGTGGTTATGGGTTTGGCTGCTAAGTGAAAGGTCATGAGTTCAATTCCACCAAGTGCTCCTTGGAAACCCTGTGGGGCAGCTCTACTCTGTTGTATGGGGTCGCTATGAGTCGGAATTGACTTGATGGCAATGGGTTTGGTTTTTTAGTTTATCCGTCCGTCCGTCCATCCATCCCATCCATTCCATCTGTCTGTCTGCCTGCCTGCCTACCCGCCCACCTGCCTGCCTGTCCACCTGTCCATGGGTCTGTCCATCCATCTGTCCATCATCTATGAATCGACCCATCATCTCTCTCTCTAGGTATCTAATCTACCTTCTGTATCTATCATCTACCTGTCGTTGTTATTGTCTGACCCTGTATGACAGAGTAGAGCTTCCCCATAAGGTTTTCTAGGCTGTAACCTTCACAGGAGCAGATCAGGGGGTCTTTCTGCTGTGGAGGTGCTGGTGGGTTCAAACCACACACCTTTCAGTTGGTAGCTGAGTGCTTAACTGTTTCTCACCAGGGCTCCATCATCTACCTATCTACATGCAATATCTATTTATCTTCTATCTGTCCATCCATTCATCAGTCTGTCCATCCATCCGTCCATCTACCCACCTATCTACCTGTTTATGTATCTATCGGTCATTTATCTACCTACCTACCTGTCTGTCTGTCTGTCAATCAGCTATCTGTTATCCATCCATCTGTCCGTTATGGATATCCAGGCTATGAAGTAAAATAAAGCAGGATACAGGGATAGGAAGTGGTGGCGTTTGTGTGTGTGTGTGAGTGGGTGTGTGACTGCGAGTGGGTGTGAGTGTGTGTGTGTGCGTGCACAGCTGTGTGTTCAGACATGTGACCAGGTGGCACTGGAATTGCCGGACCACGTGGTAATTCTATGTTTAACTTTCTGAGGAATAGGTGGCTTTTTCTCAGGAAATATGAACCAGGCCCGTGTCAGGGGGACGTGTTTCAGGTACAGAAAACGGCTCGAAGAACGTGAACGTGGTACAAAGAGCACAGATTATGACGAATCTTGGGTCTGGGGTGGGAAACAAGCTACAGGAGGATTTGAAGAGAACAGGCTTCCAGGGAACAGGGTTTAAGTAAAAATGGAAAGTGCAGGCAACAGCTGGCCTTTCTGCTCCTTCAAAGGCCTGGCCACCCTGCCAGAAATTCCGAAGCATTTGCTTTAATTAGAGACGGCTTCCTCGGCCTGGACCAGCCTTCTGTGAGCAGCGGTTATGAATAGATGCTGCAGAGTCAGGCTCCGGGGTTCACCTGGCTGAGGATTTCGTTCACACGTTCCGGGGAGCCAGGGGGGTGAGCTGCAGGGCCGAGACCAAGGTCAAGATTAGCAGCAGAAAAGCCGGCCGGATTTAGACCCGCCTGCTGGGACTCACGGGGTCAGCCTGCTGGAGGCACACACCCAGCCCCTCACCGGACGCCTGCAGGGGGTGCTGGGCACCCTGGGGTCCATTCCGACTCACAGAATAGAACCGCCCCGTCGGGTCTCCTAGGCTGTATGTCATCTTTACGGGAAGTGCCCTGGTGGCACGACAGTTAAGCGCTCGGCTGCTAACTGAAAATTTGGCAGTTAGACCCCACCAGCCGCTCTGCGGGAGAAAGACATGGCCATCTGCCCCTGTAGAGGTTGCACCAAGAAAACCTTATAGGGCGGCTCTGCTCTGTCACGTGGGGTCACCGTGAGTCAGAATCAACTAAAAGGCAATGTTTTTTTTCTTCTTAATCTTTAAGAAAACAGATTGACAAGTCTTTCTCCCTCGGAGCCACCCTGTGGGTTCAAACCGCTGACCTTGCAGTTAGCAGCTGAGCGCTTAACCATTCGCACCACCAGGGACACCTAATTAGACATTGTTGTTGTTGTCGTTGGGTTCCTTGTAGTCAATTTCGACCCAGGACGACCCTGTGTGACAGAGAACTGCCACATAGGGTTTCCTAGGACGTACTCTTAAGGGGAGCAGATGGCCAGGTCTCCCCCGAGGAGCTGCTGGGTGGGTTCGAACCACCGACCTTTTGGTTAGCAGCCAAGCACTTAACCACTGCCCAGCCAGGTCTCCCTGAGTATCTGTTTCCTGTGGGAGTTAGTTCCGAAGCTCTCAGTCAATTCACCTTCTGGAGAGGGGACTTTTGCTCCTTAGTGAGGCCTCCCAGATAGGATTTGGTTTTGCTCCGATGAACCCAAAGCTTCAGCGACAAACACTGTCAACAGGTTCAACCCCATGGGGAGCCCCCGGAACCTGTTGTCGGCAGGACACTCCACCCCACCCTCTCCGTCCCTCCGATGATGCGCCCCCCAGGCTCCTAGCAGCCGCGCCAAGATATTTCAGGAAGGGTAAAAATAGCCAGCAGGCGCGGCCCTGTTGACACCACTTAAACGGACGAAGTCCCCACCTGCCAAGATTCGCTCCTCTGATGGTGTGAAGCCCGAGGCTGCAACACCGACTCTGGGGTCCCTCAGAGTCCAGGCCTGAGTCTGACAACCGGCTGAGTACGGCTCCCCTGTGCGGGGTCCTGGAGTGGGTCCCCCGGAAGATGAAGGCCTCTGCCAGCTGGGAGCCACAGGCTTCATAACTTCACCCACAGCCGTGGAGTCGATTACGCCTCATAGAGACCCTGTGTGACCGTGTACAAGTGCCCCACTGGGTTTCCTAGGCTGTAGTCTGTATGGGAGCAGATCTTCAGGTCTTTCGTCCGTGGAGCCTCTGGGTGGGTTCAAATTGCAGTCAGGCACTTAGCCATTGTGCTACCAGGGCTCCTTCCAATAAATAAAGTTGCTCCATTCAGACTCACGGTGACCTCGTGTGACAGAGTAGAACTGCCCCATGGGGCTTCCTGGGCTGTAATCTGTACCAGGAAGGAGCCCTGGTGATGCAATGGTTAAGCGCTCGGCTACACACTGAAACGTCAACAATCCGAACCCACCAGCGGCGCCACAGGAGAAAAGTCCTGGAGACCTGCTCCTGTTAAAAATCACGGACTAGGAACCCGATGGGGCAGTTCTACCCCGGTGCGTGAGGTTATCGTGAGTCTGAACCAACCAGATGGCACACAACGTCCGCACTCTGTCTGTGGTCTGTGATCTGTGATCTGTGTGGAATCTGTAATATGTATGTAATATGTAATCTGTTGTAATCTGTGTGTAATCTGTAATATGTATGTAATATGTAATCTGTTGTAATCTGTAATCTGTGTGTAATATGTAATCTGTTGTAATCTGTGATCCGTGTGTAATCTGTAATATGTATGTAATATGTAATCTGTTGTAATCTGTAATATGTATGTAATATGTAATCTGTTGTAATCTGTAATCTGTGTGTAATATGTAATCTGTTGTAATCTGTGATCCGTGTGTAATCTGTAATATGTATGTAATATGTAATCTGTTGTAATCTGTAATCTGTGTGTAATCTGTAATATGTATGTAATATGAAATATGTTGTAATCGGTATGTAATCTGTGTGTAATCTGTACATAATCTGTGTGTAATCTGTAATCTGTGTGTAATCTGTGATCTGTGTGTAATCTGTGTGTAATCTGTGTACAATCTGTGATCTGTGTGTAATCTGTGTACAATCTGTGATCTGTGTGTAATCTGTGTGTAATCTGTGTGTAATCTGTGATCTGTGTGTAATCTGTGATCTGTGTGTAATCTGTACAATCTGTGATCTATGTGTAATCTGTGATCTGTGTGTAATCTGTATGTAATCTGTGTGTAATCTGTGATCTGTGTGTAATCTGTATGTAATCTGTGTGTAATCTGTGATCTGTGTGTAATCTGTGATCTGTGTGTAATCTGGGTGTAATCTGTATGTAATCTGTGTGTAATCTGTGACCTGTGTGTAATCTGTGTGTAATCTGTGACCTGTGTGTAATCTGTGTGTAATCTGTGATCTGTGTGTAATCTGTAATCTGTGTGTAATCTTTAATCTGTAATCTGTGTGTAATCTGTAATCTGATGTAATCTGTAATCTGTTGTAATCTGTAGTCTGTGTGTAATCTCAATGGCACACAACATCTGTAACCTTTATGGAGAAAGGCTTGGCAATCTGATCCCACTGGATGGGTTTAACACAGGCCTTTCTCTTTAAGCCCAGCACTTAACCCCTGTGCCACCAGGGATCCTTCACCAGACAGAGTTAGGGTTTTCTATTCAACATTTGCAAGAGAGGGCAGAGTTGGGGTGTGGGGTGAATTGTGGGGTACAGTGGCTGACCCTCAACACTGGCCTGGGGCTCAATCATAGTGGGAGATGCAATGCCCCAGGGGCAGAAAGATGACTTAGGCCAGGATTAAACAAAGGTGTGCAAATGTCCTGGGGCTGCCATAGCAAAGTACTGCAAACTCATGGTTTAAAACTGCAGGGATTTATTCCCTCATAGTTCTGGAGGCCAGAAGCCTGCAATCAAGGCGTCTGCAGGGCCACGCTCCCTCTGGAGGCCCTAGGTGAGGGTCCATCCTTGTCTCTTCCAGCTTCTGGTGGTCCCAGGTGTTCCTGGGCTTGTGGCCTCATCACTCCAGTCTCTGCTTCTGTCCTCACATGGTGTCTTCCCTCTGTGTCTCTTATATGGACAACAGTCATTGGATTTAGGGCCCACCCCAATCCAGGGTGATCTCACCTTGATATCCTTCACTAGTCACATCTGCAAAGAACCTATTCCCAAAGAAGTTCACACTCGGGCAGGTTACCCAATAAGCAGGGTACACATGGAATTACTTACGCTTACTCACCAATCTGTACTGCACAATTTCACCATATCAATGATGTGTACCCATGTGTACCTGCTTGCTGCTTAATCTGCCCCTTGTCACAGTCATCGGCTGCAAGTGGATGTGGAACGTTAGCCTGGAATTACCGGACCCTAGGCTTGGTCATTTCCCTGGAAGCCCCAAACCAGGTTGGGATTTGTAAGTCTTCCTCAAAGGGAGACAAAATTCCCCTGGGGCAGAAAGACGACTCCAGCAGGGTCAGGATTGGATGGGTGTGTGGGAGTGCCCAGGGGCTGCCATGACACCTGTGGCCACTTGGGATGGTGAGAGCCCATCCTGATCATCCCATTGTTGGCTAGACCATCTGGGGTGGCCCAGGCCCCACCCTGACTCGCACTGTTGGCATAGACTATCTGGGGTGATTCGAGGCCCCCATCATGAGTCCCATTGTTGGCATAGACCATCTGGGGTGGCCCAAGGACCTGTAATGAGTCTCGTTGTTGGCATAGGCTATTTGGGGTGACCTGAGGCCTCCATCATAAATCCCATTGTTGCCATAGACCATGGGGGGGGTAGCCCAGGCCCCACCCTGAATCCCACCGTTGGCATAGGCTATCTGGGGTGGCCCAAGGACCCATCATGAGCCCCATTGTTGGCATAGACTATCTGGGGCAGCCCAAGGACCCATCATGAGCCCCATTGTTGGCATAGAGTATCTGGGGTGATCCAGGACCCCACCATGAATCCCACTGTTGGCATAGACCATCTGGGGTGATCCAGGACCCCACCATGAATCCCACTGTTGGCATAGACCATCTGGGGTGATCCAAGGTCCCCATCAGGAATCCCACTGTTGGCATAAACCATCTGGGGTAATCCGAGGCCCCCACCATGACTCCCATTGTTGGCATAGACTATCTGGGGTAGCCCTTGCCCCCACCATGAATCCTATTGTTGACATAGACTATCTGAGGTGGCCCGAGCCCCCAGGTAAAGAAAGGCAGTCTTATCAGGCAGGACATTCCCAGGGCTTAGAGGTTACCTCCCAGGAGCTGGGTGAGGGCCAGACTTCCTTTTGGAATGCGCAGGGTTCGGACAACTCGGGCTGCTGAGTTAACCCTTTTGTCTCAGTCATTCAGTGCTACTATGAAAGAAATATCACAAGTTGGGGGCTTTAACAAACAGAAATTTATTTTCTCGCAGTTCAGGAGGCTAGAAGCCCGCATTCAGGGCACTGGCCCCAGGGGAAGGCTCTCTGTCTGTCGGCTGTGGGGGAAGGTCCTTATCTTTTCTCGGCTTCTGTTCCTGGGTTCCTTGGGAGTCATGTGCTGTTATCTTACCCATTTCTCTGTGTGCTTGCTTTCACAGTTGGCGCTTTTACATCAAAAGAGATTCGTTTAAGATGTACCCTACATCAATACTGCCTCATGGACGTAACGAAGAAAACCCATTCCCAGAAGGTATTATAACCACATGTATAAAAACCCATTGCTATCGAGTGGATTCTGACTCACAGGAACCCTATAGGACAGAGTAGAACTGCCCCATAGGGTTGTTAAGGCTGTAGTCTTTATGGCTGCGAAGTGCGTGGACAGGGAGCTGCCAGGACTTCAAGCCGGATTCAGAAGAGGATGTGGAATGAAGGATGTCGTTACTGAAGTTAGATGGATCCTGGCTGAAAGCAGAGAACACCAGAAGGATGTTTACCTGTGTTTTATTGACTATGCAAAGGCATTCGACTGTGTGGATCATAACAAACTGTGGATAACACTGTGAAGAATGGGAATTCCAGAAGACTTCATTGTGCTCATGAGGAACCTTTACACAGATCAAGAGGCAGTTGTTCGGACAGAACAAGGGGATGCTGATTGGTTTAAAGTCAGGAAAGGTGTGCATCAGGGTTGTATCCTTTCACCATACCTGTTTAATCTGTATGCTGAGCAAATAATCTGAGAAGCTGGACTGTATGAAGAAGAATGGGGCATCAGGATTGGAGGAAGACTCATTAACAACCTGCGTTATGCAGATGACACAACCTTGCTTTGTGAAAGCGAAGAGGACTTGAAGCACTTACTAATGAAGGTCAAAGACCACAGCCTTCAGTATGGACTGCACCTCAACGTAAAGAAAACAAAAATGCTCACAACTGGACCAAGGAGCAACATCATGATATATAAACGGAGAAAAGATGGAAGTTGTCAAGGATTTCATTTTACTTGGATCCACAATCAAAGCCTATGGAAACAGCAGCCAAGAAATCGATATATTGTGTGGGGCAAATCTGCTACAAAAGACCTCTTTAATCTGTTAAAGAGCAAAGATGTCACCTTGAGGATTAAGGTGCGCCTGACTGAAGCCATGACATTTTCAATCACATCATATGCGTGTGAAAAGTGGACAACAAATAAGGAAAATGGAAGATTTGATGCCTTGGAATTATGGTGTTGGTGAAGAATATCGAATATTGACTATACCATGGGCTGCCAGGAAAACAAACAAATCTGTCTTGGAAGAAGTACAGCCAGGGTGCTCCTTAGAAGCGAGGATGGTGAGACTCCGTTTCACTTACTTTGGACATGGAGGGATCAGTCCCTGAAGAAGGACATCGTGCTTGGTAGAGAAGAGGGTCTGCAAAAAAGAGGAAGACCCTCAGCGAGATGGATTGACACAGCGGCTGCAACAGTGGGGCTCAAACATGGCAACGATTGTGAGGATGGCACAGGACTGGGCGGTGTTTCGTTCTGATGTATGTAGGGTCGCTATGAGCTGGAACTGACTCTGCAGTACCGGACAACAGCAAGAGTCTTTATGGAAGCAGACTGACACATTTTTCCCCAAGGAGTGGCTGGTGGGTTTGAACCGCTGACCTTTCGGCTAGCAGCCAAGCATTTATCTACTGCGGGTTTACAGCCCATACTTTTGGGGAACACAGTTCAATCCGTTAACACCTTTTCGGCACAACAACAACGGTGTTGCTTCCCAGGTAAGCCCGCAGCCTCACTCTCCTTAACTGTAAAACGGGGATAGAAGGACTTACCTGCCTACCCTGTGGACACGAGACCGGTGGGCACTAAAGCCTGCTTCCTGTTCTGGGATGGTCGCTGCTGGCTTAGGAAAAGGGCTTGCTGGGGTTCGATGCCAATTGCCCTTCTTTTTAACGTCAGACAGTATAAAAACCGTACGATTGAATACAGCCATTCTGACCAGCCACCCCGATCGGCCGGGCTTATAAAATCCCGCTGCGGTTCAGTGCCCAAACTCCTAATCCTTATTTCTCCCCCAAGGCCAATAAACATCTGGGGATTAAACTCTCCAGGCCCAATAAATGTTTGTGGCTTCCTGCATCCATGAGCTAGGTGAGGTATTGGAAACACGCTATTATTTTATTGGGTCATAAAGACACATTTAAGACAGCAGCGTGTGGGGCTCTGAACCTGTCTGTTAGGTGGCGCTGGGACTGAGGTGTGTTTCCCTGTTGGGGAGGATTCCATGTGGAGGATGGAGGTGGTAAGATGAGGACGCTGGCTGTCAGCGAGGCTGTGGGCAGGTTAGGGTCCCTGGGTGGTGCAAACACCGTGCTCAGCTGCTGAGTGAAAGGTTGGAGGTGTTAGTCCACTCCCAGGTGCCTCGGAAGAATGGCCTGGCAACCTGCTTCTGAGAAATCGGCCATTGGAAACCCTAGGGGACGCAGTTCTACTCTGGCCCACACGGGAGCGCCGTGAATCGGGGTCGGCCCGGTGGTGACCAGCCGTGGTGGTTGGGGCTGGTGTGTTTCTGAATGAGCAGAACGCGGTTCTCTTGTACGACTGCATCAGAGTCGTACCAGCCTTTGGTGGCGGCGTGGTTCCGGGGGAGCCAGAACGTGGTGCGTTTGTCCGTCTTTGTTAAATTTGTACCAGTCTTTTGGTTTTGTGCTTTTGTTTACCGTTTGGAGTTTAGCACAGGTGAAAATAAAATTGTTACCCAACGGCAGAGCCCTGGTGGCGCAGTGGTTAAGAGCTCAGCTGCTAACCAAAAGGTCGGCAGTTCGAATCTACCTCCTGCTCCTTGGGGTTTGGTCTTGGTTTTTGGTTTACCCGATGGCGCTAATTTTGCCAGCAATTAATGCGAAGGATTTTTTGAAGCGTTTAATGAAAAGAAACTAAATTTCCCTCATTAAATTCAGGAAAAAAAAATTCAAATGTTATAAACATTCTTCCTGCTTTATTTATTTCTCGGACCGAGGTTACCATATACTGAATCCTATTAAGATAAAAACCGAAGCTGGTGGATTTAGCTATAACCGGAGAAGCCGCCGGTCTTCAGCAAAGGTTAGACACGGATGACAGAAGTCACGACGTGCTCTCACTACTCTGTCACTCAGAACCTGAACACAGCAGGTAGCGTGGATTCACGGGGCTCTCAAAGCACACACCTGGTTTTTGCATCGTCCAGACCATTTGGCCGGCACTCATTACATTAATTAGTCAACGTAGATGAGATAGCTGGTTAATTAACACTTGCCGTTTACCTTTTTTTTTAATGGAGCCCTGGTTAAGCACTTGGCTGCTAACTGAAAGGTTGATGGTTCAAACCCACCCATCGGGCCCCACGGGAGAAAGACCTGGGGATCTGCTCCTATGAAGATTGCAGCCTAGAAGGTGCTATGGACAGCAGAAATTGGCTCAGCACCATTTAACAACAACGGGATGGAAGAAGATGGAGTTTACTTGGAGGGGAAGGACATTGGAACGTGGACGACCTGCGTTTCCGGAAACATCCGAGTCTGTCGCCTGCTGTCTTTTCTTACACGAGGCTGCTTGCTTAATGTCTCTGTTTATTTTACTCACTGTCCGCTCCCCTGATGGAGCCATCACCCCCAAAGGTGACTTCCCGTCCTCTTTGTCCAGCTTCGTCAGGTCCCAGCACATCTGGGTAGATACACACTTGTGTGATTTTCCGTCATACCCAGGGATTTGGGAGAACTGTTGGCAGGAGTGCAGGAAGCAGGGGGATGGCGATCATGGGGACGGCACAGGGCCCTGCAGCGTTTCGTTCTGTTGTGCACGGGGTTACCATGAGTTGGGGGACGACCTAGCAGCAGCTAACGACAGCAACAACAAAGGGGCCTGAATACCTGGCACCCAAATGTGCTCCCATGCTTGTCCCGTGTCTGGTCTGTGGGTGGGGACATGCTCAGGCCCCAGGGACACCACAAAGCTGAGTAGACGGAGCAGGGCCCCGAGGCACAAGGACCCAGCTCCACCTCTGCCCCCACACAGTGCCGGCCCTGAAGAGAGCTGAGCAAACAGGGTGGGCCCTGCCCACGCCACTTCCCTGACCCCGGACCCGTGGTCTCTCTCTGGTGGCCTGGAAGCCCATAGATCTCACTTCCAGACAAGTACTGTTTCTACACCTCCAGACGGGCCCGGCTCCCGGACCCACATCACAGGCCCACTGAAGAAAACAACTCGCTTCTCCCGGTCAGGGCGACCTGGGTGTCTCGGCCCACATCCCAGGACGCCGACGTTGAGCTGCCTCCTGCCTCGCAGGCCACTGGCCACCCAGGAGGGACCTTAAGACGGAGTGTGTCTTCAACCTGTGGGCAGGGACGCTGGCCTGGCAAAGGTGGAACTTCAGGTGAAGCAACTCACCTGTGTCTTACGTATGACCCACTTATGACTTAGCTGTGTGTCTCACCTGTGACTCACCTATGACCCACTTATGACTTAGCTGTGTGTCTCACCTGTGACTCACCTATGACCCACTTATGACTTAGCTGAGTGTCTCACCTGTGACTCACCTATGACCCACTTATGACTTACCTGTGTATCTCACCTGTGACTCACCTATGACCCACTTATGACTTACCTGTGTGTCTCACCTGTGACTCACCTGTGTGGGACCAGGTGGCCCTGGAGGTGGGTGGCTCTGGGTTCTAATCCTGCTCCACCTCCCCTAGCTGGTCACCTGTGACACTCACCTATGCCTCACCTGTGGCCCACCTATGGCTCACCTGTGACTCACCTGTGTGGTGGGTGGCCTTGGGTTTTAATCCTGCCCTACCTCCCTCAGCTCATGGGCTGTCTGTGAAGTAGGGTGATAGGGTTTACTGTGCAGTGACGAGGCGGCCCCTGCTAGCTCTTTCCCCCAGCTCAGCCTGGAAACTCATACCCCACGTGGGAGAGGGCATGCTACTTCTCCTTGTGCCAGCTCGGGGGCTGGTCCCACTCCCCTCCACCAGCTGGCCGCGCCCACACCTGCCTCCACACAGGGTCCTGGGTGGGGACAGTGACAACACCACCAGAGTTCCCCAGACAAAGATAGAGAGAACCTGGCTCTGAAAAGTGGCATGGCTCTGCTCTAATGGTAGACACATTTCATAGTAGAGCATCCTGGAAACGATAGAGGAAATATTTAAAAAGATCTGAGAAAATCTTGAAAAACATCAAGGCGAAATAATCTTTCTATCCAGAGATGGCCACGGATGTGCTCTGTGGTGCGTTTCCTTCTGGTCTTTTCCTGAGCACTTAGGTCGTCAGCTGTATTTGTATTTGTTCCTGGGGGTAGATAACACACACACACACTCAGGCATGTACACACATGTACACACACACCCTGCACTCACACACACCATACTTATATGTCACACACCCAAATGCACCCAGACATATACACACACAGCCACAGACACCCACACACCACACAGACTCACACACACTCACATACACACAGACACACTGTCCACACACACTCACACACACTCACACACAGGACTTCATAAGCCGGACTCCCTCCATGTCTTGCGCTGCGCTTTTATCCAGCCTTTTTCTACTTAATTTATGTGCTGAGCACCTGCCTTGCCATTTCAAAGCCTCTGAAAACACTTTTTTGGTTTTAAGCGAGGGCTAATATTTCATGGTGTGGCTGTTGAATGGTCGATCCAGCCATTTCCCCGAAGCTGGGCACCGAGTTGTTTCCAAACCCAACACTGTAAATCTGCGAGCAGTGCGGATTCCCGTCTGTGCAGGATTTGTGGGGCACGTCCTGATTTATGACTTTGGGATCCTTTCCTGGACGAGGAGGCACTGGATCAAGCCTGTTCAAGTCTTTGATCCCCAACGCCAAATTGCTTTCCCAAAAGGCTCCTCCTCTTGGCTTTTGCGTAGCGAGCAGACAGTGCACGCTCACGGTGTTACTGTTTTCATTAATGGTCGCCAAGCGGGTGGTGGAAATCCTGGCATCATGATTGCTCATCTTTGCTTTGTTTTGGGGGCCGCGGCTGAGGTTACCATCCTCCCACATTTCTCTATCTTCTTTCTATGAAATGACTGTATGTGTCTTGTTCTTTTGTCTACCACCAGGATTATTTTACTTACTGACCACTAAGAACTTTTGTAAAAATGTCTTCCTTGATTGTTTGTCTTGCCGTCCTGGGGTGGTGATGCAAATGGTTAGGTGCTCGGCTGCTAACAGAAAGGCTGGGGGTTGGAGTCCACCCAGAGGTGACTCGGAAGAAAGGCCTGCTGACCAGCTTCCGAAAAACCAGCCACTGAAAACCCTGTGGAGCGCAGTTCTACTGTGACACACAAGGGGGCGCCATGAGTTGGCGTGGCCTCCATGGCAAATAGCTTAGTCATCTAGCGCTGCTATAACAGAAATACCACAAATGGGTGGCTTTAACAAAGAGATTTGTTTTCTCGCAGTTCAGGGGGCTAGAAATCTGAATTTAGGGCTCCAGCTTTAGGAGAAGGCTCTCTCTGTCGGCTCTGGGGAAGGTCCTTGTCTCTCTTCAGCTTTGATTCCTCGGCTCCTTGGCCGTCTCCCGGTGGAGTCTGTTGTCCCCATCTGTGTTTACTTCTCTCCCTAATCTCCTCCTTGTGTATCTGGAAAGTGATTAAGTTTAAGATACAGTCTATGCTGTCGTGGCCTCATTAACATAGCAAAGAAAACCCTGTTCCCAAATGGGATGACATCCATTGGTGCAGCGGTTAGGATTTACAACGCGTATTTTTGGGGGGACACAATTCAATCCATAACAGCACCGGATTGGTTATTGCTCGCCTTGTAAGATTTTGGACATCTAACGCCGCTGCCTTCGAGTCAATTTCGACTCAATTTAGAACTGCCCCACAGGGTTTGCAAGGAGCGGCTGGTGGGTTCAAATTGCCGACCTTTTCGTTAGCAGCCAAGCTCATAACCACTGCGCCACCAGGGCTCTTTGGACATCTAGACATTTAAAATTTTTGTGTAGTCAAACGTATCAATCTGTCATCTTGTGACTTTCTTATTTTGAAGGCTGTTAGGAGCCCTGGAGGCACAAAGATTAAGCGCTCGGCTGCTAACCAAAAGGTTGGTGGTTTGAACCCACCCAGTGGCTCCTGGCAATCTGCTTCCATAAAGATCACAGCTTTGGAAACCCTGTGGGGCAGCTCCACTCAGTCACATAGAGTCGCCTTGAGTTGGAACCGACCCAACAGCACCTAACAGCAACACTATGGGTTAAACTGTGTCCTCGAAGGAGGTAGGATGATGTCCTAAACTTCGTACCTGTGGATGCGACCCTGTTCAGAAAGCGGGTTTTTTGTTATGCTGGTGAGGTCATACCAGAGTAGGGTGGGTCCTAAACCTCATCGCTCTGACAGGTGTCTTATAAAAAGAACTGACAAGACCCAGGAGGAAGGCAGACCACGTGAAGACAGAGACCGAGGCATCACAAGGCCAGGAACGCCAAGGGTTGCTGGCGGCTACGAGAAGCTGAGGGAGACAAGGAAGGACCCTCCTCTACAGCCGACGCCCAAAACCGTGAAGCCATAAATTCCTGTCCTTTAAAGCCACCCATTGTGGTATTTTGTTACAGCACCTGGAGGAAGCTAAGACAAAGGCCTTCCCTGACCCAGAATCACAGAAATGTTGAGTGTTTTCACGAAGTCCTTTTGATGGTTTAGGGTTTTTTTGTTTTGCATTTAAGCCCTTGACCCATGTGCAATTGACTTGGTGCCGTTTGTGAGGTGTGTCTCTGGCCTGGTGGTTCTTCCCCAAGCAGCCAATTCCCCAGGACGTCCGCTAAGTGACCCGTGGTGATCGCAGGTCAGTGAGTTTGGCCCTTGTGTCCAGCCTGGTCTGTTACAGAGCTGGATACTCTTTGTTGCTGTTGTTGTTGGGTCCCGTTGAATTGATTCCGACTCAAAGTGACCCTATGGGACAGGGTAGAACGGCCCCATGGGGTTTCCTAGGCTGTAATCTTTGTAGAAGCAGATCGCCAGGCCTTTTTCCCAAGGAGCCGCTAGGCGGGTTTGAACAGCCGACCTTCCTGTTAGCAGCTGAGCCCTTAACTGTTGTCCCACCAGGTTTAGTCTCTTTGTTTTAATCGTTGTAAGAGTGTAGGTAACCCTTCGACAACTTTCACAGGAGCAACTCAGTGACACCATTACATCCATACTGTTGTGTCACCATCACCGACATCCGTTGCCAAATTTTCCGTCCCCACAAACAGAAACTCACCCCTTGTCAGCAATGCTTCCCCTCACCTGTCCCCCCAGCCCCTGGTAACCTCTAATCAGCTCTGGTCTCTACGTGTTTGCCTATTGTAGGTATTTCACATAAGTGGGTCAGACAATATGTGTCCTCTTGTGTCTGACTGACTTCCCTCAGCGTCATTTATTTTCGAGGTTCACCCACGCTGTGGCACGCATCAGGACTTCATTCCTCTTTATGGCTGAGTAATGTCCCACTGGACGGAGGGACCACCCTGTGTTTGTCCATCGTCTGCTGATGGGCACTTGGGTTGTTTCCAGCTTTTGTCCATTGTGAGCAGCACTGCTGTGAACATAGGGGTGCACCTGTCTGCCTGAGTCCCGCTTTCCGTTCTCTTGGGTACCTACCCGGGGTGGGCTGCTGGGTTGTGAGGTGGTTCTACATGTAACTGTTTGAAGATCCCCCGGGAAAGCTTCAGCACTGGGGGCAGGGCAGGCGGCCTGGGGAGCAGTCTCAGAGGGTCTCTGCACATTGGACTCTTCTAGGTACACACATAAGTGGGATCAGACAATATTTGTCCTTTTGTGTCTGACTGGAGCCCTGGTGGCACAGTGGTTAAGAGCTACGGCTGCTAGCCAAAAGGTCAGCAGTTTGAACCTACCAGCTGCTCCTTGGAAACCCTACTCTGGCCTATAGGGTCGCTATGAGTCGGAATCGATGCAACAGCAATGGGTTTGGTTTTTTGGTTTGGGCATGTCTGACTTATTTCACTCAGCAAAATGTTCCCAAGACTCATCCATGTTGTATGCAGTCTGTATCAGAGCTTCAAATCTCTTTATGGGAGACAAATGTTCCATTGTATGGGTGGACCACATTGTGTTTGTCCATTCATCTGTTGGTGGACCCTTGGCTTGTTCCACCATTTGTCTGTTGTGAATAAAGCTGCAATGAACAATGGTGGACATGTGTCTGTCTGAGTCCCTGCTTTCAAGCCCCTTGGGTATAAACCCAGGAGCGGAATTGCTAGGCAAATTTTGGTTTAGGATTAAATGTGTGGAGCACATATGTGCCAGGCTGGGTGTCTCCACAGGGTAGTCAGCGTGGGGCGGGGGGGGGACAGGGGCCCCTCTGACAGCATCGTGTCCTCCTCAGGCCGGGGTCTGAGCCCAGGAGCCTCCACGTCTCCTGGTTCCTGGTGTCCCAGGCCCCTGGGATATCATCTCCTCCTCTTAGGCCTTCTCGAATCTGCAGGGGTCCTGACAAACTCCTGGGCAGTCACAGCCGCTCCCCGTCTCACAGGTCAGCCACCAGGCAAAGTGTGTCTCCACAGCCACCTTCAGTGTCTGGCACCAGGTGGGGCCCTCCAGGTACCTGTGGGCGGCCCAGAGGTGGATTTGTGGGTGCTGTGGGGGGCATGTTCCTGGTGGCACTCCCAACACACTGCATAGGTGACTTTGGCTGTGGCTCGCAAGGACCCAGCCCACGGGCAGAGTTGTTGCTGCAAGATTTATCACGTGTGTGGTCTTGGGACAGGAAGAGCTGGCTGGGAGTAGTTGAGGCAGGTGATGGGGCCTCAGGGAAGCACCCCCAAAGCGCTGTTCTCCTTCTCACCCCCACCCTCAACTGTGCCCTGCTGACTGAGCACTCACTGGGACCCAGGAACTCAGGGTACGGTAGGGTCCCCCTGAAACTTGATGCCTCCGGGGAAAAGAGATGAAAACTAGCAGACAGACAAAATAACACACAGTCAGTTCTTGTTATCCGAGGCAGTTATGTGCTATAAATTTGCCATAAACACCAAATCCGCGTCCGTCTGTCAGTGTGTCGTACCGTGGGGGCTTACGTGTTGCTATGATCCTGGAAGCTATGCCACCATTATTTAAAATACCAGCAGGGTCACCCATGGTGGGCAGGCTTCAGTAGGCCTTCCAGATTAAGACAGACCAGGAAGAAAGGCCTGGCAGTCTGCTTCTGAAAAATCAACCAATAAAAACCCTATGGATCGCAACTGAATATCGTCCGATATAGAACTGGAAGATGAGCCCGCTAGGTTGGAAGGCACTCAAAATACACAGTGGCTGCAGACACGGACTGAAGCATACCAACCATTCTGAATATGGCCCAGGAACCTGGTTGTTCATGGGATCGTCATGAGTCGGAGCTGACTGGGCGGCGGCTGACAACGATTTAGTGTGTATCGTTGATTCCTTCATATCGAACTCAGGGCCAACATCACCATAGCTGGCGCCTGAATGAAGTTTATCTAACACACCCGTTTTCTCCATAGGGTGCGTCACAGCCTTCTTATATTAGGAACACCAGACAGAGGTATGCACGGGGACCATTTTAGATGATGAAATCACCAACAAAAAGCAAAAAAGTCGCCCTGAATGGACTCTGACAGGGGCCCCTGCTTGCAGTGAGATCTGAAACAAGATGGCAGACGTCCGCCTTGCTGGTCCTCAGCTGAGAACGTTCCTGTCGGTCGGCTGACGTTTTCTGCTGCTGCTCTGCCCACGGGCACCAATGAGCCCTTTAGCAAATACAGAACCCACGGATGATGACGATTGATTGTTTACAAAGTTAACCAACTAATTCCCAACTGATGAAAAATTTCCACCACACAGAAAAGCTGAAAAAATAATAAATGACCACTTGCGTATCCGTCACCATTTACAACTGTCTGTGTGGTCATTTCTTGCTCTGTGCATGTGTGTGTGCGCATAAGAACACGTATGTGTACACGTATGTACATGTACCTGTGTGTCTTTTTGTCCCTGAACCACTTGAAAATGGTTTCAATGGCTCAGAATATTTTAGCAAGCATCTTCTCCAATGATACTACATTTAAGGAAACGATCGGTTCTCTCAAAACACTGTTCAGTCCATATTATATTTTCCCTGATCCTCTCCAAAATATACCCAAAGCTTGTTTTTCTTCCGAAACAGGCCCTGCTGCAGAACTGTGTTTCCTTGGTTATTTTCCGTGGCAGGTGGACGAGGCACAAACCAAACCTGGGCCCCCCTCCTCCAAGCCCAGGTGGCAATCTGGGGGTCAGAATGAAATGCACCACTAAGGAGCCCTGGTGGTGCAATGGTTAGGCGCTCTGCTCCTAACCAAAAACGTCAGCAGGTCGAAACCACCAGCGGCTCCACGGGAGAAAGGCCCGGCCATCTGCTCCCCTAAAGATTCCAGCCCAGGAGACCCTATGGGGCGGTTCTAGTGTGTCCCGTGGGGTCGCCCTGAGTCAACCACCGACTGCGGCAAATTACAACTCACGTGGGTGCAAGTCCACGCCTGGCCACCAGATGGCGGTGCAACCCGCGGAAATGCACCAAACGCTGAAACCTCCACACAGTTTGGAAATACTCCGTTTTCTGTTGGTTTTCTTCCCATTTTCAAGAAGACTAGCATTTTATTTTATTTTTTAAGTTCAGTGCAAATCAACATCAAGCCCCACCCCCAATTCCTACCCAGTCCCTTTAGAACGTCAGCTGCCTAATTGGCTCCTGACGAAACATTGCCACCAGACAGAAGAGTTGATAGGTTTGCAGTAACCTCCTGCAAAGCCACCTCTATGCTCAGGTGTGTAGGAGCCCTGGTGGTGCAACGGTTCAGCGCTTGTCTGCTAACGGAAAGGTCGGTGGTTCGAACCCTCACAGAGGCTCCACGGGAGAAAGGCCTGGCCATCGGCTCCTGTAAAGATTACAGTTTAGGAAACCCTATGGGGCAGTTCAGGGTGGGAATTCCAGAACACTTAATTGTGCTCATGAGGAACCTTTACATAGATCAAGAGGCAGTTGTTCAGACAGAACAAGGGGATACTGATTGGTTTAAAGTCAGGAAAGGTGTGTGTCAGGGTTGTATTCTTTCACCATATCTATTTACTCTGTATGCTGAGCAAATAATCCGAGAAGCTGGACTATATGAAGAAGAACGGGGCATCAGGATTGGAGGAAGACTCATTAACAACCTGCCTTATGCAGATGACACAACCTTGCTTCCTGAAAGTGAAGAGGACTTGAAGGACTTACTGATGAAAATCAAAGACCACAGCCTTCAGTATGGATTACACCTCAACGTAAAGGAAACAAAAATCCTCACAACTGGACCAATGAGCAATATCATGATAAAAGGAGAAAAGACTGAAGTTGTCAAGGATTTCATTTTACTTGGACCCACAATCAAGAGCCATGGAAGCAGCAGTCAAGAAATCAAAAGACACATTGCATTGGGCAAATCTGCTGCAAAGGACCTCTTCAAAGTGTTGAAGAGCAAAGATGTCACCCTGAAGACTAAGGTGCGCCTGACCCAAGCCATGGTATTTTCATCGCATCATATGCATGTGAAAGCTGGACAATGAGTGAGGAAGACCGAAGAAGAGTTGACGCCTTTGAGTTGTGGTGCTGGTGAAGAATATTGAGTATACCATGGACTGCCAGAAGAACGAACAACTCTGTCTTAGGAGAAGTACAACCAGAATGCTCCTTAGAGGGAAGGATGGCGAGACTGCGTCTTACACACTTTGGACATGTTGTCAGGAGGGATCAGTCCCTGGAAAAGGACATCATGCTTGGCAGAGTACAGGGTCAGCGGAAAAGAGGAAGACCCTCAACAAGGTGGATTGACACAGTGGCTGCAACAATGAGCTCAAGCATAACAACGATTGTAAGGATGGCACAGGACCGGGCAGTGTTTCCTTCCGTTGTGCACAGGGTCGCTATGAGTTGGAGCTGACTCGATGGCACCTAACAATGACGTGGGGCAGCTCTGCTGTGTCACACTGAGTTGCTATGAATCAGAAGCGACTCGACAGCCCCCAACAACAACATCATACATATATATTACGTGTAGTCGATTCTTGCTATCTGCAGTAGCTGTTGTTGTGAGTAGTTACTGTGGAACTGACCCCGACTCATGGTGACCCCATATGTGCAGAGCAGGACTGCTCCATAGGGTTTTCAAGGCTGTGATCTTTCGGAAGCTTTCTTCCGAGGTGCCTCTGGGTGGGTTCAAACAGCCCATCTATTGTTTAGTCGTCAAGTGATCGCTTAACCGTCTCATCACCCAGGAGCCTTCTGCAGTAGCTATAAAGTCCCCCCAACCCTGAGCCAGCTGATACCGAGCCACTGTTCCCAGGGAAATACAGAGCTCTGCTCCTGCGAGCCTCTGGTTACAAGGTCCACAGCCTTTTCTTCATAAAACTATTTCTTGGGCGGCATTGCTGAACTTTTCCCTACAAAACAAAACCCGTTTGGATTTGAGGCTAACCTCGAATATTAGATTAACATCAACGGACAACCTGCTGCATTTTGGTTTTCAGTTTTTTCTCTCCCTCCACATGGTTCTCCCCACAGCTCAATGACTCCATGTAAGAAAACGCCTTCAAACACTCGGGTTTGTCAAGAAAATGCGACCCACATTCCTTGGTGCTTCTAGATGTGTTACTGGTCTACCTGCTTTTTTTTCTGGGATAAAAATGTGATTTCTGTTTAAGAAGGTGATAAATCCAGGTAAAACATACTGCTGCTGAGCTGAGCTACACCCCGTCGGCTTTCAGCTCTTCCTCGAGAAACTTCTTTTTTGCCTCCAGAAATCGTTTAAGTATTTGCAAATGTGTGTAGAATGCCTTCCTGTTTTTCTTCTTTTACGTTCACCTTTCTGGGGTACATAAGTATATCTTAAGGAGCCCCAGTGGTGCAGTGGTTAAGTGACTTGAACCCACTAGCTGCTTCTTGGGAGAAAGATGCGGCAGCTTGCTTCTGTAAAGTTTACAGCCTTGGAAACCCTAGGAGGCAGTTCTACTCTGTCCTAGAGGGTCGCTATGGGTCAGAATTGACTCAATGGCTGTGGGTAAATATTAGCAGTCCCTGGGTGGTGAAAAGGGTGAGTGTGCTCGGCCGCTAACTGAAAAGTGAGGTGGGAGGTTAGAATCCACCCAGAGGTACCTCGGAAGAAAGGCCTGGCAATCTCCTTCCAAAAAATCAGCCATTGAAAACCCTGCAGAGCACAGTTCTAATCTGACATACACGGGGGCGCTGTGAGTCAGGGTCTGACTCAATGGCAGCTGACAACCACATGCTCGGGTTAGGGAATGCCCTCGAGAGGTCCATGACATGACTCGTTGGCACCGGGCCCTGCAGACGCACCTGCCTGTATCAGCTCGTGGGTTTTAACACAAGGGCCTCATGGTGAGGAGGAAGAGTTGAAGAAACTTCCAGAAAATTTGCCCAGTTAACCCGGGGCCTCCGGATAGTAAGAAAAAGCAGTTAATTGTTCTGCTGTGGAGTTAGGACCGTCTGACGCAGGGCTGAGTGTTGAGAAAGATGGGTGGGAGGGGCTGCCGGAAGCTTCCAGCCCAGGATGGCGGGAGGTTGTAACTAGAAGTTCAGTGCGTTAGACCAAGGGGGCTTGGTACAGAAATAACCACCTAAAGACTAAAACACCAACAAGGAAGCTCCTTTCCTGCTCTTTCAAGGAACGTGTGAGCCCATGGACGGGGAGTTTCAACATTTCCCTCCTGGTCCTGTTTTTCTGTAGGTAAACACAAGCACACAGATCTCGACACTGCTTCAGAAGAAGACATCAGGGCACAGCTTCCGCTCCAGCAAATCTTCAAACCTCCAGAGCGAGGAATACGGGCAGGAGCCAAATGGCTTTAACTGACCAATTTTAAAATATCTACCTACATAGCTGCCTATCTATCTACCTACCTATCTATCTATCTATCTACCTATCTATCTACCCATCCATCCATCCATCCATCCATCCATCCATCCATCCATCCATCCATCCATCCATCCATCCATCCATCCATCCATCCATCCATCCATCCATCCATCCATCCATCCATCCATCCATCCATCCATCCATCCATCCATCCATCCATCCATCCATCCATCCATCCATCCATCCATCCATCCATCCATCCATCCATCCATCCATCCATCCATCCATCCATCCATCCATCCATCCATCCATCCATCCATCCATCCATCCATCCATCCATCCATCCATCCATCCATCCATCCATCCATCCATCCATCCATCCATCCATCCATCCACATACGTATTTATTTTACCTGCCTAGGGTAAAGGGTACAGGTAAGGCTCACCATTTCCCCCACGTGACAGTGTCCAGCTGGGTGGCACTGAGCACATTCTCAGTGTTGTGCAGTCATCAGGACCATCCGGTTCCAGAACTCCCTCGTCACCCTGTACCCGTTTAGGATCCTCCTGCCCCTAGTAACCGCTAATCTACTTTGTCTCTATGGATTTGCCCATTCTAGATATTCCATCTCAGTGGAATCACACAGTAACTGAATAGATCAGAAGTGTTCATTAGCCGACGGCTCTTAAAACCTACAGAAGGTGCGTCTGCCTCCCTGTTCTGACCACAGATGCCGGTTCCTGGCTCGCCCACAGCCAGAGTGTCCAGCGTGCTGATGACGGGGCCGCTCGTGGCTCTCGATCATCTCCACAGGGAGTTATCACCGAGTTCGCAGGAGCACAGCCCCTGGATGGTACAAACGGTTATCGCATTTGGCTGCTCTCCAGAAGGTTGGAGGTCAGATGATCCACTTCTGAAAAGTCACCACAGCTCTGCTCTGACACACACGGGGTTGTCATGAGTGGCAATCAACTCCACAACTGGTTTTCTGTTCTTACCTACGGGCTGTGTGCTGAGTCTTGCATAGATATTATCGCCGCTAAAATATAAACTTCCTTTTTACTAACTCTCGGGTTGCGTAGGAGTCCCTGAGTGGGGCAAAGAGTTAATGTACTCAGCTGCTACCTGAAGGTTGGAGGTTCGAGTCCATCCAGAGGTGCCTTGGAAGAAAGGCCCAGTGATCTACTTCAGAAAAGTCAGTCATCGTGAACCCTATGAAGCCCGGGTCTACTCTGACACACATGGAGCCACCACGAGTTGGAGTTGACTCAACACCAAGAGGTTGGTTTCATATCCCCTTGCTTGGGTGGACCCCATTGTGCTTCTCCATCACCTGTTGATGGGCACTTGGGTTGTTTCCACCTTTTGTCTCCCGTGAGCAGTGCTGCTGTGAACGTTGGTGGGCACGTGTCTGCCTGAGCCCGCTTTCAATTCTCCTGGGTGCAGACCTAGGACTGGGATTGCTGGGTCAAATGAAAATTCTGTAATTACATTTTCAAGAAACCGCCCAACTGTTTTCCACAGTGTCTACGCCATTTTACATTCCGCCAGTGACGCAGTGGTTAAGAGTTCGGCTGCTAACCGAAAGGTCAGCAGTTCAAAACCACTAGGTGCTCCTTGGAAACCCTATGGGGCAGTTCTACTCTGACCTATAGGGTCAATATGAGTCAAAATCGACTCATCGGCAACAGTTTTTGTTTTTTACCAGCAATGCGGGAGGGTCCCAATTTCTCCACACCCTCCTCAACCCCTGTTGTTTTTTGTGTTTTGTTTCTTTTGGTCTTAGCCGTGCTCGTGCGGGTGAAGTGGTATCTCCTTTAACTTTATTCTCACGTAGTTTTGATTTGCATCTTTGTAGGAGGTGTTTTGTGGTGCCCAGCAGGCTGAGAGGACGGGTGAAGGATGGCAAACCTCTTCAAGCTGGGAGAGTCCAGTACCTCGGGTCCCATTCCTCATTTTCCAGGGATCCTGGAATTAGCAACTCTGATGATGTTTAGAGAATCAGAAGGGACGGGGACAGAAAGAAAATGAGTGGTTTCCGGTGAGAACCAGCATTAACAAGCCAGCAGACAGCCCGCGGGGGGAGGTGATGTGTCTGCCTCTGAAGGCTGCACTTCTGAGGGGCTCAGGGGACCCCGAGTGCACACAGAGGCCAGTCACCCCTGAGGAGTTCTGCAGAGGCCTGTCGCCCAGTACAGGAGGAAGCGGACAAGTGCTGACGTGGGACACACAGACCAGCCCAACTGGTCCAGACTTTCTTGACCCAGGTGGTGTTGGAGATCCAGGAGACCAGGTGGGTGTCATCGACTGAAGTGTGTCCCCCAAATATGCATTGAATTCTTGGCCCCTCTACCTGTGGATGTGACCCTGTTTGGAAATAGGGGCTTCCTCTTGTGACGTTGGAAACCCTGGTGGCATAGTGGTTAAGTGCTATGGCTGCTAACCAAGAGGTCTGCAGTTCTAATCCCCCAGGCACTCCTTGGAAACTCTATCAGGCAGTTCTACTCTGTCCTACAGGGTCATTATGAGTCAGCATCGACTTGACAGCAGTGGGTTTTTTGTTATGTTAATGAGGCTGTGCTGCAATAGGGTGGGTCCTAAACCTAATCACTTCTGTATTATAAAAAGAGGAGGAGAGACGCAGAGACACACACAGGGAGAAGAGGGAGACAGACGGTGGAGGCAGGAGCCTGTAGAAGCCCAGGAATACCATGGCTCTCTTTCCAGCAGCTACTAGAAGCTGAAGGAGACAGCGAAGGGTCAGTGGTCAAGTTCTCACCTCCCTCGCTCGAGACCCGGGTTCAACTCCTGGCCAAAAGCGGGGGCTTCAGGAGGTGCAGAAACATTCTCCACGGAGCCAGCCATCACCTGACACTCGATAAAACCAAGGGTGGAGTGTGACTTTAGCAGAAGGACGGAGACAAGTGGGCGTGGAGGCGGGTTGATTTTGCACTTTCCAAGGTTGTTTGGAGGTCATGAGGCAGCCCCATTTGAGAGCTGGGTCTGCTGAGGATGATTTTGGCCTGTTAGTAGGGAGCCGTTGGTGGCGCAGTGGTTGAGCTCTCAGATGTTAACCGAAAGGTCGGTGGTTTGAACCCACCAGGCTCTGCCTTGGAGAAAAGACCTGGCTGTCTGCTCCTGTAAAGATGACAGCCTTGGAAGCCCTATGGGGCAGTTCTACTTTGCCCTGTAGGGTCCTTATGAGTGAAAATCGACTCAACTGTACAACAACAACAAGTGTTATCAATTAATTCTTATTCCCCAAAAAGATATGTTGAAGTCCTGACCCCTGTACCTGTGAATGCGACCTCGTTTGGGTAAATGAGGTCTTTCTTTGAAGATACAGTAAAACCTGAGAAAGCTGGAACCTGTGTGGGGTGGAAGCCTGTCAGAGAATAAAAATGCGAATATTTCCCACTAAGTAAAAGGAGAGATAGAAAAGTGGTCAGATTGTCAAAGGTGGAAAACTTTCGAAACCTGGGAAAACAAGGCAGTCCCATTGCGTTCTGGCTCTCAACTGGCTTCGCTGTACTAGGCTCCCGGGATGGTGTAAACAGAGGGGGCTCAACTATTAACTGAAAGGTTGGTGGTTTGAATCCACCCATCAGGGCCTCAGAAGAAAGGCCTAGTGATTTGCTTCCAGAAAGATTATAGCCAAGGAAACAGCATGGAGCACAGTTCTACTCTGTGACACCCGGGGGCCCCGTGGGTTGGAATGGACTCCATGGCAACAGGCTTGCTTTTTTTTATTTTGTTTTGAAGGTATTATCAGTTAAGTTGTACCCCAGTGGGATGGGTTCTAATCATAATCCCTTCTGGGTGGTGTTTTATAAAGGGGAGAACAGAAGCGGAAACAAGCCACACATGGGGAGGAATCAGTGTGAGGACCGTCTACAAGCCAAGGAACGTCAAGGAATGCCAGGGCTGCAGAAGCCGGAAGAGACAAGGAAGGGTCCTGCCCTGGAGCCTCTGGCTTCCAGGACTGAGAAGATAAATGTTTATTCTTAAGGGGGCTGGTGGAGCAGTGGTTAAGAGCTTGGCTGCTAACCAAAAGGTTGGCGTTCAAATCCACCAGCTGCTCCTTGGAAACCCTATGAGACAGCTCTACTCTGTCCTACAGGGTCCCTATGGGTCGGAGTTGACTTGACATGGCAATGGGTTTTGTATAAACCACCCACTCTGTGTATTTTGTTTTGGCAGCCACAGGAAACTCCGAAATTGGCTTCTAGCTCACTGGAGGAAGGTGGGTTTTGGCTAGAAATGGGTGTGGCCAGCCCTCCCTGGCCTTCCTCCCTCCCTGGCCTACCTGACCTGCATCTCACCGGGCTGACCAAATAGACAAGAGCGAGCTCTGACCACAGCCCAACGTGCTCTGAGCTGGTGGTCAAAAGTCGGTTTTGATCACAAGTCACTTTTTCTCTTGCTGAGTAAGACTGACACCAGGCGGGAGATAACAAGGTGGGATTTGAGCTCTTGGGTCCATCGGACTGTTGAGTTTCTCTTTGTTTGTTTTGTGTTCTACGCTCACATTTGCCTTTTGTTCTAGAAAGAGCGGCCAACTTTCAGATTTCCCGGAGGACGAATGTAGAGATCAGAGGTGGGCCTGGCGAGTGTGTGTGTGCGCGTGACTTGGAGGCTGGAAGCCTTGGAGTGTGGCCTTCTCGGAGCCAGAGAGCGGATCCCGGCTGTTCTGCCGCTCGTTCATGGGCCAGGAGGTCGGCTGCCGCTTGTCAGAAGGTCGGCGTTATTGTTATTGCCTCGTAAGAGAGGAGGGAAATACCAAGATGCAGGAAAGCGTTTTTATGGAGACAAATGTTTTCAAACATATTACAGACGTTTGTGGAGAGAAGCGTTCTTCTGTTGGTTTAAGATCTTAGAGCGATGTGGTAACTGCGCTACCAAGGGTCATGCAGCAATGTGGGGGGCCGGGGGTGGGTCTTGAAGAGCACACTGTATCCTCCTTTGTCATAAATGACCAGTGGCTGGCTTGACTGCAATGAGAGTGATATTTCATTATGGAGGTGTCATGGATTGAATTGTGTCCCCCCCAAATACCTGTCCACTTGGCTAGGTCATGATTCCCAGAATTGTATGACTCTCTACTATTTTATCTTCTGACGTGATTTCTCTATGTGTTATAAATCCTATCACTGAGATGTAACGAGATGGGTTAACCACAGTTATATTGATGAGATCTACAAGATTAGGTTGTATCTGAAACCAATTTCTTTTGAGATATAAAAGCAAAAAGCGAGCAGAGAGACATTGGGACCTCAAACCACTAAGAAAGAAGAGCCAGTAGCAGAGTGGGTCCTTTGGACATGGGGTTCCTGCAATGAGAAGCTCCTAGACCGGGCAAGATTGATGACAAGGACCTTCCTCCAGAGCCAATATAGAGAAAGCCTTCTCCTGAAGTTGACGTCCTGAACATGGACTTGTAGCCTATTAAAACTGTGAGAGAATAAATTTCTCTTTGTTGAAGCCATCTACTTGTGGTATTTCTGTTACAGCAGCACTAGGTGACTGAGACACCATCCACTGTGGTATTTCTGTTACAGCAGCACTAGGTGACTGAGACACCATCCACTGTGGTATTTCTGTTAGAGCAGCACTAGGTGACTGAGACACCATCCACTGTGGTATTTCTGTTACAGCAGCACTAGGTGACTGAGACACCGTCCACTTGTGGTATTTCTGTTACAGCAGCACTAGGTGACTGAGACACCATCCACTGTGGTATTTCTGTTACAGCGGCACTAGGTGACTGAGACACCATCCCCTGTGGTATTTCTGTTACAGCAGCACTAGGTGACTGAGACACCATCCACTGTGGTATTTCTGTTACGGCAGCACTAGGTGACTGAGACACCATCCACTGTGGTATTTCTGTTACGGCAGCACTAGGTGACTGAGACACCATCCACTGTGGTATTTCTGTTACGGCAGCACTAGGTGACTGAGACACCATCCACTGTGGTATTTCTGTTACAGGAGCACTAGGTGACTGAGACACCATCCACTGTGCTATTTCTGTTACAGCAGCACTAGGTGACTGAGACACCATCCACTGTGGTATTTCTGTTACAGCAGCACTAGGTGACTGAGACACCATCCACTGTGGTATTTCTGTTAGAGCGGCACTAGGTGACTGAGACACCATCCACTGTGGTATTTCTGTTATAGCAGCACTAGGTGACTGAGACACCATCCCCTGTGGTATTTCTGTTACAGCAGCACTAGGTGACTGAGACACCATCCCCTGTGGTATTTCTGTTACGGCAGCACTAGGTGACTGAGACACCATCCCCTGTGGTATTTCTGTTACGGCAGCACTAGGTGACTGAGACACCATCCACTGTGGTATTTCTGTTACGGCAGCACTAGGTGACTGAGACACCATCCGCTGTGGTATTTCTGTTACAGCAGCACTAGGTGACTGAGACACCATCCACTGTGGTATTTCTGTTACAGGAGCACTAGGTGACTGAGACACCATCCACTGTGGTATTTCTGTTACAGCAGCACTGGGTGACTGAGACACCATGCACTGTGGTATTTCTGTTATAGCAGCACTAGGTAACTGAGACACCATCCCCTGTGGTATTTCTGTTACAGCAGCACTGGGTGACTGACACACCATCCACTGTGGTATTTCTGTTACAGCAGCACTAGGTGACTGAGACACCATCCCCTGTGGTATTTCTGTTATAGCAGCACTAGGTGACTGAGACACCATCCACTGTGGTATTTCTGTTATAGCAGCACTAGGTAACTGAGACACCATCCACTGTGGTATTTCTGTTACAGCAGCACTGGGTGACTGACACACCATCCACTGTGGTATTTCTGTTATAGCAGCAGTAGGTGACTGAGACACCATCCTCTGTGGTATTTCTGTTATAGCAGCACTAGGTGACTGAGACACCATCCACTGTGGTATTTCTGTTATAGCAGCACTGGGTGACTAAGACACCATCCACTGTGGTATTTCTGTTACAGGAGCACTAGGTGACTGAGACACCATCCACTGTGGTATTTCTGTTATAGCAGCACTGGGTGACTAAGACACCATCCACTGTGGAGCAGTAGCTGAGACCAGTGGTGGTTCCTTGGTAGAATTCTTACGTCCCAGGCGGGAGGCCTGGGTTTGATTCCCTGCTAGTACACCTCATGTGCAGCTACCACCCGTGTATCAGTAGGGGCGTGTGTGTTGTTGGGATGCCGAACAGGTTCCAGCGGAGCTTCCAGACTAAAACAGACCACGAGAAAAGGCTGGACCTACTTCCAAAAATCAGCCCATGGAAACCCATGGATCACAACGGTCCAATCCACAACTGATCGCGGGGAGGACGCAGGGTTGGGCAGCGTTTCGATCCACTGTGCGTGGGGTCACCACGAGTGGGAGGCCGACTCGGCGGCAGCAGCAGCACCAACAACATGTCTGGTGACAATCTGGATTTTCACGTGTGAAGTGATGCGAAACTGCAGACTTTAGACCAAACCCAAGTGAAACCGGAGGTGGATGGAGAGGTCTGTTCTTTGTTGTAAGGCTGTATCACCAAACCTCAGCGCCAGAGATAGTTTCCCTTACCGGTGTTTGGTGAGAGGCGGAATGCAGGGACATGGGGCGTGAAGCCACTCACTCTCTGCCTTCACAGATTGCTTGGGCTTTTTTTTTTTTTAATTTTTATTGTGCTTTAAGTGCAAGTTTACAAATCAAGTCAGTCTCTCACACAAAAACTTATATACACCTTGCTACATACTCCCAATTGCTCTCCCCCTAATGAGACAGCCCACTCCCTCCCTCCACTCTCTCTTTTCATGTCCGTTTCTTCAGCTTCTAACCCCCTCTACCCTCTCATCTCCCCTCCAGGCAGGAGATGCCAACATAGTCTCTTGTGTCTACTTGATCCAAGAAGCTCACTCTTCACCAGTATCATTTTCTATCCCACTGTCCAGTCCAATCCCTGTCTGAAGAGTTGGCTTTGGGAATGGTTCCTGTCCTGGGCCAACAGAAGGTCTGGGGACCATGACCACTGGGGCCCTTCTAGTCTCAGTCAGACCATTAAGTCTGGTCTTTTTACAAGAATTTGGGGTCTGCATCCCACTGCTCTCCTGCTCCCTCAGGGGTTCTCTGTTGTGTTCCCTGTCAGGGCAGTCACAGGTTGTAGCCGGGCACCATCTAGTTCTTCTGGTCTCAGGATGATGTAGTCTCTGGTTTATGTGGCTCTTTCTGTCTCTTGGGCTCCTAATTACCTTGTGTCCTTGGTGTTCTTCATTCTCCTTTGGTCCAAGCGAGTTGAGACCAATTGATGCATCTTAGATGGCCACTTGCTAGCGTTTAAGACTGCTTGGGCCTCTTTTTAAGGAGACATTTCAAGGAAAAACACTAAAATCCAGTTACTTGTTAGAGTGGCAGGACCCTTAGCATCCTTACTATTCCTGGGGACCCCAAGGAGCTGCTGTTCACGTGAGTCCTAGATATTCATGTTTACCGTATTATAAATTGAGGGGCCTGATGGTGCAACACTTGAGCACTTGGATGCTAACCGAAAGGTTGGCAGCTCAAACCCATGCAGTGACTCCTTGGGAAAAAAAAAGACCTGGTGATCTGTCCCCATAAAGGTTGTTTTTGTTGTTAGGTGCCGCCAAGTCAGGTCCAATGCATAGCAACCCTTCGTATCACCAAATCTCCCCCCAGGGCCCAGGGCCCTCCCCGTAAGAGAAGAGACGAGGTGTACCCCACTCTTGCCGAGACGGGAGACAGCCATCGGAGCACAAAACCCATGTAGTGGGTTGAATGGCGTCTCCGAAAAACTCATGCTGACCCAGAACCTGTGAACAGGAACGTATCTGGAAATAAGGTTTTTGCAGGTGGGATAAAGGCGAGGTTCTTGAGATGAGATCATTCTGGTGTAGGGTGGGCCCTAAACCCAATGGGTCTTGGGTCTTTATAACAGACAGGAGAGGAGACACAGACACAGAAGACAGCGCAGAGGTTGGGGTGATGTGGCCACAAGCCCACGATCACCTGGAGCCACCAGAGGCTGGGAGAGATGAGGACGGATCCTCCGCTAGAATCTCCAGAGGAAGTTCAGCCCTGCCCACCCAGTGATTTCAGACCTCTGGTCTCCAAAACTGTGAGAGAATAAGCCACTCGTTTGTGGTTCTCTGTTGCAGGCATCCCAGGACCCTCATGGAGCCCACAACCACCTCAGACCTTTCCCGCTCAACAGCCGCTCCTCAGATTGGAACATCTAAGATCCAACCTGCAGCCTCCTCAGTCTCAGGGACCAAGCAAGCAGGGATCGCCCCGCTCCCCTCCCCCCTAAAAAACCTGTTGCTTTTGAGTCAATTCCGACTCATCGTGACCCCATAGGACAGAGTAAAACTGCCCCATAGAATTTCCAAGGAGCGGCTGGTGGATTCGAACTGCTGACCTTTTGGCTAGCAGCCGAGCTGTTAACCACTGTGCCACCAAGGGTCCAAGTGAGCAGGGACGGAGCCTGAAATCCCTGTCCACCTGGAACCCCAGGAGTCAGCCCAGCCTTGCCCCACCGGAGTGTTCCTGGTTGGAGTCTGAAATTTCCTAAGTCAACCCAACTAAGTGCTCCTCATCTCACTGGTTCCGGTTCCTTCATTCCCAGCCAGGAGCCCTCCAGGAATTTGGTGGGTTCTCCCCTCTCGGGTCTACGTGCAAATGAGGATTACCTGGTGGGTTCCCTTTGATGTACAGCTCAGAGACCGTGGAGAGGAAAATAACTTTAAAAATGTTAAGAAACCTTAATTGAAGTTAACATAAAAGCAGCTACGTGGTGTTAATTGGTCTGTCTCGGCATAATTTGGGCCTTGGAGACCCTGTCCCTGTACCCCCTGCCAGAGTGGCAAGGCTCACATCTTTAATTCAACAATCTTTGTATTAATTACCTCTGGATAAGGTACGATTTGATAGGAGCCCTTTACTGTAAAATTATGATGCTTTGCCGGACTGAAGATAAATAAATTAGGGCTGAACTAGGAAAAAAAAAAACCTCCGTCCAACTGTGACTGGGAAGGGCATTTGTTTGATTTCAGGTGGGATGAAGGGCAGTGTCCACAGGGGGCCGATGGAACTGGCTCCCACCCTCCCCACCATGACGCTGGGGCAGGGGCTGGCTGAGCGGTCACAGGGCCTTGTCCTAAGGGAGGGTATCAGGGCTCCTGGAAGGACAGAAATCAGGTGGTGGGTAGGCAGATGACTGGCTTGTGGGTGCTGAGGTGAAGCTGGGAGCCCCAGCAGAGAGGGGTGGGCCACAGCTGGAAGCCCCAGGGAAGAGGGGTGGTCCAAGGCTGGGAGCCCCAGCGGAGGGGTGGGCCATAGCTGGGAGCCCCAGGGAAGAGGGGTGGTCCAGGGCTGGGAGCCCCAGCAGAGGGGTGGTCCAGGGTTGGGAGTCCCAGGCCAGAGGCAGCATGGCTGGGGAGTGGGAACAAACACTGCAAGGGTTAAGAGCAAGGGTGGGGAAGGGAAGGGACTGGTGGTGGGAGAGGGGAGGGAAGGGGTGATGGGGAGGGGATGGAGGGAAATGATTGGGGGAGGGGCGGGAGGGGGAGCAGTGAAGAGGGGAGTGAGGGGGATTGGTGGGGAAGGGGAGCGAGGGGGGAGGGGAGCTATAGGGGAGGGGAGCGATGGACAGGAGTAATGGGGAAGGGGGTAGGGAAGTGATGGGGAGGGTGACCATGGGGGAGGGGAATGAAGGGGAGGGGAGTCACAAGGGAATGGAGCTATGCGGGAGGGAAATGTTGGGTTGTAGAGGGGAGGGACTGAACCCTGTAAACCTTGTGCTGAGTGAAAGAAGCCAGGCACAAATGGACAAATACCCTAAGATCCCACTCCTCGGAGATGCCTGGAACAGGAAACTGCATAGAGACCGAGGTCTGATTAGTCGCTGTTGGGGCTGGGGGAAGCCAGAATGGTGATTGCTAATGGGTACAGGACCTCCTTTTAGGGCGGTAAGAATGTTCTAGAACCAGATAGAGGTGATGGCTGCACAGCTTTGAGAATCTGTTCAGTGTGGTTAAATTGTGCACTTCAGTATGGTTCTGTGAACTTCACCTCAGTAACAAATAACCGCGTCAGCCTGAGAACCTTCGGTGGCTGTGGAGAGCCCCTTTTCCCCCTCACAAAGCCAACAGGAAGGACGGTCACAAACAGTGACGCTCAGCTCGATGCTTCGCTGCCCAGGGTGGGCACCCGGTGAGGGAGGTGACCCGGTTAATACAACACGATGATAAAGCCAGTTAAGCTTGTCCCCTTTCCTGCCCATTCCTGACCCCCCCATGCCTCTGCTGCCTCCCTCTTCTTGGTGCAGACTTTGTTCCTGGAAGAATCAGATTTCATCGAGCCCCTTCATCTTTGTCTAGACCCCTGTTGGGGCCCTGAGGGCAGGGATGCGTGTTCCTGCTCATGCCTGGGTCTGAAAGTTCCCCAGCGTGGGACAGCAAATATGCTGGATAAATGGGAACAGACAGAGCAACACCAAAACTCTGTAGTCACGCTTCCCCCACGAAGCCACCTGTTGCAAACGCCACTGGAGAATATGTACATCTTTAAATAATTTATTTTACGGTTGTCATTGAGAATATCCACGGCACAACGTACACCCGTTCAACGTTCAACGGTTTCTCCTTGCACAATTCAGTGACCTCGATTCCGTTCTGCAAATGGTGCAACCCTTCTTGCCCTCCTTTTCTGAATTCTTGGAGGATTTTTCCAGTCTGTCCTCTTCATGCTCGGTGGGGGCCACTTTGGTTGTGTTCAGGGGAGGTTGAGGTACCACCACCAGCGTCCATCATCCACGTGGTGAGGAAAGGGAGATGACCACACTGCAGGGTGGCGCCATTTTGTGGTATTTGCAGGCTCTGAGACCCCTCATGCAGGACCCTAGGCTTCCATCTTCCACACAAGGCAGTTGCCTGTTTTTTTTTTTTTGAAAAAATATATACAATAAAACATTGGCTAGTTCAACAATTTCTACTTGTACAATGCATTGACTTTGATTACAGTCTTCAAATTGTACAACCATTATCCTTTGGCCAGTTCAACAGTTTCTATGTATACAATTCAATGACATTGATCGCATTCTTCAAATTGGAGAACATTCTTATCACTGTCTTTTTCCAAATTATCTCATCACCATTATCATAAACGCAATGCTCCCTAAATAAAAACTCCTCCCCCCTCACCCCTATTGGCCACTAATAATCTTTGGTTTTTACTTATTTGCTTAAAACCAAAAAACAAAACCCAGTGCCGTCGAGTCAATTCTGACTCATAGCGACCCTACAGGACAGAGTAGAGCTGCCCCCATAGAGTTTCCAAGGAGCGCCTGGTGGATTTGAACTGCCGACCCTTTGGTTAGCAGCCGTAGCACTTAACCACTATGCCACCAGGGTTTCCTTATTTGCTTATTTCATATAAATGAGATCCTAGAGTATTTGTCCTTTAGTGACCGACTTATTTTGCTCAGCATGGTGTTTTCAAAGTTCCTCCGTGTGCTGGCGTGCATCAGGACTTCATTTCTCTTTATGGCTGTGTAATATTCCACTGTATGGGTGGACCACATCTTGTTTATCCATTCATCTGTTGATGGACATTTTGGTCGTTTCCACCTTTTAACTATCGTGACAAGTGCGGCAATGAACATTTGTGTATGAGGGCCATTACCTTTTTTATTCTTTAACTGGGGAAATTTTCAAACATATACAGAAATGGAGACAATAGCATGAACCCTCACCCAGCCCCTACAGTGACCCACAATTCTCCAAGCTTTTCCATTCGCCCTCTTACCTCCGACCCCAACACACACATGCTTTTTTCTTTTTTTGTTCCCTTTGGGGCATTAAAAAAAAAATTTTTTTTTTATTTTGTTGTTGTTTTTGAGAATATACACAGCAAAACGTACACCACAGTTCCAACCCGTGCAATTCAGTGACAGTAATTACATTCTCAAGGTGTTCAAGCAAACCGTTCTCACCCTCCTTTTCCGAGTCGCTCTTCCCCCATTAACATAAACTCGCTGCCCCCAAGCTTCTTATCTAACCTTTCCAGTTGTCGTTGTCAAATCGACCCCATGCTGATAGATCTTGAAAGAGCACAACGCTCAAGGCAGACATTCTTTACTCGTTAAGCTAAACCATTGTTTGGTTTTAAGAAAGCTTCAGTGGAAAATTTTTTTTTAATTGAGGCAAAATTCACATACCAATAAATGAACCATTTTTAAGGTGGACAATTCAGTGGCGTTGAGTACATTCACCATGTTGAGCAATCATCGCCTCTATCCAGTTCTAGAACATTCTAGAAACCCTGTACCCGTTAGAGTCACCTTCACCCCCTTCCTCAGCCCCTGACAACCACGCCTTCATCTGGTCTAGATATTTCAGGTGGGTGGGATCATGCAGTATTTGTCCTTTTGCATCTTCCTTCTTCCATTGAGTAGGATGTTTTCAAGGTTCACCCACGTTGTAGCATGTATCGGAACTTCATTTCTCTTTATGGCTGAATAGTACTCCATTGAGGGGGACCGCGTTTCACCATTAAACCATCTTAAAGAGTACAATTCCAGCGGCATTCAGTAGGTTCACCATGTTGCACCAGGACCATCTCTATCTGGCTCGAAAGCATTCTCATCACCCCCTTTGGGGCATTTTAAAGGAAACCAAAACATCAAATTATTTTTGCCTGCCAATAGTTTGGTATATACCTGTAACCTATAAGGAGTTTATAATTACTCTGTTTAAAGTTTTATTTGTTTATTTATTATTGTTTTTAACCGAACCCATTCCCATCGAGTCGGCCCCAACTCACGGCGACCCCACGTGTGTCAAAGTAGAACTTCGCTCCATGGGGTTTTCAGTGGCTGATTTTTCAGAGGTCCTGGTGGTGCGGTGGTTAAGAGCTCAGGCTGCTCACCAAAAGGTTGGCAGTTAAAATCCACCAGCTGCTCCTTGGAAACCCTCTGGGGCACTTCTACACTGTCCTGTAAGGTTGCTATGATTTGGAATTGAGTTGGCGGCAACGGGTTTGATTCTTCAGAGAGAGATCACTGGGCCTTTCTTCTGAGGCACGTCTGGGTAAACGTGAACCTCCAACCTTTTGGCTAACTGCCGAGTGCGTTAACCATTTCTACCATCCAGGGACTCCCAGCGTGGCAACGACCAGTTCTAATCATAGCTTCCTTTGAAGAAAGAGAAGGGGTTAGGGGAGCTGGGAGCCAAGGTTTTTGAGTGTTAACAAAATTTCCTTGGCATCATACTTGGGACATTACTTTACAAAAGTGACCTCGTTAGCGCCCCAGTTCTCCCTGGTAAGCTGGGTGTGTCATCCTCAGTCAGACTGGAGAGGCTAAGAGACTGGGTGCTGCGTATTGCAAACGGTTAAGCGCTCAGCCACTAACCAAAAGGTTGGTGGTTTGAACCCACCCAGAGGTGCCTTGGAAGAAAGGCCTGGAGATCTGTTTCTGAAAGGTCAAAGCCTTGAAAACCCCGTGGAGCAGTTCTACTGTGCACACATGGGGTCACCAAGAGTTGGGGTCTACTCGACAACAACCACCACCAACAACAAGAGACTTAACGGGGCCACGTGGGCAGTGAGATCAAGCTGAAACAGAAGTGCTCTTGGAGTCCTCCCCTTCCCCTCTGCCCTGGTCACCCACCACCCTCTTCGGGCTGCAGGGATGCCTGGGCCCCCCACAGGCTCATCTGCTCGCAATTCGTCATCTTCCCTTCTTGGGTGGACACTTCTCTCAGCGGGGCTTGTCCAAGAGACAGTATCACACACAGTGGGTCACAACCCTCTCGTGGGTCATGAAATCAATTTAGTGGGTCGAGACCAGATGGGGAAAAATGAGATTAAAAAAAAAAATAGATTAGAAAAGAAAGAGTACGTTGCACATGGGAACGTTAGCATGGATTCACAAGATTACAATTTTTTGTGGATGTGTAACGTGCGTTGAATCAAGTACAGAAACCTTTCAGTACATCCCCACAACTCTTTACATAGATGTATCTCCTGGTCCTGGGGGCAGTGGTGGTTCCGTGGCAGTATTCTCCGCTTCCACGTGAGAGACGGGAGTACCTTCTGGCACTGGGGGCAGTGGTAGTTCTGTGTGAGAGACGGGAATCCATTTCCAGCCAACGCGCCTCTTACCGAGTCACTACCCGTCTGTCAGTGGAGGCTTGCCTGTTGCTGTGACGCTAAAACATTTTAGCAGAGCTTCCAGACAGACTAGGAGGAAAGGCCTGGTGACCTCCTCCTGAAAATCAGCCCGTGAAAACTCGACTCATGGCAACCTCACACACGAAAGAGAGAAACGGCGCCTAGTCCTGTGCCCTCCCCAGGGTCAGCTGTGGACTGAACCGCTGTGACCCACAGGGTTTCCAGGGGCTGATTTTCTGAAGTAGATCGACAGGCCTTTCTTCCTAGTCTCCCCTGGTCTGGAAGCTCCGCAGAGACCTGTTCAGCGTCACAGCGACACGCGAGCCTCCGCGGACAGACGGGTGGGGGCTGCACACGAGGTGCCCTGGCCGGGAGTTGAACCAGAGTTTCCCAGATGGAAGGCAATAATTTTCTAGCACTGAGACACCACTGGGCTCAGTAGCCACCTTTCCTTAGGGGTGAGGTGCACAGCAGTCTCAGGGGGTGTGTGTGTGTGTGGGAGGGGGGTGTGAGTGCCTGAGCATCGAAAGCCAGCAGGTTTTTAATGTGGGAGCACCGTGAACGCCGGGTCATCTTTGATGAGGAAGCAAAACAACACTTAAAACGATTCCAATTTTTCTAAACCCTCACCTCCTAAGAAACACTCCATATGGAACAAATGGGTGTTGACTTTTTTCTCAGTGCCCCCGATGGATCTTCTTAAAGGAGGGGTAGAAAGAAAGTTCTGGAATGGAGCCTCCAGCTCCGAGCGCGCCCTGCCCTGGGTGCTGGTCGTGCTTTCTGCACGCACGAGCCATGCACCCTGGACGACCCTCGACGCCTGCTTCCCTTCTCTCCTCCTGCGATAGAACAAGGCGCCTTTCACAGACAAACCCAGGAACTAATGCGAACCCGTGTTGACAAATGCTTGTCAAGAAGAAAACTCGAGAAGCAAAATCAATACAAGGCCTGGCATTAAGTCGTCTGGGTTACCAGGTGGCCTCCCCTACTGCGCACCGGACGCAATCTCGCTTTCATGACTGTGAAAGTTTTTAGGAAAAGTTTACAGCCCTGCTCCTGGAGCATTCTGCCTTTTCTTCTTCTTTTTTTTTTTAAGGAAAAAACCACATTCCTCCCAGCCTCCCTTATCCTGACACGGCTCTGGCTTAGAAGATCTCAGACTACAAGCGCGTACATGACATGGGCCGCGTCCCTGGTGAAGCGCTGGGCGTTTGATGCCTGACACGACTCTATAGGTGCCGCTGACAGCTCTCAGATGGAAGCTGGGCGAGAGGCCTTTCAAGAGGCGGTGATCTGGGTAAATCCATCCGGCGCGTCCTGGGAGACCCAGCGTCAGCCTTTGTAGGCCCGATGCGCCCGGCCTCCGCGCGCACCCCAGGCTCCTGACAGGCGCTCACACTTCACCGTAATCACGAATAAAAGCAGGCTCCCTGAAGGTTACAAATCTTCTGTGTTTTGACATTGACCTTAATACATAATTTAACCACAAAGCCCGAGAACGCGGAGCGAGATGAGAAACGACCACAGAACTGGCAAATAAAGCGATGTTCAATCAGAAATCATATTTGTTCCTGCGAGTGGAGATGTGCGCGTTAAGGAGAGAGACAGGGAGGAGGAGGAGGGGAGGAGGCAGGGAGCGCCTGCCGGTGCCTCGGCTCGAAGGGACAGACAGTTGTCAAATGAAAGGGAGCCTGGGCTCCTGGATGCAAAACAGCAGTTAATTATTGTAGGGTTTCAAAGAAGTAGATGCGTTTGGAGAGGGGGTGTGTTGGCGCGTTTATCAGCAGCTTGTTTGGAGTTAGAAGCTGGCGTTCTGGAGAGGGTCTTAAACAAATGTTGACAGTCGCCGAGGAAGAGAGCCCACCTGCGTCTCATAGCGACCCAAGAGAGAGGGAACAGGCAGGGCGCGCGGGAAGCAGGTGGCAGGTGGTGGGGATGCTCTTGGCTTGTGAAGGTGGAAAAGCATTGAGCAGGTGCCTGGCCCCAGAGTACCTAGGGCAGCCAGGGGGCAGTGCTGGCATGCGGAGGTTCCCTTGGCTCATTCTCCTGACTGGTCCTAATTTAGCTACTGAGTTCTGTTTGCACAACAGCCTCGGTGGGGGGTTGGCACTGGACCCTAACATAAAGGTTGGCGGCTGGAACACACCTAATGGTGCTGGGAAGGAAAGGCCTGGCAATCTGATTCCGTAAAGATTAGAAACCAAACCCACTGCCATCCGGTCCTTTCAGACTCATAGCTACCCTACAGGACAGAATAGAACTGCCCCATAGGGTTTCCAAGGCTGTAAATCTTTACAGAAGCAAACTGCCACATCTTTCTCCCCAGGAGCAGCTGGTGGGTTCTAACCTCCAACCTTTTTGGTTAGCAGTCGAGCACTTTAACCATTGTGCAAACAGGGCACCTTTCATAAAAATTACAGCTAAGAAAACCCTATGGAGCAGTTCTACCGTGTAATACATGGGCTCATCATGAAGCGGAATAAACTCCACGGCAATGAGTTTTATACACTGTGTTATTATTGGGTGCCACTGAGTCAATTCCGACTCATAATGACCCCATATGACAGAGTAGAGCTGTCCCACACAGTTTCCCAGGCTGTAATGTTTACGGGAGCAGATCGCCAGGTCTTTTCTCTTGGAGAGCCGATGGTGGGTTCAAACCAATGACCTATTGGTTAACAGCGGAGCGCTTAACCATTGTGCCACCAAGGCTCCTTTGTAGGTAGATAACCAACCTGCCGCCGTTGAGTCAATTTTGACTCATAGCAACCCAATAGGACAGAGTAGAGCTTCTCCACAGGGTTTCCAAGGAGCGGCTGGTGGATTTGAACCGCCAACCTTTTAGTTAGCAGCCAAGGTCTTAACCACTGTGCCACCAGGGTTCCATAGGTAGATATAGACATGTATATACACATATGCAACTGGTTTTTAGGAATTCCTACATGGCACAAATGGTCTGCGTTTGACTGCTAACCTAAAGGTTGGTGGTTTGAACCTACCCAGAGGTACCTCAGAAGAAAGGCCTGGCAATCTGCGTGTGTAAAAATTACAGCCAAGAAAACCCTATGGAGTACAGTCCTACTATTTATAACACATGAGGTCGCCATGAGTTGGAACTGACTCAAAGGCAATGGGTTTGGGTTGGTTTCCACATAAATTTGAGGACTCCAGGGCAGAGTCTTCCGGGAGGCACCTGTGCACACAACATGGCAGGAAGATACAGAGGTGCCTGGCTCTCAAGGGCTCACTGTGCAGAGCAGGGTAGGTCATTGCTGGGGAGGGGAACTTCACCTGGAAGGGCAGCAGAAACAAAGACATGAGCCACATACATGGGACTGCTGAGCTGCAAGAGCAAAGCCATGGTGTTTCCCAGGATGTGGCAGTGCCAGGTGGACTAGGAGCACCCAGGGCCTTGGTCCTGGCCGACTCGGGGCCCTCGGCATTGGCACTGCATCTCTGGAGCCCGGCCAACTCCACCTGTGGGACTCTGTCGAGCAGCCTGGACACAGAAATGAATCAAAGAGACAGCTCACTTGTTATGAATTGAATTGTGTTCCCCCAAAATATGTGTTGTAAATCCTAACTCTTATACCTGTGCTTGTAATCCCATTTGGGAATGGGATGTCTTTGCTATGTGAGTGAGACAGAATCAGCGTAGGGTGTGTCTTCAGTCAATCCCTTCTGAGATACAAAAGAGATTAAAACAAGGAAGGGAGGAAGCCGAGGTGGGGAAGAGAGATGCCAAGCCACATGAAGATCAACCAGGAGCAGAAGCTGGAAAGAGACAAGGACCTTCCCCCAGAGCCAACAGAGAGAGAGCCTTCTCCTAGAGCCCGCACCCTGAATTTGGACTTCTAGCCTCCTAGACCCTGAGAGAATAAATTTCCGATTGTTAAGGCCACACGCTCGTGATATTTCTGTTACAGCAGCCCTGGATCACTAAGACAGCACACACACACTTATTTAAGACGATAGCAGCACTGGCCACAGGCACAGACTTTGCTCTCTTTGTTGGCTGCCTTCTTCTTTGTGTTTTACACCATCACTTTTAGGGCTCCCTTGTCTCAGAGCAGATCTGGGGTTGGGGGGATCACAGTGCAGCCCTGCCCTTCAGGCACTTGTGGTGGAAAGGGGAGGCAGCCGGGGAGGCAACCACCTTCCCTCACTTGGGGGACATTTATGGTGGGGCTGGGAGGGACCCAGGGGACACAGCACAAGGCAGGAATGGTGTCTGGTGAGTTTTGGTGACACGCTGGACATTGTTCTGGGGGCTCACCTGGCCCCACATGGCTGTGTCTGATGAGTTTCGGTGACATGCTGGACATTGTTCTGGGGATTCAACTGGCCCCGCAGGGCTGTGGCTGGTACTGCCTCTACACGAGTACATGGAGGACCAGAGGGGTGAGCCCCTCACCTATATTCCCGCCAAGCCAGATAAGAGCCCTGGCAGCCTGACCTGACATTGGCTGCAAACTGTGACATGCAAGCTGGGCCTTTGCCCGTGAAGGGGCAAAAAGCTCCAGAGAAAAGACAAGATAACCAGAGCAAAGTCATGCAGAGACCAGGGTGTGACCTGCCATGTTGCAAATGGATTTCATGTACCGACTCAGTTCATCACCCATGAGGCCGGGGCCATCGTTACGAACCCACTTTATAGACGAGGAGCCCAGGAAGATGGAGCTGAAGGGACTTTCAGAGCCTTGACACCTGCTCTAGTCTCACGAAGAAGACTCTGTGTTCAGGTGTCTAAGAGTCTCTGCTCAAACGACCCCTGTGGTCGGCAGAATGATGGCCCCAAGATGTTCTCACCTGATCCCCACGTGGTGGACTGAACAATGGCCCCAAAGATTTTCATGTTTTTGGAAACCCTATGGGACAGTTCTAATCTGTGTTATAGGGTTGCTATGAATCGGAATCTACTCAACAGCAGTGTTTTTTTGTTTTGGTTTTATAGAGTGAATGATGGCCTCAAAGATGTCCTAATTACTGGAACCCATGAATGTATCACTTCATGTAACAAAAAAGACTTTGCAGATGTGATGAGGTTAGTGATCTGGGGAGAGGGAGATAATCCTGGATCATCTGGAGCCCTAGATGTGATCGCAAGGTTCCTTATACGAGGGGGCAGGAGGTTCCAGTCAGAGGACCAGACATGATGACAGACGCAGAGAGAGAACTTGGAAGATGCTAAGCTGCTAGCTTTAAAGATGGTGGAAGGAGCCACCAGCCAAGGAACGTGGCGGCCCCTGTTGTTGTTGTTAGGTGCCGTCGAGTCAGTTTCAACTCATAGCAACCCTGTGTACCACAGAACGAAATGCTGTCCAGTCCTGGGCCATCCTCACAATTGCTGTCATGCTTGAGCCCATGGTTGTGGCCACCGCGTCAATCCATCTCGTTGAGGGTCTACCTGTTTTTCGCTGACCATCTACTTGACCAAGCATGACGAAACTGGTACAGGCAAGGAAACGGATTCTTCCCCGGAGCCTCAGAGGGAACCAGTCCTACCCACACCTTGATTTTAACCCAGGGAACCCTAGTTTGGGCTTCTGGCCTCTAGAACTGTAAAAGAATAAATTTGCTTTGGTTTAAGCCACTAAATTTGTGATACTTTGCCATAGTCGTCATAGAAAACACATACACTCCACTTTAGAAAAATTGTCCCCATCGCCCTGTCTTAAAACCGTCTCTCCGCCTTCACCATTTGTCCTTGAAAGCTCGTTTATTTTCCTTTCTAATCATTCGCGTTTCTCCCTCACATTTTATTTGCTCTTCATCTGTTTACTTGGCCCTTGTCTTCTTATAAGGAGGTAAACCCCACAGAGCAGAGGCTCTGTTTCCTGCAGCACCCCCACCAGCCAGCCCAGTGCCTGGCACGTAGTAGGTATTCACTAAACACTTGATTGAATGAATAAGCAAATGAATTGATACATGAGCAGAGCTGGGGCCAGAACTCCAGCCTCCAACTCTTTTCTGTCCAGGCTCTGTCAGCTCCATCTGTTGGCGTCTTGTGTGGTGGGAGCCAAAGCAACCAGGGAGTCGGGTACGTCAGACAATCCATCTATCCATTTGGTAGAACTACTTGTGAAATAAGAGATTCGTGAAGTTCAAACAGGCCTGGAGAAACCCAATGATTGACATTTATTTATGAACACTGACGGTGAACGCAAACACATACGTCTTATTCCTGGAAACAGAGAGATAAACACTCCAGGGTTTTCCCCTTTGGTCTTCCTCTGTTCTAGCCCAGAATTTTATTTTGCACTTTTTTTTTTTTTTTTTGGTATAAAAGATCCTTGTGTTGTTAGAGTTTAGTGCTCTGTACCATAGACAAACATGGCATTTTTGTCATGTTTTGTTTTGCCACTGCTAGCTTTTTTTTTTTTTTTTAGCTTTAGAATGGACAGCCCACGTACCTTTGAGGCAAAAAGTACAAATTAATTTTTCATGATAAAAGTAAAAAACATACAAAGTAAAAATTTGAAAAGATAGGGGAACACAGCGCAAATACATTGCACACTTTGGTGATTGATTTAGTCTTTCTATTTATTTTTTAGCACATGGTTATAGCTAATAACTTAGAAAGGCTGAATAACTTTCCCCAAACTGTAAAACTGGGATTCCAGTCCTCCAACCCAGGCTTCATGGGCCCAAAGAGTGTGCTCTTGCCAGCACTGCTGGGGTAAGTCCACTCCCTGAAGAGGGAACCACAGAACCCAGGCCCACACTGCTACACCACTAGACACCAGCCAAATAAATACCCTCCTGGTGATGTGGACACGCTCTGCTCCTGGCGCTGCTTTCTGGGTGGTATGAGGTCCCCCTCTCTCTCTGCTTGCTTCTTTCTTTAATATCTCAAGAGATTGCCTCAAGACACAATCCAATCTTGTAGACTGAGTCCTGCCTCACTAACACAACTGCCGCCCATCCTCCCTCATTAACATTATAGAGACAGGATTTACAACATACAGGAAAATCACACAATACCAGGAATCATGGCCCAGCCCAATTGATACATACATTTTTTGGGGGGGATAATTCAATCCAAGTCAGTTAGATGTTTAATATTTTATTCATGCAGTGAATTTGTTAATCTATTCTTTTATTGTATCTAGATTTGAGTCATAATTATGACTCTACACCCAATTTACCCATGTTTTCTTCTATTGCATGTACATTTTCATTTCTGTTTAACATGTAGGTTTCTGATCACTTTAGAGTTTATCATTGTGTAAGGTATCATCTAATTTCCTTCTTTTCTATTTATTAGAAGTGTATCTGTCTTTCCCTAATAAATCTCCATGTGTAGTTGGGTTTATTTTTGGACCTTCTGTTCTAGTCCACTGGTCTGTCTATTCAGGCATCAATGCCACACTGTTTTAATTACAAAGGTTTTGTCATATGTTTTACGATCTGGTAGGGCAAGTCTCATCTCATATCTCTTTTTTTCCCTCAGTGTTTTCCAAATATTCTTGCTATGAATTTTAGTATTAACTATCTCCAGAAATTAAAAACAAACTTGTCGGTTTATTTATTGGGATCACATTGAATTAATAAATTAAGTCAGGGAGAGCTAACATTTACTAATGTCAAGGTGCCCTAAAAAGCAAGGGCTATTTCTCTATTTGTTCTGAGTTTACTTCTGTTTATTTTAGGAATGTCTTATAGTTCATTTCATACAGGTGTTAAATATTTCCTGTTGTGCTTATTGCCAAGTGTTTTATCTTCTTTGTTGCTATTGTACCTAGCATTTTCTTTACGTATTCTAACAGGTTGTTATTTGAATATTTAAAGGCTACCGATTTTTGCATGCTAATAATTTTTGAATTATTTTCTTGTTTAAGTTAGTTTTATTATTGATTATCGATTTTCTGTTATTGAAAATGTCTTAGTCACCTAGTGCTGCTATAACAGAAATACCACAAGTGGATGGTTTTAACAAAGAGAAATTTATTTTCTCACAGTCTAGGAGGCTAGAAGTCCAAATTCAGGGCGTCAGCTCCAGGGGAAGGTTTTCTCTCTCTGTCGGCTCTGGAGGAAGGTCTTTGTCCTCAATCTTCCCCTGGTCTAGGAGCTTCACAGGTGCAGGGACCCCGTGTCCAGAGGACATGCTCTGCTCCTGGTACTGCTTTCTTAGTGGTATGAGGTCCCCAACTCTCTGCTTGCTTCCCTTTCCTTTTATCTCTCAAGAGATAAAAGGTGGTGCAGGCCACACCCCAGGGAAACTCCCTTTACCTTGGATCGGGAGCGGGGGGTGACCTGAGTAAGGGTGTTACAATCCCACCCTAATCCTCTCAGCGTAAAATTGCAATCACAAAATGGAAGACAATCACAGAGTACTGGGAATCGTGGCCTAACCAAGTTGATACACACATTTTTGGGGGGACACAGTTCAATCCACAAAAATGAGCAAGGTTTTACTCCTTATTTTCCAATTGTTGTGTCCCTAATTATTTTATTTTGTAAAAATTGCATTAGCTAATACCTCCAACACAAGGTTAAATAGTAGTAGGGACAGTAGATGTCCTTGCGATAATTTGTGTAATGCCTGCTTTCCCTGGAATCCCTGGGTGGTGCAAACAGTTAACCTGCTTGGCTGCCAACCTAAAGGTTGGAGGTTTGAGTCCACCCAGCAGTGCCTCCGAAGAAAGGCCTGGCAATCTACTTCCAAAAATATCAACCCCTGAAAACCGTGTGGAGTACAGTTCTACCCTGACACACACGGGGTTGCCACGAGTCGGAGTCAATTCCACGGCAACTGTGAACTGGTGTTCACTTCAGTAGGGTAGTCAAAGGGAAGCCGACTATCGGCCGACAGAGAGGAGCACGTGGTTGTAGCAGACGCGTACTGAAGACCAGTCCCTCCTCACCTCACCTGGCTACATTTAATCTTTGCTTAATAAGGAGTCTTACAGACCAGTTGGAATTTGTCCTCAAGGACCTGGTCAATCAAAGTTAATAACTTCGTGGGAGACGTCCCATAAAATAGTTTATTCCCACCCTCTAGACACTTTGATATACCTTCCAACCCTATTATGCGCTATGATCATTAAATTTCATCCATGAAAAATACCCCTTTACCCAAATGCTGGGGAAACTGGAACTCTTCAAAGCCAGCCATTTTCCAGTTAGGAACAGAAAAAGTTTGGACACTTTCCACAAAAGTCAGAAACATATTAATTTTTCAGAGTCTTGTAAGTCAAAAGTGGCTTTTCCAATTTGCTTCAAGCTGTTCAGCCCGAGATGGAGCCTAAGAACTTGCCGGCCAAAGGAGACGTTTTGTCAAGAGTTTGAAGGAGGTCAGCACAGGGCACGAAGCTCTGAGGATGGAACAGCCTCGTCCTGGGAGCTGAGCCGGGCTCTGTAATTAGCCGGAAGCTTCTCAGGGGCGCTGGGTGGACCAGAGCTCAGGGCAGCGGCCGTGATGGACACAAGGACACTCAAGGAGAAAACGTCTGCGGGGAGAGGGAGGGCCAGCCGTGGGACTGACTCTGTCTTTTCCAAAGTACTTCTTTTGGTTTCCAGCCTAAAATCTCATTTTCAGGAAGAAGAAAAGGGAAGGCTGGGTTATGAAATGGTGGGGGGAAATGAAAACCAAAAAACCAAACCCGTTGCCGTCAAGTCGATTCTGACTCATTAGCCGTGTTTAAAACTAGTTGCAGGAAGAAGATGAGGGTTGCAAGCTGGGCGAGGAAGACGCAGAACCTTCTGGGAACTGATTGCTGGACTGTAAATATGTGATGGGCGAGGTCCTGTGTCTGGTGAAATATTAATGCTCGGGACAAGAGCGGCCTTTTCTCTGGCTCTTCCTGTGTTCTCTATTTCCACTGGATGCTGGGCGTCTTCTTTATTTGTTTAGCTTTGGCAGTGGCGGTATCCTGACGGGGAGTGTCCACTTAGTAGCCTAATGGGCTTTGCTTTCCCGTTGCCGAAATAACCAGGATTTACCCCTTGCAGTTGGCTGTTTTCTTTGCTGCCGTAAAACACTCTGATGACCTGGGTTCTGCTGTCTGCGGGGGTCAGGTGTTCTCAGGAAATCACATTGAATTCCATTCCTGCAGACAGCCGAGCCCCAGGGACAGCTCATCCTACGGTAGGGGAGAGGGGGTGCCCGACTACCAGGGAAGTCAGGAGGAAGTTGGGACTTTTTTTCAAGTTTTTTTGAAAAATTGAGGTGAAATTCACATAACATTCAATTAGGCATTTTGAAGTGTACAATTCGTGGTACTTACTGCATTCGTGATCTTGTGCACACACCGCCCCTCTGGTTTCAGAATTTTTCATTACCCAAAAAGGAAACCCCGTACCCATTAAGCAATAACTTCCATATCCCTCTGTCCCCAGCCCCTGTTGTTGTCGTTGGGTGCCATCGAGCCAATTATCGACTCCTAGCGACCCCGTGTGACAGAGTAGAACTGCCCTGTAGGGTTTTCTAGGCTGTCACCTTTATGGGAGCAGATGGCCAGTTTCGACTCCTAGCGACCCCGTGTGACAGAGTAGAACTGCCCTGTAGGGTTTTCTAGGCTGTCACCTTTATGGGAGCAGATGGCCAGGTCTTTCTTTTGCAGAGCCGCTGGGTGGGTTTGAACAGCGACTTTTTGATTCCCAGTGGAGCGCTTAACCACTGCACCACCAGGGCTCCTTCCCCAGTTCCTAGTAACCGTTAATCTACTTCCCGTGTCTATATATTTGCCTGTTTTATTTCATATACGTGGGACCGTACAGCATTTGCCCTCTTGCGACTGAGCTATTTTACTCAGCATGATATTTTCAAGGTTCATCCATGTGGTAGCACGCATTAGGACTTCGCTTCTCTTTATGACTGAGTAATGCTCCACTGTGTGGCTGGACCACATTGTGCTCCTCCATCACTTCTTGATGGACATTTCGGTTGTGTCCACCTTTTGCCAATTGTGGACAGTGAGGCTGTGAACACTGGTGCACGAACTTCTGTGAGGAGTATGCTTTCATTTCTTGAATATTTTAATCCCTGAAATTCCTTCTCCAGACTTGGTGAACCCCAGTGGAATCTTGCTAAGGATGTGGGAAAGAGTTGCTCGTCACAAGTAGTGTTGGTCAGTCTTGACTGTCATGAAGTCTGACCCAAGATGACTGATCCAGGCCACTCCTCCTCATCACACCCCCCACAGACCAACAGAGACAAGCCTGGGGTGAGGGGGCTCCATTCTCCAAGGCTCTGCTCTTTGGCTGCTTTTGGATGCGGCCCCCACGGTGACTAGGCCTCCACTGCCCAGAGAAGGAGGTGACCACGCGGTCAACAGAGAGATGATAGACACTGAAGGGCCACCTGGGATGGCGTTATGGATCGAATTGTATCCCTCAAAACTGTGTGTCAACTTGGCTAGGTCATGATTCCTGAGATTGTGTGGTTGTCCACAGCTTTGTGATCTGATGTGATATTCCTAGGTGTTGTAAATCCTAACCTCTATGATGTAAACAAGGCAGGATTAGAGGCAGTTGTGTTAATGAGGCAGGACTCAGTCTACAAGATTAGGTTGTATCTTGAGTCAATCTCTTTTGAGATACAAAAGAGAGAAGTGAGCAGAGAGACAGGGGAACCTTACACCACTGAGAAATAAGAGTCAGGAGAATAGCCTGTCATTTGGGCCCAGAGTCCCTGAGCTGAGAGGCTCCTAGTCCAGGGGGGGATCGATGACAAGGACCCTCCCCCAGAGCCGACAGAGAGTGAAAGCCTTCCCCTGAAGCTGACGCCCTGAATTTGGACTTCTATTCTCCAGAACTGTGAGAGAATAAACTTTTATTTGTTAAAGCCATCCACTCGTGGTATCTCTGTTATAGCAGCACTGGGTGACTAAGACAGACGGCGTGAACTTAAAGTGGGTTTACTGGTTGCCGTGAAGACCGCTCTGACTCAGGGGGCCCCCGTGTGTGTCAGAGTAGAACTGCACTCCACAGAGTTTCTAGTGGCTGGTTTTGAGGCAGTAGATTGCCAGGCCTTTCTTCCGAGGTACCACTGGGTGGACTCGAACCTTCAACCTTTACTGTCTGAGTGCAAACCACTTGTGTCACCCAGAGGCCATTCACAGGCTGCTTAGAAGGTGCTATTTTTGCTCTGCATTCTTTGTTGCCCATACTTATCTTTCCTCCAGCTTCTCTTCTATCATCTTTAAAAAAACCAGCTGCTTCTGAGTCAACCCTGGCTCATGGAGACCCCACGCGTGTCAGAGCAGAACGGTGCTTTACCGGATTTTCAATGGCTGATTTTTCAGAAACAGATTGCCAGGACTTTCTTCCAAGACATCTCTGGGTGAACTCAAATCGCTAGCCTTTTGGTTAGCAGCCGAGTGGGTTAACCGTTTGCACCACCAAGGGACTCCGTAGGTAGATATATGTAGACTACAGATAGCGAGACAAGAAAAATTTCCGTGCAGTTGACTCTGACTCCTGGTGCTGCTACGTGTCAGAGTACAACTCTGCTCCGTAGGGTTTTCAGTGGGTGATTTTTTGGAAGTAGGCTGCCAGGCCTTTGTTCCGAGGTGCCTCTGGGTCTGCTGTTCCCATCTGTAGCCAAGCAGGGGTTAGGGAAGCTGCAATATCTGGTCTTGTCTGGGGCCCAAAAATGGGAAACCACTGTGTCTGTGATCACCTGCGAATATCGTCAAAATGTTCCAACCCACTTTGGCTGTTTCTATAGGGAAAGGGGCTGTTGGCTGAGGCTTCCTTTGCATTATTGGGATGGGGTTCAGCTCCTGCTGGGATGCTACCCATGGTGACGGTGGCACCCAGAACTCATAAACTGTGAGACAAATTCCACCCAGTTTTCTTCAGGCTTTTCTCTGAGATATTTTGGGGAGCGAATTTTCTCCAAGTATGGATTTGGTTTTTTTTGGTTTGATAACAGTTACAAAGGAACCCTGGTGGTACAGTGGTTAAAGTGCTCAGCTGCTAACTGAAAGGCCAGCGGTTCAAACCCACCAGGTACTCCTCGGGAGAAAGACGTGGCAGTCTGCTTCTGCAAAGATTTTCAGCCTTGAAAACCCTATGGGCCAGTTCCACTCTGTCCTACAGGGTCACCATGAATTGGAATCAACTCGACAGCAGTGGGTTTGGTTTGGGTTATAACAGTTACGAAGAGACTATACCACTCAAAAATTTGGAAAATTAAAAAAGAAGAGATATTACACTGTTAAGGGAAGGCTTTGGGAGGAAATGTAAACTCCTTTTTTTAATGCTGTTTTTCTGTCTTTTCTCTTCCTTCCCCTTCTCTCTCCTCTTCTCCCTTTTTCTTCTCTTCCTATTTCTCTCCCTTTCCTTTCTTATCCTCTTTTCTCTCTGTCTCCCTATTGCAGTCTCTTTTTCTTCCTTTCTTTCTTTCCATATCCCCTCTCCCCAGTCATTCTTCCTTTTATATCTGACTCTGACATTCTTTCCAACCTCTTTTCATTCTCCTTGTTGTTTTTGGTTGCGTGGAATTGGCTCTGACTCATGGTGACCCCACTTAGAACAGAACAAAACACTGCCTGGCCCTGCACCATCTTCATAGAAGACTTGGCACATCTACTTCCAAAAACCAGCCAGTGGAAACCCTATGGGTCACCCTGAACATTGTCCGATATAGTGCTGGAAGGTGAGCCTCCTAAGTTGGAAGGCACTCAAAATACACAGAAGTCACAACTATGGACTCCTGCAGACCAACAATCATGAGGATGGCACAGGACCGGGCAACATTTCGTTCTGTTGCCCAGAGTTGGAGCCAACTTGACAGCAATTAACCACCAGGAGCACAAAAACTGTGGCATGAAAAATAGTACCAATGTTATGCCTTGCCAGTACATAATTCATGCTAGGTGCAAGCTTTTTAGATCTAGTGTTATTGGCCAAAAAAGTGGTGACAATATGGTTGGACTTGTTCCTTGAAAACAGGCAATATTTGGAAAGGAGGAGAGAAAACTGAAGGAGTTGCTTAGGGATGGGAGTGGGAAGACAGAAGAGACTGTTGATAAAGTATAAAGATAAAAATGTGATTATTTAGTTTCGGGGACATTTAGTTGGTTTCAATGGCTTGGATTCACGTGAAAAAACCCGTCACTCAGGAGAAGTTTGCCTGGAAAACTTAGGCAGTTAGTAATTTCAGAGCATTTAACTTCAAAGTTGAAATAAGGCATAATGAAAATGATCAGAATTTAGAGGTATGTTCCGTTTCATCACCCAAGGCGTAAAGATATAAATGATCAAAGGCTCCATATGGGCATGTTTCCCACTTCTATGGACTGGAGCTGTCCTCGCTAATGATCTTAATTGTGGTCATAGGTGACTCTCCCCAAGCAGGTGGACCATTAGCTTCTGCTCTTTCCACCCCCTTGGGGGGCAAGGACCACGTCACCATCTCTAATGGTGGCCTGCTGCTGACCCTGGGTGTCCTAAAATGCCAGAGAGAAGTGCTTTACATTCCAGAAACAAAAAGTCTTTTATTCAGCAGAGCAATATATTTTGAGTTGTACTCACGTTCTGAGAAGTAGCTGAAAAGAGAGGTGGCTGAGTGATTTAGTTATCTAGTGATTCTATAACAGAAATACCACAGGTGGGTGGCTTTAATGAACAGAAATGTATTTCGCACACTTAAGGAGGATGGAAGTCTGAATTCAGGGTGCTGGCTCTCTCTGTTGGCTCCGGGGGAATGTTCTTGTCTCAGCTTCTCTTGGGTTCTTCCTGGCGTTTTTGGACATCTCCCTGTGGCATCCGTCTTTCCCCATCTGCACTTGCTGGGTTCTGTGCCCAATCTGTTCCTTTTATGTCTCAAAAGTGATTTGGCGTAACACACATCCTACTTTGGTATGGCCTCATTAACATAACAAAGGAATCCTTATTCCCAAATGGGATTGCATCTACAAGTATAGGAATTAGGATTTACAACACATGTATTTGGGGGACACCATTGAATCCATAATACTGAGGGAGGGGGTTAAACACGGCCTCTCTAGTGCTACCCAGCCTTCGTTCAAGTCCTAACTAGTGGCCCACGCTAAGACACCGAACTTATGTTTGCCCCAGTTTTCTAATCAGTAAAGGGGTACTACAGTTCTACTCTGTCCTATAGGGTCTCTATGAGTTGGAATCAACTTGAAGGCAATGGATTTGGATTTTATTTATGTTTATTACCTAAATCAGAGTCCTGGTGGCACAGTGGTTAAGTGCTCAGCTGCTAACCAAAAGGTCGGCAGTTGGAATCCACCAGGAGCTCCTTGGAAACCCTGTGGGGCAGTTCTACTCTGTCCTATAGGGTCGCTATGAGGTGGAATTGATTCACCGGCAATGGTTTTTTTTTTTTTTTTTTGGTTTTATACCATCTTAGTCATCTAGTGCTGCTATAACAGAAATACCACGAGTGGATGGCTTTAATAAAGAGAGGTTTATTCTCTCACAGTCCAGTAAGCTAGAAGTCCAAATTCAGGGCACTGGCTCCAGGGGAAGGCTTTCTCTCTCTGTCGGCTCTGGAGGAAGGTCCTTGTGGTCAGTCTTACTCTGGTCTGGGAGCATCTTAGTGCAGGAACCCCAGGTGCAAAAGTGGTATGAGGTCCCCATGTCTCTCTGCTCGCTTCTCGCTTTTGTATCTCAAAAGAGATTGGCTTAAGACACTACTTAATCTTTCAGACCTCATCAATATAACTGCCTCTGATCCATCCCATTACATCACAGTGAGAGGATTCACGACACATTAAAATGGAGGACGATCACACAAAATGGTGGACAATCACATAAAATGGCGGACAATCACACAAAATGGCGGACGATCACACAAAATGGTGGACGATCACACAAAATGGAGGACGATCACACAAAATGGCGGACGATCACATAAAATGGCCGACGATCACACAAAATGGCCGACGATCACACAAAATGGTGGATGATCACACAAAATGGCGGACGATCACATAAAAAGGCAGACAATCTTGGAGTGCAGGCTAGCTGAAAGCAAATGAAGAAGTAAACAACATGTGAAGAAAGGAGATAAAGATGATGTAACCTAGAGGAGAAAAACAACTTTATCAACAGAAGAACTGGGACCAACTAAGTCACTAACAAGGACTTATCAATATCAACCAAATGGGCTCAAAGAGCTCCAGCTAAGTCACAAACAAGGGCTTATCAATATCAACCAAATGGGCTCAAAGAGCTCCAGCTAAGTCATAAACAAGTACTTATCAACAACAACCAAAAGGGCTCAGATAGCCCCAACATGTATAAAAGAAGAGACACTAAGACTCAACTTCGCTCAGAGCATATCAGAGCCACCCTCTTTCAGACAGTGAAGGGGTGGTATGAGACCCCTCACCTGCCAGAGGACTCCCTGTGCGAGAGGTTGATGGACTGAGGTCCCAGAGCCAGCTGAGTTTGGAAGTAAGGGCGATTGGCCTTTGAGCCACCCCAGTCTCCACTCAGTCTGAAGCGAAGTTGACCCTTCCACGACCCTAGCTGGACGAAAGTCTTGCTGAGGTAGAGGCCTGATACAGTGCTCCTGAGCCCAACAAGACAACGTGGTCAAGAGTGACAGGTGTGTCTGGACTTTGGACCTTAGACTTTGGGCTTCGGAGTTTGTTTGCCATAAGCTTGCTTGCTGTCTTTCTCTCTCTTACCCCTTTGGTGACTGAGGCCTCTGGCGTCCGGGGTAGCCAAGAACCTGTGTGCTTACTAATTAATAAAGACATTGTGGAAAGACACAAATCGTTTGGAGTAGTTGACAGCAACCCCCTCCTCATGACAACAATCACATAAAATGGAGGGCAATCACATAAAATGGTGGACAGTCACACAATACTGAGGATCGTGGCCAGCTAGGTTGACAGATATTTTGGGGGGACACGATTCAATCTGTGACATACACCTAACGTGTCATGGGGTTACAGAGGGTGCTGAAGAAGGTCATGCTGTTGGACTAGCGTCTGCCTGTAGTGAGCTCGCCCGTGACTTTCCTGTGGCTGGTGTAACAAACGACTGCAAGTATGGCTGAAAACAACACACACTTATAGTCTTGCAGCTCTGGAGGCTGAAAGTCTAAAATGGGTCTTCTGAGGCTCAGATCAAGGTGTTGGCGGGGCTGTGCTCCTTCTGGAGGCTCCAGGGAAGAATCCGTGTCCTTGCCAATTCCCACCTCTAGCGGTCTCCCTCATGCCTCGGCTCACTGCCTCCTTCCACCATCTTTAGAGCCATCACTCCGAACACTTCCATCCCCTCGTCCATTCTCGCCTGCTGTCTCATCTCTCTGCCTCCGTCTCACAAGGACCCTTGTGACTGGCCCACCTGGGTAATCCAGGATCGTCGCCCTACCTCGAGGTCCTTAACTGAATCACAGTTGCTACATCCCTTTTGCCACATCAAAAGGATGTATTTACAGCTTCTAGGTGTTTGGATGTGGACATCTTTGGGGGCTGTTATTCAGCCTCGGACACAGTAGAAGGTAAGATTCATAGGTTATGGGCATTAGGATTGAACATTTTGGGGGGTCATTATTCAGCCTATCATAAGGGGATTAGGCTTGCACATCTTTGGGGTGATTATTCAGTCTACCACACAGGGAATAGGACATGGACATACTGGGGGCCGTCATCCAGTCTACCACACAGGGATTAGGACGTGGACATTTTGGGGGGCATTCTTCAGCTGCCATTGTACTAACGAGCTCTTTGCTGTTAGTGACATTGTAGTCTGAATCAGATCCCTTTGACAGCATCTCGTCCCTGAGGCCAATGTTGTCTTTAGGTGCCGAGAAAACAAATATGGCTTCTAAAAGGTCAAACGTCAGCAGTGGACCTCTCCTTGACAATTCTACGTGGTGTGAAGTCACGAGATGAAAGTAGAAGGCACGGTGTTGAAATATGTGGTCCAATGTGGCAGGCTTTCAGCAGCTGTTAGTCACCGTTGAGTCGGCTCTAACTCATGGGGAACACCACCCGTCTGTCATTTGTGGTGCTGTGAGGGCTTGCATGTTGCTGGGGTGCTGGAAGCGATGCCACCGGGATTTCAAGGACCAGCAGAGCGGTGGACAGGTTTCACGGGGTTTCCAGACTAAGACAGACTGGGAAGAAAGGCTTAGAGCTCTACATCCAAAAACCAGCCATTGAAAACCCCAAGGATGCCAACAGAACATTACCTGATAAAGCCCTGGAAGACGAGCCCCCTAGGGTGGAAGGCACTCAAAATACACAGGGGGCGCAAGACTGGGCTCCAATATAGCAGTGATCATGAAGATGGTGCAGGATTGTTCTGTTGTATAATTTCCGAAAAATAAGCTTTGGAAAACCCTATGGGGTGCAATTCTACTCTGACATACATGGGGTCGCCATGAGTCAGAGTTGATTCAATAGCTTACTCCGTATGACCTTGATTACGTATTCCCAAATAAGGCCCCGTTCTGAGGGTCTGGATGCACGTAAATTTTAGGGGTCACTATTTGCAGTTCAAATCCTCCAGGCGCTCCTTGGAAACTCTGTGGGGCAGTTCTACTCTGTCCTATAGGGTCGCTATGAGTCGGACTGGACTCGACGGCACTGGCTTGTTTTTTTTGGGGATTTGCCCCCTACAGTTACGCATAGTGATTCAAAAGAAACAACAGCCATGGTAATTAGGATTCTTGCAAGCTGGTTGGGAAAACATGATTTCCTAATAAGCCGGAAGCCACTGGGTTCTGTGCCCCTGTCTCCCTGGAACCCTTCACGGAGTCTCCTCCTCATCAGCGCCTTGTCAACATCACCTGGCATGTGCTTTCGATGATCACACGGGAGCCCTTTCGTTAGAAGGACAGGGCATGTCCTGAACCTCGTCATCCGCTGCAGACAACACTTGAAGCACGGACGCGCGGTGACATTTCCCCGAAACGCATCACATGTCGGCCTTCCCTCTGACAGACGCTGGCGGAATGACAGAGCCGATGGATGGCCGCGCTCAGCGAATGCGTCAGATGTTTGGTCATGTCAATGGTTGTCGTTGTGATGGGTGAAAATGCCGCACTCCCGAAAGTGTCATTCTGAACCTGTTTTAATTTTGGAGTCCAACTCGTTCAAGGCTGGTGGTGGCAAACACAGCACCCCTTCATGGCGAGAAGCCCCTGGGTTTGGTGTCGGCTTTGTTTTGTCAAGAACGTGACCCTATGGCTTGGAGGGAAAAATTAGGTCATGACTGAAAAACAAATGAGGTCTCTTTGAGAACGTAGAGCATGACACCTTCGATTTCAAGGTGTCTGGTCCACGATAAACTGCCATCGGGAAGAGCGAAATGTTTAAGATTGTGGTGATAATAATTAGGGCCACCATGTTGTGCGACCATGGCCACTATCCATTTCCAAAGTATTCCATCACCCTTAGCAGAAGCTCAGTGCCCCGTAAGCAATGGTTTCTCTTTTCCACTTTCCTCCCGGCCCTGATTGTTGTTGGGTGCCATCGAGTCAATTCTGACTCACAGTGACCCCATGTGCTGCCCCATAGGGTTTTCGTGGCTCTAATCTTTATAGGTCTTTCTCCTGTGGAGCCGCTGGATGGGTTTGAGCTGCAGACCCTTTGGTTTGCAGCCGAGTGCTTAACCACCGCACCACCAGGGCTCCTTTGGTAAACTATGTCGTGGTTGTTGTCTGCCTTCGAGTCGATTCTGACTCGTAGAGACCCCATGTGACAGAGTAGAGCTGTCCCATAGGGTTTTCTAGACTGTAATCACTACGGGAGCAGATCACCGGGTCTTTTCTCCCGTGGAACCGTTGGGTGGGTTCAAACTGCCAACCTTTCAGTTATTAGCCGAGAGCTTAATCCCTGTCTTTGGTAACCACTAATAAACCTTGGCAAATGTTCTTTACCTAAAAATTGTACGAGGTTGATTTGGAATGCAGGGTCAGGGGTTTTCAGTTGGGTTTCTCGACGAAGGTACCCTTCATTTTTTTTTGTTGTTGTTTTACACCAAAATCCTCAAAAGAGATGAGTACAGCACTTTAGAGTAGCTTTACAATAGGCACTGGCATCTGTAGAGGAGAGAGCTGTGTTGGTTTGGCACAAGTTGTTGTTAGTCGGTGTCCAGTTGACTCCGACTCCTGGTGACCCCATGTAGGCTGACTAGACCGGCCCCATAGGGTTTTCAAGACTGTGCCCTTTTGAAGCAGTTTGCCAGGTCTTTCCTCCAAGGTGCCTCTGGGTGGGTTTGAACCTCCAACCTTCTGGCTAGTAGTTGAGTGCTTAACCATTTACGCCACCCAGGGACTTTGGCATCAGTAAAACTGGGGAAAAAAAATCAAGGCTATTTCTGTTTCGTTCCAAGTTCCTCCATTCTTGTAATGTGGGGTGTGTGTGTGAAATCCATTGTGTTGTAGCTCTGCTTTGCTCAAATCTCTGTGATCGTGGTCTGTCTGTTGTTCTGTCCACCACTGATCATCACAGACTCTCCCAGACGCAACCCCAAAACGTCCCGCTATAAATACGATGAGGCTTTGAGCTGAGATACGCAAGGAGAAAGGAGAGCTGACTGTCTCTTTGTGGTATAAAGGGTAGGAATCTCCACGTGTTTATGTTCTTTATTGCAGGAATCCTTTATTTTCCTTAAAAAGCCTAGGATCCGGGGACCACCTTTACTTACCGCAGATGGGTTCTCAATGCACCATTGAAAACGCTCTGATTATTTTGCTCGCTGGGAGCCGCCCTGGGAGGTTAGACCAGCCGCTCCCTTCCTCTCCTCTGGCCACAGGTGGCTTTTCACCTTGCCAGGGTCACTGACGGCTGCTTATTTCACCTGGTGCTGGCCTGCAGGTGACCCCAGCCGTCCTCCTGGCTCACCCCAACACCAGGCGATCGCCTGCGATGTTTAATCACAACTTCATGCGTCAGGGCGCTGCGTAAACAGAGCTGACAGGCCAAATAACCACTAATTACCTAATTCAGTCTACGTCTGGGGCCCGAGATGAAGCGGAGATGGTCCGAGCATACCAGCCCTCCATCAGCCCCGGGTGTGGCTTAGAGCTGGGCTTTGCGGCAATTTCTAAGGCATTGTTGGGTGAGCCCTGGTTTCCTACATTCCGGGTAGTCCTCCCCTGCGTTCCCCTCTGGAAAGAGGTGCCAATTTTATCTAAGAGCCTGCCCGATTTAGAAGGATTTAAAGCAGGGGTGGCTGGAATTGTTTAATTCCTTCATCTTTTCTTTTTTTTTAATGCATTTAAAAAATCAAGTTCTATCCAAGTAGGGGAATTTAAGTTTTAAATCACGTGGCTATTACTTCACTAGCTTGGGTCCCCCAAAGCCTGGCTCTGCCTCAGGGAGGGTGTTTCTTGGGAGTTCTCCTCCCCTATCCCTCTGTGGAGCCCTGGGAAGGGGTCTTGCCTGATCCAGGAGGGCGGACCGGGAGGCTGGGAATGGCCGGTCAGCTCCAGGACTCTCTGGGTGCCTCTGGGAGGACACGGCCACAACGCTGGACAGAGGCTGCTGTGGGAAGGTGACACCATGCTTTGAGGGGCAGAACAGGGGTCCCAGAAAGAAAGCGGGGACGAGAGGGCCCTATCTGAGCCCAGAGAGGTGCTGGTCAGCTTGGGTGGAAGCGTCTACTTCCTCTGGTGAGAAGCCAAGCCTGGGGTCTCCCTCAGCCCTGTCCCCACCGCCGGCCCTGAGCAGGGACTTGGGCCTGCGTTTCTTGCTTCCCAGAGAAGCGTCCCAGGTCTCCAGGAGTCCAAAGAGAAGGGTGAAGAAAGACCTAAAGAATATTAAGATCGGCCATGAGCCGGGCCCACTGGCTGTGCGAAAGGCCAGCAGAAAGAATGTCTCTTTCGGCATTGGGGCCCTTTGTTGGGTGTAACCCAGGATGAGGGATGAGCCGACATTACAGACTTATTTGGGATTTAAGGCCTAGTTAAATATGCCCCTCAAAAAAGTTTTCCCACTTTTTTGATACGAGGCTCCTGCTATCAGGGCACTAATCACCGGGGACCAGGAGAGGCAGGCACGAAGCTGTTGCCGTGTCAATTACACGGCCTGTATTTTTGAGCTCATTATTATTCTTGGATGTCTCTAATTTACATCTAAATGTACTGACTAATTTTGATCCAATCATGTCAAAAATGATAGGTGCAGTGTGGGAGGAGATGACAGTGGGGAGCCAGGATTTGCCACAGTGAGGGTTCCTCCGGGCGATGTTTTAATGCCCGGCGAGCAGGGCTGTCAGTGTCGGGGCCGAATTATGACACATTTTACCGCAGTCACACACATGCGTGCGCGCGCACACACACGCATGCACACACACGGACACGGAGGCTGCAGGGACCTTATTAAACCCGCGCCCCAGCCCCTGTGGCCACACTCCCCACTTTCAGGGGATTTCAGGGGTGGTCAGGGTGTGGAGACCCCTCCCCGCTGTGTCCTCACCAGAGTTCTTCTGAGCACCCACCCCCCTTAAACAGGTCATTACCATTTTATTTTCACAAATGCGATGTCAGGTGTTTGCTGAAAGGGGCAGATGGGTTTCTTCCATGGACTGACAGGTGCCTGGGTGTTGTGTGTGGTGTATATGGTGTGTGTGTTGTGTGTGGTGTATATGGTGTGTGTGTGTTGTGTGTGGTGTATATGGTGTGTGTGTTGTGTGTGGTGTATATGGTGTGTGTGTTGTGTGTGGTGTATATGGTGTGTGTGTTGTGTGTGGTGTATATGGTGTGTGTGTTGTGTGTGGTGTATATGGTGTGTGTGTTGTGTGTGGTGTATATGGTGTGTGTGTTGTGTGTGGTGTATATGGTGTGTTGTGTGCAGTGTATATGGTGTGTTGTGTGTGGTGTATATGGTGTGTGTGTTGTGTGTGGTGTATATGGAGTGTGTGTTGTGTGTGGTGTATATGGTGTGTATGTGTGGTGTGTGTGTATGTGGTGTGTGTGTAGTGTGTGTGGTGTATATGGTGTGTGTGGTGTATATGGTGTGCGTGTGTTATGTGGTGTATATGGTGTGTGTGTTGTGTGTGGTGTATATGGTGTGTGTGTGGTGTATATGGTGTGTATGTGTGGTGTGTGTATGTGGTGTGTGTGTGGTGTGTTTGTGTGGTGTATATGGTGTGTGTGTGTTGTGTGTGGTGTATATGGTGTGTGTGTTGTGTGTGGTGTATATGGAGTGTGTGTGTGGTGTATATGGTGTGTGTGTGGTGTATATGGTGTGTGTGTGTTGTGTGTGGTGTATGTTGTGTGTGGTGTATATGGTGTGTGTGTGTTGTGTGTGGTGTATGTTGTGTGTGGTGTATATGGTGTGTGTGTTGTGTGTGGTGTATATGGTGTGTGTGTTATGTGTGGTGTATATGGTGTGTGTGTGGTGTATATGGTGTGTGTGTGTTGTGTATATGTTGTGTGTGTTGTGTGTGATGTATATGGTGTGTGTGGTGTATATGGTGTGTGTGTGTTGTGTGTGGTGTATATGGTGTGTGTGTTGTGTGTGGTGTATGTGGTGTGTGTGTGTTGTGTGTGGTGTATATGGTGTGTATGTGTTGTGTGTATGTGGTGTGCGTGTAGTGTATATGGTGTGTGTGTGTTGTGTGTGGTGTATATGGTGTGTGTGTGGTGTGCATGGTGCGGTGTGTGTGGTGTGCATGGTGTGTGTGGGTGTGGTGCATGTGTGGTGTGTGAGTATATGGTGTGTGGTGTATATGGTGTGTGTGTGGTGTGCATGGTGTGTGTGTGTTGTGTGTGTGTGTGGTGTGTGTGTGTCGGCCCCCTTCCTCGGGCTCTGCCCCCCTTTCTGACCCGTCGCCATGGAGAACCCCCTGCAGGACCCCCCACGCCTGCTTTGCACACTCGATAAGAAACCCCAGTCGCCGGCTCAGCACCAGCCCCTCCCACCTTCCCCCCTTCTTGGCTTAAGGGGATTTGCCTGTCAAAAGTGAAGACTTTGTGGTAGGAAATGTTTATTTTTGTACCTGCTCTTTTAATTCCTTTTCCGGGAAGAGGAAATTATTTACAGAGAGTGACACGCGTGTGGCTTATTGTACCTGACGTTACTGTCAGGATGAAGAGGCGGGGCCTCCCCTGGCACCCTGCCCGCCGTGCCCCTTGCCTCCCCAACGCTCTCGACTCACCCAAAGAATGGGAGACAGGTCCATCCTAGGAAGGAGGACCCACCCACCTCCTCCAGGTGCTTCAGAAACAGCTCTCACTTGGGATGCGGATGGCTCTGCGTCTTTGCAATCTCAGAGTTCTGAACCGTCATTTATCCTGTATACACATCCCACCCAGTGCCATCAAGTCCATTCCGACGGGTAGCAACCCCGTAGGGTTTCCTAGGCTAAATCTCTGTGGAAGCTGACTGCCACATCTTTCTCATCGGGACCCGCTGGTGGTTTCCAGCCGCTGACCTTTTTGGTTAGCAGTCGATTGCTTTAACCATTGCGCCACCAAGTCTCCTTCATATGCATATATATAAAATACATAACAATATAACATATAATATCATATATATATAACAACAACTATATAAAAATAATACCTACATATATAGTTATTGTTGTTGAGTGTGGTCCAGTCGATTCTGACCCATAGAGACCCATGTGACAGAGTAGAATTGCCCTGTAGGGTTTTCTAGGCTGTAATCTCTATAGGAGCACATTGCCGGGTCGTCTCCCCTGGAGCTGCTGGGTGGGTTTGAGCCACCAACCTTTTGGTTAGCAGCCAAGCGCTTAATGCTTGCGCCACCAGGGATCATATGTACGTATTTGTATGGTTACATTTCGAGCAATTTCCTAAGGAAGCTTCCATCTGTAATGCCTGATGCTTCAGAAGGAGACGAGTGTGTAATTAGGAATAAGCCTAATGGTAAGGGATGGTAATAGAGATACTCGTAGCTTTTTTTTTTTTTTTTTGGTGATGGGTAGTATAGAGTAGTTGATCTGTAGGGTAAGGAATGTGGGGCACCCAGGAGTCAGAATTTCAAATAGCACCTACTGTGTCTGAGGGGATTAACTTCCGCTCCTTCATGAGAAGAAAGGAAAAGCTGAGAAGGGCCACATCTTCCCGGAAGCCCAGCTGCTGTCGTTGTTAACTGTTAGTTGGCACCGACTCATGGCGATGGACAAAGGAATGAAATGTTGCCGGGCCCTGTGCCATCTTCACAACCTTGGGCGTGTTTGAGCCCATTTTTTGGCCATTGTGTCAATCCATGTCATGGAGGGTTTCCATTACCTGCGCTGGCCCTCCCCTTTACCAAACACGATGACCTTCTCAAGCGATTGGTCCCTCCTGATGGCACATCCAAACAAGCTAGCTGATGACAATATTCTGTGATCTGTAGGGTTTACATTGGCCAATTTTCGGAAATAGATCATCAAGCCTCTCTACTGACTCTGTCTTAGTCTGGAAGCTCCACTGAAACGTGTCCACCATGGGTGACCGTTCTGGGATTTGAAATTCAGGTGGCATTGCTTCCGGCATCATAGCAACATGAAGCCATTATGATATGACAAACTGACGTATGGATCATGGGGCAGCCCAGCAGGAATCCCGGGTCCCTACGAATTTTAGGATGAGGCAGATGCCTTTGTAATGGAGTGAAGGTGGAATGGGAAGGGGCCGATGGGGAAAATTAAATTTTGACCCTTGTTCGTGGTTATCTGTGTGTTTCAAGATGGGTGGTGTTGAATCGAAGAGGTGGAAGGAATACCTGGGATTCGGCGTAATAATATCTTTCTCCTTGTATAGCATCCCTGAAGGCATCTGCTGGTAGTGACAAGAGGTGTGTGTCGTGAGAGGCATCTAGTACAATGTTTTGTGGAGAGAAGCCGAGATCCACACGCCAGAACCCAACCAGCTCAGCTTTGTTCTTCTTGGCTCACCTCCACCTTAGGGTTCCAAGCAGCGTCCAACACTTGTTGGCTACGGAGGCTGTCTGTTGGCATCAAGAAAAGAAAAATCAGACACACCTGTCTTAGGCTGTGTTCTCTAGAAAGGCAAAATCAGTGAAGAGTACGTGCATATATACAGAGAGAGAGAGATTTATATCAAGGAAATGGTTCACACGGTTATAGAGGCTGGAAAGTCCCAAGTCCTTGGGTCGGGCTGGAGGCTTCTCCTGGCTCAAATACCTGCAGGGACTGGTGAACCCAAGATGGACAGGTCAGACAGCAGGCTTCTGGCTCACAGGTTGTAGAGGCTGATGAATTCCAAAATTACGAGGTACTCCGTTAGCTCAAGTCCCAAGAACTGGAGGTCACATGAAGAGCCGGTTACGGTATCTGGAGACGGCAAAAGCCAGGGAGCTTTGCCAGAAAGTCCGCGTATATTGGATGCAGGCCACACCCCCGAGGAAACTCCCTTTCAACTGATTGGTTGCTCACAGCAGATCTCATCATGGAGGTGATCACATCGTTACATAACTGCCAAACGACATCGTAACTGCCAAACCACTGAAAATCACGGCCCAGCCAAGTTGACACACAACCTTAACCATCACAACACCCAAGAAAAAGCATTTTAGCCAACTTATAATTTGAAGAACAGACTTTAGTCTGGTAGCTGATGAGGACCGTGATGTTGATAAGGCCGGCTGCTAGTTGAGTGTTTCTTCGCTTCTTCCCACTGTTTACGTCACCGTTCCAAAGCAATGGACTTGAAGTATTAAAACGGTGTAAAGTATGTCTAAGGTGTTAATATTTGAGGGTTTCAGTACAGTGTAAGGATTTCGCTGGCTCCTTGCAACGGGTTCTGTACAGAATCGAGGCTTTTACTTGTGACGGTTCTTGTTCTTACTGTCCGGTTTTGTGGATGTTTTGGGCAGGTTAGGGTTTCAGAACGTTCCTGGGCAACGCAAACGGTTAACGTGCTCGGTGGCTGTCTTAGTCATCTAGTGCTGCTATAACAGAAACACCACAAGTGAATAGATTAACAAAGAAAATTTATTCTCTCACAGTCCAGTAGACTAGAAGTCTGAATTCAAGGCGCTGGCTGAACTCAGGGTAAGGCTTCCTCTCTCTATTGGCTCTGGAAGAAGGTCCTTGTCATCAGTCTTCGTTTGGTCTGGGAGCATCTCAGTGCAGGAACCTCGGGTCCAAAGGATGTGCTCTGCTCCTGGCACTGCTTTCTTGGTGGTATGAGGTCCCCAACTCTCTGCTAGCTTCCCTTTCCTTTTTATCTCTTGGAAGATAAAAGGGGGTGCAGGCTGCACCCCAGGGAAACTCCCTTTACATTGGATCTGGGATGTGACCTGGTAAGGGTGTTACAATCCCACCCTAATCCTCTTTAACATAAAATTACAATCACAAAATGGAGGACAACCACACAACACTGGGAATCATGGCCTAGCCAAGTTAATACCCACATTTTTGGGTGAGGACATAATTCAGTCCATGACAGTGGCTAACTGAAAGGTTTTAGAAGTTCGAGTCCACTCAGAGTAAGGCCTGGCAATCTGCTTCTGAGAAATCAGCCATTGAAAACCCTATGAAGCACAGTTCTACTCTAACACACAGAGGGCAGCCATGAATTAGAGTCGGCTTCATGGCAACTGTGGTGGTAGGGTTTTGAAGGAGAAAGCACTCTCCAGGCCAGTCCCCTGGGTAGGAAGAGCGTCTTTCAGCTTTGCTAAACCAGCCCCACTGGGGCCAGTGGTCCAGGTTCAGAATCCTTTCTTCCGCTCCACCCCTGCCTCCCCCATCTGGGACCCCCTTAGCAGTTGTCTCTGCTGAAGCTCAGCTTCTCCATCTGCAAATCCAGAGGGCTGGATTACAGAAATCTAAAATTATTTCCTGCGCTAACATTTTATGTTTAAACTTGGATAATTATATTACAAATCAGATGAAAACACAATATAACCCTACTCCTGTCGAGTCAATTGTGATTCATAGCGACCCTACAGGACAGGGTAGAACTGCCCCATAGGGTTTCCAAGACTATAAATTTTAAGGGGGCAGACAACCACATCTTTCTCCCTTGGAGCAGCTGGTGGGTTCAAACCACCAACTTTTCAGTTAGCAGCCGAGGGCTTTAACCACTGCACCATCAGGGCTCCTTGAAAACACAGTACTTTGGAAATTATAAAGATGGACCAAGACAGCATGTCTACTGTAAGCGCCTTTTCCCTAAGGGGCCTCTGCCACCAAGAGTTAACCCACCGACATCTCCCTTCCCTATGACCCCCAAGGCCAGCTACTCATGGCTCACGGTTTGGGAATTTTTGCAGATGGGATGGGCAAGGCTACATCTTTGTTCTTCTTTCTGAGCAGTGATAACCACCACTACAACTGTAACGGCAACACAGAGAACAGCCCCCATGTTCTAGGGTAAGTGGTGGGCAATCCACGGCCCATCACCTCCTTTTGTATGGCCAATCAACTAAGAATGATTTTACATTTTAAAAGCACATTTAAAACCAAAATAATCAAACCAACTGCCTTCGAGTTGATTCTGACTCATGGTGACCCCGTGTGACAGAGTAGAACTGCCCCATAGGGTTATCAAGGTTATGATCTTTATGGAAGTAGATTGCCACATCTTTCTCCTGAGGGGTAACTGGTGGTTCGAACTGCTGACCTTTTGGTTAGCAGCCGAGCTCTTAACCACTGTGCCACCAGGGCTTCTGAAAACAGCTTTATTGAGATATAATTCGCACACCATACAATTCACCCACTTAAAGCACACGAGTCAATGGAGTCTACTTGATCCACAGAGTTGTGCCACCACCCACAAAGTCCAGTCAGAACATTCCCTTCACCCCTAAAAAGAAACCCTGTACCCATTAGCCAACACCTCCCAAGCTCCCCCTTAACATTCTCCTCCAAGCCCTGTTGTTGTTGGGTACTGTCATGTCTGTTCCGACTCATAGAGGCCCTATATGACTGAGCAGAGCTGTCCCATAGGATTTCCCAGGCTGTACAGGAGCAGGCTGATAGGTATTTTCTCCCACAAAGCCACTGGGTGGGTTGGAGCCATCGACCTTTAGGTTAGCAGCCAAGTGATTAACCTCCAAGCCCTAGGCAACCACTAATCTACCTTCTATGTCTACAGATTTGCCTATTCGGGAGATTCCATGCAAACGGAATCACATTATATTGGTTTTCACTTTTAACTGGTTGAAAAAAACCAAAAGAATATAATAATATTATTTTATGATGTGAAAATTGTGTGAAATTCAAATTTCATTGTGAAGTGTTATTTTAACATGTACCATCAAGTTAGTTCTGACTCATAGCCACCCTGCATACAACAGAAGGAAACACTGCCCAGTCCTCTGACATCCTCACAGTTGTTGCTATGTTTGAGCCCATTGTTGCAGCCACTGTGTCAGTCCATCTTGTTGAGGGTCTTCCTCTTTTTTGTTGACCCTCTATGTTACCAAGCATGATGTCCTTCTCCATGAAATGGTCTTTCCTGACGACACAGCTCGGCTGCTAACCAAAAGGTCAGCTGTTTGAATCCACCAGCTACTCCTTGGAAACCCTATGGGGCAGTTCTCCTTTGTCCTATAGGGTCACTGTGAGTCGGAATTGACTCGGCAGCAATGGGTTTGGTTCGAATTGGTTAATCTTTACAGCAAAGGAGCCGTGGTAGCACAGTTAGTAGGTGCTTGGTTGCTAACCAAAAGTTAGTGGCCACCAGTGACTCCTCAAGAGAAAAGACCTGGCAATCTTCTCCCATAAAGATGTCAGCCTAGGAAACTCTATGGGGCAGTTCTACTGTATCCTGTAGGGTCACTACTAGTTGAAATTGACTCTGTGGCACACAACTACAATCTTCACAACAGCAGACTGCCACATCTTTCTTCCGCGGGTGGCTACTGGGTTCGAACCATCAGCCTTTCAGTTAGCAGCTGAGCGCTTAGCCACCGTGCCACCAGGGCTCCTCATCCACGGGTGTAGGCCAAACCCAAACCCAAACCCAAACTCATTGACTCCAACTCATAGTGACCCTATAGGTTACACATATTTTTTGGGAACACAATTCAATCTGTAACAGAGGTGAACAGACCACAAAACACAGTGAAGAAAAGTCAGGTCCTCCAAACCTCGGGGAAGGTCAGTGGTGGAGCACCCCCACGAAGCTGAGCTCACCACCCAGGCTGGCCCAATGGGAGCATTGCAGGACTTTCTTACTTTAACAAGCCATGCGCGGTGAAGCCCCCATTGAAAGTCCTATTTATACAAACCTGAGGGCCCTGCTACCTGTGTCTGGGTGTTGTACCCAGTGCATAAAGAGACCCCTTCACTCTTACCGGCAACGCTGTCATGGCTAATCGGCAGCAGCTGCTCCTAGACCGCAATGTTATGGAACCTGACAATCTGTGCATCACAGGCTCGCTTCTGCGATGGTGAAGCCTGTCTTGTTTATTCATCTTCCGGCTGGTCCTCTCCTTACCATAAATCAACCACGATTTAGAAACCAGCAGCCGTGGCTCATTCTTGCTCATTGTTTTCTTTCCCACCATCAATATTCATTACGATGACCAGACACCCCGGGAGGGGTCTATCGGCTGGTTATCGTTGCCTGAAACGGAGACTCCACTCCTGATTTGAGTCAAAACTTCAAAAATCTTGCAAAACGGAATTGCGTTTTTGGAATTTGCCGCCATTCAGAAAGGAGATCAGATTCTCCTGGAAAGAGATGGGCAAGCCTAGGGTTGGAGGTGAAGGCATTTTCCCAAGCTCTGGTCCCTGATTTCATTTTCCAGGAGTCCCAAACCTTCTTTTTCATGTGGCGAGGCATTTTGTGGGGCCACATGGACTTGGTGGGGGTGGCTTCTTGTCCAGTGATCTGTTATGGATTGTGTTGCGTCCCCCTCATAAATTCTGTGTTGGAATCCTAGCTCCTATACATCTGGATGTAATCCCATTTGGGAATAGGGTTTTCTTTGCTATGTTAATGAAGCCATATCAGTGTAGGATGTGTCTCAAACCTAATCACTTATGAGATATAAAAAGGGCAGATTAGACAGAGGGAGAAACAAGGACAAATAGGAGGGGGGAAGGAGGGATAGATGCCACTTGGGGATATCCAAGGAACACCAAGAAGAATGCTACAGAAGCTGAGACGAGGACCTTCCCCCAGAACCGGCAGAGAGAGAAAGCCTTCCTTTAGAGCTAGTGCCCTGAATTTGGACTTCTAGCCTCCTAAACTGTGAGAGAATAAATTTCTGTTTGTTAATGCCATCCACTTGTGGTATTTCTGTGACAGCAGCACTAGATAGCTAAGATGCGGTCCTAGGACCAGGTAAGGATTAGGATCATGGCACTGTGTAAACCACTCTTAGTCTTTTAAGAGGAGTTTTGAAGAAAGTAAGAGAGAACATTTCTTTTCCCAACATGTGCTAAAGGTAAATCTCGTCATAAGAAAACTCTCAATACAAAATCCCAGATTTTTAAAGCAAATTAATTAGGGAGTGTTTATTCCCCTTACAGAAAGATTAAACACAAGGTCCTTTGAGGTAGAAACACCCTTGGCAAATTCTATTTCTCCCTTAAAATTTACATTCCCATTATTTTTAAAAATAATTTAAGTTGACCTATATATAATAGGTACAATGCAACAGAATAATAATAATGATGGTGAAAAAACATGAGGAAAGTGGGACAAAGGGAAACCAGGGCAGGAAAGATGAGATGAAGCCAGAGCTGATGGTAATACCTGTCATAGGCTGAGTTATCGGGGAGTGGAGGTCGAGATTTGGGAATCTGGGGTGCAAACTGGTTACTGGGGATGACATCTGTGAAGGAGAAGGCTGGGGAGCAGATGTGGGCAGAGGGAGCAGTCAAACAGCAGTGCAGGACAGACTGGCAGGGAGTTCTGGAGTGGGTCTATGCGTCAGGGTTGTCTCATCTTGGGCAGAGATTGCTAGGATTTTCTGCCCCCACTTCACTTAGTCCTTGGGAAGGGCATGACCTCAAACCAGGCAGTGTTCTGCATCCCAGGTGGATCCTGAAGGACAGGTAACTGAAGCCTACCTGTTGAATGTATCCTCTTCAGCTGGGGGATCTGTGTGATACAGCATGATGTCCACCACAATACACCAAATACATATACACTGTGAGGGTGGACCACGACATTCACACTGAGCTTTCTACAATGTGTCCACCACAATACAAGAAATACATATACACTGTGAGGGTGGACCACAACATTCACACTGAGCTTTCCACAATGTGTCCACCACAATACACCAAATACACATACACTGTGAGGGTGGGCCACAACATTCACACCGAGCTTTCCACAAAGTGTCCACCACAATACTACACCAAATACATATACACTGTGAGGGTGGACCACAACATTCACACTGAGCTTTCTACAATGTGTCCACCACAATACTACACCAAGTACATGTACACTGTGAGGGTGGACCACAACATTCACACTGAGCTTTCCACAATGTGTCCAGCACAATACACCAAATACATATACACTGTGAGGGTGGACCACGACATTCACACTGAGCTTTCTACAATGTGTCCACCACAATACTACACCAAATACATATACACTGTGAGGGTGGACCACAACATTCACACTGAGCTTTCCACAAAGTGTCCAGCACAATACACCAAATACATATACACTGTGAGGGTGGACCACGACATTCACACTGAGCTTTCCACAAAGTGTCCAGCACAATACACCAAATACATATACACTGTGAGGGTGGACCACGACATTCACACTGAGCTTTCCACAAACTGTCCACCACAATACACCAAATACATATACACTGTGAGGGTGGACCACAGCATTCACACAGCTTCCTAGCTACAATGGGATAGGGAGAAGTGACCACTTGTGTGGTTCTTGGTGCAGTTGCTGGTCTTGCCTCTCTTCCACATTGGACAATGAGTCCATGGGCCATGAGATAAGGTTTGTCTTCTTCATAACTACATTTCCTCATTCTCTGTGTCTAGCACAGCACCTGGAGCCCACTGGACACTCAACACATTTTTGTTGAGCTGAGTGTTTAATTCTTATCTTCAAGTAATTTTGCCCAAGGAACAGATTTTGAACTATTCTATATTTGGCTTCCTGGTTGAATTAGGATGAGATTCAAGGGCACAGTGGCATCACTAGGAGGGCATGTGGGGTGCAGACCAAACTGGGTGACGTCGTCAGAGAGGGTCACACCAAAATATCCCTGTAGTTAGTTATGAGAACAAAAACATTTTTTGTAAGCTCAGCTGCGTGGATCAATGGGCTTACGATGCTGAAACTCTCTGCCAGTTTACTTTTTGAACCTTCTAAGGCGCTCCAGTCAGAGCTCTCATTATTACCCTTTTAGAATGATGCTTTGGACCACAGTATTTCATCTGCACACGCTACAAGCGGGCACTGCTGTTTTTCTGGCTGCCTGTTTTTTTATAGCAGCTGATTTTTTTCAAATTTTCTGGTGCTTTAGCTACAATATCATTGTGCTACGAACCTATACCAATAACTTTTTTGAGAATGAGATAGTAACTAAAAGAAAAGAAGGAGTGATATATGGGAATTACGATTTATGAATAACAGTGCAAAAAACATTACTGAGGGCTCTGTATGATCTGGTACAGGAGGAGGTCCATGGGGGTGACACCATAAGTTACTGCATTGGGTGAGCCCAACTCTAGTGATGCCAATGCAAGGACAAGAAACCATGATAAAAGCTGGCATAAGTACACAGTAATTTTTCTCATGTAATACCGATGTCTGGATAAGTTTGCTGCTGCTTATTGAGACCATGTAGGACCCAGCCTCCTATCTCTGCCAGCTCTGGAGTGTTGGTTTTTTGCCTTTGTGCCTGTTGACTTGTGGCCTTGTAATGGTTTCAATAGGTTTAGTCTCAAGGTAAAGCTGTCTTCATAAAATGAGTTAAGAAATGTCCCTTCTTTTTCTTGCTCTGTAAGACTGGTGTCATTTCTTTCTTACATGCTCGGAAGAAGTCACTGGGGAAAGCCATCTGTGCCTGGATGTGTTTGAGAAATGAATTCAATTTCCGTAATAGATATAGAGCTAATCAGATTTTCAATTTCATGTTTCAGCTTTGAAAAGTTGTGTTTTTCTGGAAATTTGTCCATTTGTCTACATTTTCAAATTAATTGGCATAAGGTTATTTTTACTATTTATAGTAACGTCTCCTTAAAAAAATTCTCACGTTATTGATTTACGTCTCTGTTTTTTATTTGATTAGTCTCACCAAGGGTTTATCAATTTTATCTTTTTATGAAACCAACTTTCGGTTGATTGATTCTCCATTATGTGTTTGCTTTCTATTTCCTTAATTTCTGTTCTTTATTATTTCTTCCTCTTTAGTTAAGGTTAACTTGTTTTTCTAACTTATTAAAGGGAGTTCTTAGATAATTGATTTTTGGCTTTTCTAAAAATATAAATTTAATACCAGAAAATGTTCTCCAAACACAGCCTTAGCTGCAATCCAGAAGTTTTTATCTGTTATGTTTTCACTTCCATTCAGTACAAAATATTTTCTATTATCGTTTCAACCCCTCCCCCCTTCTTTTTTAATCTGAAGTTCTTTAGAAGTACCTTGCTTATTTTCAGACGTTTGGGTATTTTTCTAAATATTATTCTGCTGTTGTTTTCTAGGTTAATCCTGTATGATTTTCATCCTTTGATAATTGATGAGTCTTGATTTATGACCCAGAATATAATCTCTTTTGGAAAATGATCCATGTGTACTTGAAACAAATGTATATTTTTCGCTAGTTGGCAGAAGTTTTCTATAACACTATTTAGGTCAAGTTTGCTAATTGTGTTGTTGAAAACTTCTATATCCTCACTGGATTTTTGACTGTTTTTTCTTAGTTAATGAGAGAGGTGTGTTAAAAATCTCCCATTATTATTACGGATAGCTGTGTCTGTCAGTTTTTTGTGGTATATATTTTGAGGATTATTCTGAACATAAAAAATTTAGAATTGTTCTATTTTCCTGGTTGATTGACCTTTATATCACTGTGAAATGTCCTTGTCTATCTCTAGCCATTCCTCTTATTTTAAATATTGTTTTGTCTGACGTTAACGTAACTAACATCTGATTTAGGTTAGTGTTCGCATGACATGTCTTCTTTTAACATTCAATCTTTCTATATCCTATACTAAAATCACGCCTCTTGTTAGCAGATTGCATTGCCAAATTTTAGTAGAACAATCTCTGCAGTTGAAATACTTAGTCTTTTTACATTTATTGTGATTATTGATATATTTGGCTTTACATCTACTTTTAATACTTGTTTTCCATTTGTTCCACCTGGTCTGCCTTTTCCCTCTCCTATCTTCCTTCTTTGGATTGGTTTAGTATTTTTGTTGCACCATTTCCTACCTCTATTAGCTTGTTAGTTAACCATTCTTTTTCTATATTTTAGAGGCTATTATAGATGTTGCGGAAACCCTGGTGGCGTAGTGGCTAAGAGCTATGGCTGCTAACCAAAAGGTCGGCAGTTCACATCTACCAGGTGCTCCTTGCAAACTCTATGGAGCAGTTCTGCTTTGTCCTATAGGGTCGCTGTGAGTCGGAATCGACTCGACGGCAATAGGTTTGGTAGATGTTGTAACATAAATTAATACTTTTACTGCAATGCAATGACTTAAACTGTGTTAACTCTATCCTTTCTCATCTTTTGTCCTTCTTTTGTCATGTATTTCAATTCCACACACATTTAAAACTCCACAAGTAATTATTGTTGTTGTATAAATCAATATCTATTTAGATTTACCCCCTTATTTACCTTTTATATCGTTTCTCATTTCTTCCTGCATTTCTTTGCCCCCACTTAGGATCATTTTTCTTTTCCCTAAAAAAACATTCTTTAATATGTTTTTTAAAGGGGTGCTGCTGGTGATGGTCTAATTTTGTTTTATGGAAATATATTTATTTAGCCTTTAATCTTGGAAACCTATTTTTACTGTATATAGAGTTCTAGGTTGGCAGAATTCCTTTTACAACTTTGGAGATGTCATTTGTTTTTCGTCTTCCGGTTTCACTGTTCTGTGGAGAAGGCAGCTATCAGTCTCATTGTGGGTCCTCTGAAGGTGATGTTTATTTTTTCCTTTGGCTGTGTTTGTCTGTGTCCTTGATTTCTTATTTTAGTAGGTTTATTACGTTGTATCTCGGTGTGGTTGGGCAATTAATAGGGACATAACATTTACCTTGGAGCCCTGGCAGCACAGTGGTTAAGAACTCGGCTGCTAAACAAAAGGTTGCCAGTTGGAATCCACCAGGCGCTCCTTGGGAACTCTATGGGGCACTTCTACTCTGTCCTATAGGGTCGCTATGAGTCAGAATTGACTGGACGGCAATGGTTTTATATTTTTTAATATTTACGTTGTACTGAAACTTATATATTTGACTTAACCCATATCTTGGATGTATTTCAATATCAGTAGACATAATCTGGCCTGTGCATTTGGGGGAAGTTGTCATTTTTGCCATTTACGATATATAAGTTGCTGTTGTTTACAATGTACAAACCATATATAAGTTACTAGACAACTGTATTTGTGGTAAAATCACCCTAACTGGCCAGTTGCATCTGGATTGGAAGATCTACAGTTAAACAATAATGACTTGGTGGGGAGCCATAGTTTTGGGCTTCTTGGAGTGCAATGACCCTTTCCCTAAAATCTGTTACATTGAGTTGATTTCAACTGATGGCAACACTATAAGACAGAATAAAACTGCCCCACAGGGCTTCCAAGGAAAAGCTGGTGATTTGAATTGCCGATCTTTCGGTTAGTAGCTAAGCTTTTAACCACTGCGTCACCAAGGCTCCATGTCCTTTCGGGGAGCCTGAAATTTGTATCTACAGGGTTGTTAGAAGTGAAATTGGCTTGTCTGGACATGGGACTTTTTAATCAAGTGGGCTCCCCTCCCACTGGTATGGAGCTCATCTTCCTCCCTCTGGACCTTTGTTGGGGTCGGAGGGCTGACCCAGTCTCTGGATTTCTGAGTGGACTGCTGGGAGGACTTCTGCTGAGGAGGAACTTATGACGCCATCTTGAAGCCATGCTGTGACTCTTGTCCTAAGTCTGAGTATGGTGTTAAGTATAGCCTAAGCACCTTGGCTTTGGTGAAGAATATTGAAAATATCGTGGACTTCCAGAATAACAAACAAATCAGTCTTAGCAGAAATGTGATTGGAATGCCAAGGTGGTGAGACATTGGCTTACTTACTTTGGACTCATCATCTGGGAAGACCAATCACTGGACAGGGACGTCACGGTTGGTAAAGTCGAGGGTCAGCAAAAATGAGGAAAACCCTCAGTGAGATGGGTTGACCCATGGACTCATACATACCAACAATCATGAAGATGGTGCGGGACTGGGCAACATTCTGTTCTGTTGTGTATAAGGTCGCTATGAGTCAGAGTCGACTCGATGGCAGCTAACAACAACAACAAGGTGGTCCTGGAAGTCTGAATGTGTAGTTGGTGCTCAGCAGACTGTCTGGTAGGCACCGCAGTTCCACGTCTCTATGTCCTTTTTTCTCACAGCTTTAGTTTGGATATTTTATACTGACCTATCTCCCAGTTCACTGTTTTTCTCTTCAACCATTTCATCTGCTGTTAAATCCGTCTATGGAGTTCTTAATTTCAATTATTTTTCTTAATTTTAGGTCTAGTTTTTCCACAGGATTCTTCCCCTTCCTCTTTTTTTTTTTTTTTAATAGATTGCAGTTCTCTGCTGAGATTCTCCATCTTGTCTTCTATTTTCTTAAATATTAAAATTGAAGCTATTTTAAAATCTGTGTTGGATGGTTCCAAAATCCGGAGCTCTTGTGTGTCTGTTTCTTTTATCTGGTTTTACTCACGGTTTTTAGTTGTTTGGTCTTGTTTCCTGGTATGTCTGGTTGATTTTGTTTGAATGCCAGATAGCATGTGTGATGAATTGTGGGGGGATATTTCTGAGGCAGTGGGTCATGTTCTTTTCCTCCAAGAAGGACCTGGTGGTCAAGAAGGGTCATTTTAATTCAGTGAGTTTAGGGCTGGGTTGCAGTCTTTGTGCGAGCTGATCTATCTCGTGGTCACCCTAGGGTTTAGTCCTTCAGGCATTCCGATCAAGGGCCTGGGGAGTTTACCAGGGCTCTGCATTCTTCACGAGCCTCAAATTAAAATTTTTGTCTGCTCAGCTCCGCGAGACTCCAGACAGCTCTTCCGAGCTTCTCAGCCTCTAGGTTTCTGCTTGCAAATAAGCAAATGCCTTGAGGGGACAGTAGTTCTTTGTACATCTCTTCAGCACCTTGACCCTTCAAACCCTAGCTGTCCAAATGGCACCAAACTTTTAATGTTTTTTCCAGTTTTTCTAGATTATCTGGCGAAAAGATTTATCTGAATTTGCTGGATTCAGAAGACTGTTATTATTCTTAAAACTGGACGCATTTCACATTCACTCTTCTGTGTGTATGATATATTGTGAACAACAGGAACAATTTCCCCAGAAACCAAATTATGCATACTGATTTTTTTTTTTTAGATATTGGAATATATCCAAGACATAGGTGATGTCAAATACGTGTCTCAGTGCAATGCAAATATTATGCTACTATTAAGGAAAAAGAAAAAAGTAGTTCAGAATTGAAGGAATGCTTGCTTTTTATGTGAACATCTCTAGATTTCTGTTACTGTCCTTCTCTAGTCTGTGCCCTCTCTAGTTTGACAGTCTGGTGAACTCCCATTCATCCCTCAAAACCCAGCTCTGGAGTCAACTTTCTCTCCAAGCAGAATACTACCTCTTAGCACTTCATGCATATGTTTTATAGCATTTTATATGGTGGTCTTCTCCAATGATAAACAGGGAGCCTACCTTCAGTGCATGACCAATCCTAGTATTTATATATATTAAAAATATACCAGAGAAATAAAAAATCAAATTAAAAAATTATAAAGTGCTCTTGGACATTGTTCTAAGTGCTTCATTTTTTTATCAATTAAAAAAATTTATTTTAAATTTAGTCATATTTTATACTAAGTTAAAATGTGAGCATAGCTAAAAAGGCAGACAGTCAAAAAAGGCCTATTATAATAGAAAATAGCAGCCCCTGGCCCCCCTGCTCTGTATTGTGGAAACTATCTTCCCCACTTTCCACTCTTCAGGGTGTTGCTCAGGTTTTTTACCTTCATATTTGCAAAATTTATGCTTAAATACCTACTTTTCTTTCTTCCTTTTCCCAGTTGTTAACATTTATTTCCAGTTTTCCTTATATGCATATATGTGTGTGTGTGCGCTTTTTTAAAATCTTTTTTTAATTTGTTTTTTTTTTTTTGTCGTTGTTGAGAATATGCACAGCAAAACGTATACCAATTTAACAATTTCTACATGTACGATTTAGTGACATTGATGACATCCTTGGAGTCATTCAACCAAACATTCTGATCCACATTTTCTGAGTTGTTCATCCCCCATTAACATAAACTCACTACCCCCTAAGATTCTTATCTAATCTTTCCAGTTGCTGTTGTCAATTTGACCTCATATAGATAGAAAATGACGGTTGCTTGATATTTCATTTGTAGACCTTACTGTTGACTTCCCGTTACAGAAGATGCTGGTTTAGGTCACTTAACATCTCCCTGTCTCTTCCTCTCTGAACACACACAGCCCATGAAGTCGTCTTCTGTTTCCTGCATCGTCTCTGTTTTTTTCAGAGTTCCTGCTTTATGTTTGCTAGTTTTGGTTTCTGCCTTTCACGTTGGCGGCTTTCTTGAGATGTCCCTGTGGAATAATCTGTGAATGACATGGGAAGAACAAGGCGTTCCTCCAAGCTGCAGGATGACTTTTGTCTTGGGCGCTTAGCTACAACTGAAACGAATTTCTCATTGTGTCCCTTATCTTGTTGAGGCTAGAATGGCTTTGTTGCCCACCCCCATGACCAATTCTCCCTCTTCCCTCTCTGAATTCATGCCAGTCTCCTTGCCTTGTATTCTCTTCTTTGCCAAGTGTGTGTAAGTGTTTCAGAATAATGCTAAATTGTATGCGGTATTTTCAATCACTCCACATGATTGTTGAAACTATGCTTACGTGCATGAACACACACACATGCACACAGACACACGCGCACACATGCCTGTGGTGACTTAGAGGGTCTACACGTCCATCCTTGGAGACAGATACGCATTTCTATCCGTGGGTTGGGTGTACCTTCTGGAATTTCCTCTTGGATAACATATTTCCCTTGTTTCTTTCCAGAGCACTGAGAAAAATTCTCTGTCCCTAGTGGGTATTCCATCAGTATTGACTGATGATCAAGAAATGAGAGAGCTTCCAGCCCCTTAAAAGTATCCAAGTCAAACCCCATTATCTCATTATTTAGAATAAGCAACGAAGGGAAACAGGCTTCCCCCAGTCCTTAAACATCAACGTGGATTAGTCAGGGCTGTTGAAATGCATCTCCGCCCCTTTTCTTTCTGGTGCTTCCAGCATTCTGAAAGGCTACTCCATGGCCCCTTGGGAAGACTAAATATCTGTTAATATTATTTACATGACATTCTTTTCAGGGATCTTTCCCTTTTGGCAGGATACTTACAGTATTATAGTTATCAGATTCCCACAAATGCTATTTTCCAGCTGTGCGTCCAGTAAGTCTCCCAAGTTATTAAAACTTTCAGTGCCCCAGAACCGACATGGACTTAAGTGTATCTGCAAAACAGCAAACATTGTTTCAGAGAAAGAATATTGAGTCCCACGAAAATGTCTCCAATACCCTGGAGTGACAAGCCTTTGTATTATCTGGAAATAATTTAGCTGACCAGCAAGTAACAAATGAGTGGAACCTATTCTGGCGAGAATGTAGTTTATTAAAAAAATGTGAACACTGACGAGAACCAAGTGTTATGGGTTGGCTTTTATTCGGCTTTATGCATGTGTGTGTGTGTGTGTGTGTGTGTGTGTGTGTTTGGACAGGGGCTATGTTGTGTCACTTTTAATTACCCCTAATTTAAAGTGTTTTTTTTTTTTTTTTTTTTTTTTGTTAGTTGCCATCAAGTCGGCTCTGACTCCCGGTAGCCTTAAATGCACAAGAAGCAAACGTCGACCCGTCCTGCACCCTTCTCATGACCGTTGCTGTGCTGGACTCAGCCGTAACTGCTGCTGTGTCAATCTGTCTTGTGGAAGGTTTTCCTCCTTTTCACTGACCCTCCGCTTTACCAACCCTGATGTCCTTTTCTAACAACTGATCTTCCCTGATGACGTGTCCAGAGTAAGCCAGGTCTCGCCATCCTCCCTTCTAAGGAGCATTCTGGCTGTATTTCTTCTAGGACTGATTTGTTCCTTTTCCCGGCAGTCCACGGCCTATTCAATATTCCTTGCCAACAACATGATTCAAATGCAGCCCTTCTTCTGTATTCCTTTCTCCTTCTCCAGCCTTCCCATGCATATGAGGCGACTGAAAACTGGACTGCTGGTGGAAGCCTGAGTTATCAGGGTTGGGGTGTTAGTGAGTGCCAAAACCTCTGTAGTTTCCTGCCTCCAACACGAGGACTTAACATTTGGGAGGCATCCATCCACACTGCTCGCCTTGGGGGGTACTTTCCTGGGGCTTCCCTGCTTCCCCCGTTTCTGTGGGCAGACGCCTTTGTGAGGGGTGAGTAATGCTGTCGTTAGCTCTGCTTGATTTGGGGGAGTGATCTGCACTCAACCAAATGGGCCCCCATGGAAACGGCGGCTATTAATTCCCAACGCCGAGACAGAGCAGCTTGGATTTCACCGCTGGAGAGCAGGGCTATAACGGCTCTGATAGTGCACGGATCCTGTCTTTGAGAGCATTCGTTAAGTCTTGCCATTTGCCTCCTGTAAATGGGTTATAACCCGGTGGAGTTCAAAGAAGTTAAGATTTCTGGAGGAAAGGGCTTCTTTGTTGTCTCGTCCCCACGAAAGCTTCTAATGTGGCTGTCGTCACAGGAGCTGACGGTGTGGGGCATGGGCAGCCCGCCCGCCCCAGAGTCGGAGTCTCTGGGTGCTGCAAACTGTTTAGTCAAAACGTTGGCAGCGTGAACCCACCCAGAGGTGCCCCGGAAGAGAGTCCTGGTGATCTGCTCCTGAAAGGTCACACAGCCTTGAAGACCCCATGAAGCAGTTCTACTCTGTCACGCGGGGTCGCCATGAGTTGGAATAAACCCGATGGCAACGGGCTTTGGGTGGGGCAAAGGATTAACATATATGCAGCAGCTAAGTGAAAGATTGGAGGTTCGAGTCCGCCCAGAAAACAGGCCCGGTGGTGATCTGTTTCTCAAAGGTCACAGCCATTGAAAACCCTATGGAGCACAGGTCTACTCGGATACATGCAGGGTCGCCATGAGTTGGGATTACTAATAACAGCTGGACAGGTGTGGCACAGCCACAGGGGGCGCCATATCGGGGTCAGCCACAGGGAGCGCCACACTGGGCCCAGCCACAGGGAGCGCCACACATGGTCCAGCCACGGGGGGCGCCACACCGGGCCCAGCCACGGGGGACACCACACCTGGACCAGCCACGGGGGGAGCCACACCGGGCCCAGCCACGGGGGACACCACACCAGGCCCCGCCACAGGGGCGCCATACCAGGGTCAGCCACAGGGAGCGCCACACTGGGCCCAGCCACAGGGGGCACCACACCTGGTCCAGCCACAGGGGGCGCCACACCGGGCCCAGCCACGGGGGGCGCCATACCAGGGTCAGCCACAGGGAGCGCCACACTGGGCCCAGCCACAGGGGACGTCACACCTGGTCCAGCCACAGGGGGCGCCACATTCAGCCCTCTGCCTGATACCTGAGCATTCCTGAGCAGCTCCTCAGCTTCTTTGTACCTTGGTTTCATTATTTAAAAAAAAAAAAAAAAGGAGATAGTAATAATTCCGGCCCATATGATTATATGATTAAATGAAATAAAACCTATAAAGGACCTGACATGGTGCCCCGAAGTTCCCAATCAGTTGCCGCCAAGTCAAACTTGACTCCTGGTGCCCCCATGTGTGTCAGAGTAGGACCGTGCTCCCTGCTCCACAGGTTCTTAGTGGCTGATTTTTCAGTCGCGGATTGCCAGGCCTTCCTTCCGATGTGCCTCTGGGTGGGCTTGAACTGCCAATCTTTTGATAAACAGCTGTTAGCAGCTGTTATGAATTAAGCCCCCAGAAAGTATGTGCTGTAAACCCTAACCCCTATACGGTGGCTACGAGTAGGAATCGACTCAACAGCAAGGAGTTTGGTTTGTTTGGATTTGTACCTGTGGATGTAATCCCATTTGGGAAGTGTTTTTTTCTGTTATGTTAAGGACACCGTATCAGCGTAGGGTGTGTCTTAAACCAATCACATTTGAGATGTAAAAAGAGCAGATTAGGCAACAGAAGCAAGCAAGCCCATATAGGGGAGGACAGAAGGAGATCTCAAAGGAATGCTGAGAGGAATGCCAGAGACACAGAGACAAGGATTTTTACCCAGAACAGAGACAGCAAGCCTTCGCCTAGAGTCGGCACCCTGAATTCCGTCTTCAAGCCCCCTGAACTGTTGGGAGAATGAATTTCTGTTCGTTAAAGACACCCACCTGTGGTATTTCTGCTACAATAGCGCTACATGGGAGTGACATTAGCCGCCTGGCGTCTCCCGTCCCAGAAAGGCAGGGTCCTGGTGTGAGGAAGCTTAACGGGTTCCCTGTGTCCTGCTATGCATCACATGTTGTGGGCGTGTAAAACACCTTCAGTGCACGGTTTTCCTGATGTCTCTGCACAATCTTTTTTTTTCACATGAAGGTGTTTTGTGGGTCAAAGCCTTTCACGGAAACGTCAAAAATATTTGTAGAGCAAAAAATAATTTATCCTACATTTGTTATGGGTCCAACCCGGTTCTTGTTGTAGCTCTGCAGCTCATCCTTAACCTGGGCCAGGAAGGGTGGAGACTGTGGAAACCAGCAGGACACGGACTCTGTGACACCCTCTTTGGTTCTGGCGGCGAAAACCTTCCCGTCTGCAGACACTGAAATGTGGGTCTCCCACCACCTCACTCTCCACCGGGGCCTGTCTCATGGGGCGAGTAGCTTCATGAGGGGATGGGAAACCAGGACTCAAAGGATGAATGCCACCTTTGACTGTGACGATGGAGAGTGGGGGGGCCTGCAAGATGCATGGGTCAGGGGTGCACATTAGGCAGGATTCAGGGGGAGGACCACAACTGTGATGATTGCGTGTTCGTGTGAATGCATGTGTTTGTGTGTGCATACAGGTGTGTACAAGTGTGCACGTGCTTGGGTACATAAGCGTGTGCACGTGTGTGTGTTTGTACGTGTGTTTGGGTCCATGAGTGTGTGTGCATGCAGGTGAGCATGCACGTGTGTGTGTTTTAGTATGCGAGTAGGTGTATACGTGTGTGCTTGTGTGCACATGGGCATGTGAGTGTATGTGTGGATGACTGCATGTGTGATTGCGTGTGGGTGTGTGCACTGTGTACATGTGTGAGTAAGAACATGTGTGTATCTGTGAGTGATTGTGTACGCGTGTGTGTGAACGTGAATATGCTGGTGAGTTTATGCACGTGCAAGCGTGTGTGTGTTTTAGCATGTGAATGTGTGCAGGAGTCAGTTGCATACATGTGGGTGTGTGGTGAGTGTGTGGTGAGTGTGTGCTTGTGTGTATTTGTGTGTTCGTGAGTGTGTGTTCATGCAGTTTCTGCTTGGGGAGACAGAGAAGCTGACCCAGGAGGGATTACCACTTGCTGGGGAAGGAGAGACAAAAGGGACACGGGCTGTTTTCTCAGTTAAGCACCACAGGGTGATGAAACCATGCCAGGCTTGTTCTTTGTATCTCAAAAGGAGCTCGAACAAGCTGATTCTCATTTAAGGGGTTTTCTTTCCAGGGAAGACACCGTGTCTCTCTTCAGATGAACCCGCTTTGGTTGCCTCAAAGCTGCTCGTTACTTAAACAGAGCCAAGGTCCTGTGGTTAGATATGTTTCCAGAAACAAGCCCCAATTGGAATTCATGTCTATTTTTATGATGAATTGGCTCTTCATTTTATCATTCTTTCCCTCTCTGTCTGCAAAGATAAATTCCCCAGGGATGTGTGTATTAATAGACACGCAGGCCTCATTGTTCGCACAGCAGGCATTTTAGGGAAAAACACAAACTAGCAAACCAGGAGAACACCATAGAACCCCATTTACCTGCTATTAACTGCCGGGAACATTTGACATCTTGACCTTACTCACGATGTTAATTTTGTCTTAGCCACGTAATACACATTTGAAGGACGACTGAGGGGAAAAAAAAAATCTTTGTGGCCGAAAGTCACACCTGCAGACGGGTGATCTTCCCAGGGCAAAGCCTGGTCCTCTGATTACGGCATTGCCCCCACCCCACCCCAGCCTCCCTACCTCTCTCAGCACCCCCTGCAGGCTGTCTGGCCAGAGGAACCTACTAAAACCTGAGTTAGAAGGTGCTGTCCTGCCTCATGGAGTAATTTCCAGTCTCAACGTGGCCCAGCAGGATCTGACCTCCAGCCGCCTCTCTGAAGACCTCATTTCCTCCCTCAAGCCCCTCTCCCTCTCTGGCCAAGGGTTTCCTACCTCCGGGCTTTTGCACGGGGGTTTCTTTTGCTTTGTATGGACTTCCCACGTCGACTTACAGGGCTCATCACCTTACTTCATCCAGGTGTTCAAAAGCCACCAGATCAGGCAGGTCTTCTGCTGACCCCCTCCTTAACACAAGCTCCTCTCCCCCAATAGCCAGCTCTCCTTCGCATCTAACCAAACTCTGCTTTTCCCTCTATCCCTTATCTTCACCTGACTCTCAAAGGTTTGTTTCTTTGTTTGCTTTGTGTATTTCCTTCCACTAGAAGGTAAACTCTAGGTGACCAGGAACGTATTTAGCATTCAATATATATGTGGTACAAGTGGTTTCCCAAAGCCTTCTAACCTAAAGGTTGGATGTTTGCAGCCACCCACAGCGCCACGGAAGAAAGGCCTGGCAATCAACTTCCATAAAGATCACAGCCAAGAAAGCTCTACGGAAGGGTTCTACTCTGTAACACGTGGGGTAGCCATGAATCAGCATCAACGACAACTTTTTTTTTTTATTATTTAATAATAATATTTATTGTGTTTTCGGTGAAAGTTTACACAGCAAATTAGGTTCCCATTTGACAATTTCTACAGAAGTTGCTCAGTGATGTTAATTACATTTTTTCACAATATGTCAACATTCTCATTAATTGCACCCTTGCTGTTTCGTTGGCAACAGATTTTGATCACTCAGATAGTCCCGGAGTTATGAAGCGACCTATTGGAGTGACAACAAACCACACTTACGACCGTCGACCGTCTTTTTTCCTCTTTTTTACATCTTATTGTTAGTAACATGTACTACATGCAATGTTGTAGTATGTAATTTGCTGATGTATCTTTCTCACGTTCACTCGTGGATGTTCAGTGTCACAATTTTCTGTTCCAAACACTGCCATATAGTAGGCAATAATGAAAACAAAACAAGACAAAGAAGCAGTATTCAATGTACGTCAGAACTGACCTGCTACGGTCGTAAGTTGGGGGCTGCTTGCACATTGAATAAACCGATGAAGGTCTCCCACCTTCCTTTGCACAGTTGCACAACCTCCCGAGTTATACTTGGTAGAACTCTTCTTTGGTTTCTACCATCCCCTCCTGGTGAACCTTCAGTGGCTCCCTACTTCCCCAGGATGAAGTCAAGTCACTCCTAAATTTGCAGTCCCATCCCCATACTTGACCCAGGAGCACCCCTCCTTGATCCCGGGCCTCTTCTGACCAGTTTGAGAACACGGATTCTCTCTCAGATTTGGCTCCCCTGTGTGCATCACTCACCAGCTGCCCCTCTTGGCCTGGCAGGTTCCTTTCGATCCTCCCTAAACCTTTCTCCACCTCCACAGGCTGCTCTCCTCACCTGCTCTGAATTCTGGAGTCTTTTTTATTGTCCGTTCCATTCACTGGGGGCCCAGAGTCTCGTTTTGCTCAGTGACATTGATTTCTTTCTGGGGCAATGTTATAGATTGAATTGCATCCCCGAAAGAGATATATCGAAGTGCTAACCCCTTTATCAGTGAATGTGGCCTTGTTTGGGGAAACAAGGTTTTTCTTTGCAGATGCTATCGGTTCAATTAACAGGATCATACCAGAAGAGGAAATCCTGGTGGCATAGTGGCTAAGTGCTATGGCTTCTAATCAAAGGGCCGGCAGTTCAAATCTACCAGGCACTCCTTGGAAACTCTATGGGGCAGTTCTATTCTGTCCTATAGGATCCCTATGAGTTGGAATCGACTTGCTGGCAATGGGTTTCGTTTGATTTTGTTTTGGTCCAGAGGAGGGTGGGCCCTGATCCTAATCCCTTCTGGGGAAAAAAACAAGAACAAAAAACCCAGCTACCATTGAGTCGACCCTGACTCCTGACACCCATTTACGTCAGAGCAGAACTATGCTCTGTAGGGTTTTCATCGGCGGAGTTTTCAGAGGTAGATAGACTCGAGATGGACTCGAGCCTCCAACCTTTTGGAAAACAGCCAAGCGTGTTAACCATGTGCACCACCCAGGGGCTCCTCATTCCTCCTGAGTGGTGTCTAACAGAAGGAGAGAGCAGGCAGGAAGACAGAGCCACCTGAAGCTGCACCTACAAGCAAAAGGAACACCAAGGCCTGCCGGTTGCCATGAGAAACTGGGCAAGAGGCACGGAACAGGCCCTCTCTCAGAAGGAATCGACACGGCTGATACCCTGATTTGGACTCCCAGCCTCCTGAACTGTGAGAAGATAAACCTCTGTTCTTTAAAGGCACTGGCTTTGTGTATGTTATTACAGCCGCCCGCTCGGGGACTAAGACAGACAGGGCGGAGACCAAAGAGTCAGGTGTACTGACTTCACGTTCACGTGAATGCTTGCTGTAACTCATGCCAGGATGGCGGTTTTAACCTGTGCTCGTGGTCTTGCCTGTTTTTTTTCTTGTCTAAATTTTACGTTCCTCGAAGTGGACACACGCGTGAGCGATCAGGGGTCACCTCTCCTGCGTCCAGCGCAGAGGCCAGGCCCATTGGGAACCAACACAGAATGCACGACGCGATGAATGGTCACTCGTGGGCACAAAATTTTTAGCTCTTTCTCGGAGTTAGCTAACACTTGTCTAAATGAGCCGTGCTTGCATCTCTCCACCCCCCAACCCCTGCCAAGAAAAGAAAGAGAGGAAAAAACAAAGAGACGGAGAGAGAAAGTCAGGGACAAAGACACACAGAAAGACAGAAAGAGACAGAGAAAAAAGAGAAAGGCAGAGAGAACTGGAGAAAAAGAGAAAAGTAGAGACAGAGAGAGAGATAGAAAGAAAGAAAGAGAGGGAGAAAAAGGGAGGGAGGGCGGGAGAGAGGGAAAGAAGGAAGAAATCGAGAAAGAGAGAAAAAAGGAGATTCCACCGAGCAGGTTTTCCTTCTCTGAGACGCCCTTGTCCTCCACCTGTTTTGAATTATAGAAGCAGCAGCAGAAGGAATCTTTTCACAGAGGAAGACAGTAAAACTTCATAAATTCAGAGGAAATGGAGGGTGGTCACTCTGAATTACAAAAGGCCTGAATGACAAAGTTAAAAATAAATTAATTAAAAAAATTTAATATATACCATTGACATTCTAAACTACAAAAAGGCCTGAGTGACAGAATTGAAAATAAACTGAATGAAACATTTTAAATGCATCTATTCAAATGTAACAAAATTCTAAATCACCAAAGGTAAAAATTAAAAGTAAAATTAATTAAAATTTCAAAATATATATAACTGAAATTTAACACAGTCCTCAATTACTAACAGGCCTGAACAATAGAATTAAAAATAAAGTCAATTAAACATTTTCAATGTATTACTTCAAATGGAACAAAATGCTCAATTCCCAAAAGGCCTGAAAGACAGACTTCAAAACAAAGTTCGTCTTGCGTTTCAAACGTATACGATTGAAATTTGACGAAATTGTGTAAGTTATAGAAAGGCTGGAATAACATGATTAAAAATAAAGCCGTATTTATAATTCAAATGCAACAAAATCTTCCATGACAAAAAGGCCTGAATGACAGAATTAAAAATGAAGTTAATTTTTTAAATTAAACACCTTTCATTCACATTTGGCATTTGTTATGTACTCAGTTTTTTTTTTCCTTTCTGCATAGCAGCATTTTTCTCAGGTTTTTTTTTTTTTTTTTTCTTTCTGCAGAGCTGCATTTTCGGTGCTAATCTATGTTTCTAACGGGATTGAAAGTGCTAAGGAGGCCCGGCTCTTGCATTTTGCTCAGTGATCGCTCGCGGGGCTGTGATCTCAGGTAAAGAAGACACCCTGGGGTGGCGGGTGCACCTGTCCTTTCAGGTAAGGAAGCCACACTCAGGATGGGGCCTGGGAGGGGTCCCGACCCCGTGCTCAGCATTCCCCACTGGGTGGGTGGGTGCCCCCTCCCCCAGCCGTGCCAGCCTCTCGGAGATTGTAATGAACTTGAATTCTGAGCACATTTGCAGGCCTCGGCTTCCACTTAGCCTCCATCAAAATTAGCTAAAATCCACAGGCTTGATTTATTGCGTTTGCGAGGGTCCCACTCAAGGAACGAAAATGCCACGTGCAGATGGAACAGGAAACCAATTAGGGGTGTGCAGATGATAAATGGACATCTTAACCAGCAGTTTACTTAATATCCCCATTAAGGCAGCCTCTTTGCATTGAGCGGCCCGCACTCCCCCGTCTATCAGGCCCTTTAATTGCTGCTCAAATGAGCCCTGCGTCTCCGTCCAAATTTAATCTTGGATCAGGAGAGGAGTGCCCTTCCAGGGCTCAGCTGCCCAGCTGCCAAGACCTGTCAGGAGCAATCAGGTAACTTTCCACATTTCTCACAGTCTCATTGGAGTTCTGCGAGATTGACAGGAAAAACACCACAGACTCTGGGTGAGTGTGTGTGCACGTGTGTGTGAGACAGACAGAGAGAACCGGGGAGTGTGTGAGAGACAGGGTGTGTGTGAGACTGTGTGTGTGTGTGAGACAGACAGAAAGAACCGGGGAGTGTGTGAGAGACAGGGTGTGTGTGAGAGACAGTGTGTGTGTGTGTGTGAGATAGAGAGAAATGGGGAGAGTGTGTGAGAGACAGGGTGTGTGTGAGACTGTGTGTGTGTGAGACAGGGAGTGTGTGAGAGACGGTGTGTGTGTGAGACAGAGACAGAAACGGGGAGCATGTGAGAGACAGGGTGTGTATGTGAGACTGTGTGTGTGAGACAGAGACAGGGAGAGTGTGAGAGACAGTGTGTGTGAGACTGTGTGTGTGTGTGTGAGACAGGGAGTGCGTGAGAGAGTATGTGTGTGAGACAGAGACAGAAACGGGGAGTGTGTGAGAGACAAAGAAAAAGTGTGTGTGTGTGAGACTGTGTGTGTGAGAGACAGTGTGTGCAAGACAGAGACTGTGTGTGCAAGACAGAGACTTTGTGTGCAAGAGACAGACAGACACCGCACAGGAAAACGCACGGCACCACTCGGCACCCTGAGGCCCACGGCCCTGTCCTCCATTGTGTTATTGGCTGATATTGTTTATTGTTTCCACAAATAACATTAGCTTACGATGATAAGCAGTATCTATTTACTGCATAGCTATTTAATCCCGGATGGGGGGGGGCGTTGGTGTGGCGAGGGCCTCCCGTGGGGAAGGTGGACCGTCCCCAGACTTGCCACACAAGGAGGCCGGGTGGGTCCTGGGGGTCAGATCTCGCACCCTGGGCTGCAGATGTGGGGCTCCTGGGCCCCGTGGGCTGCCTTCTCCATCAGAGCTGAGCCGCCTTCTTTTCTGCAGGAGGGTTCTGATCCCAGAGCCCCAGGCTCCCAGCTGGTCTGCTGCATAGGGTGGGACGTGGGGCCACGAAGAACGAGATGGGAGAGGCCGTGAGACTATGGGATGGAGCAAAGGTGGCCGGGGACGCAGGGGGACCTGGTGGCCTCCTCCTGGGTGAACCAGGCCTGCTCTGTGGCCAGAACTTCAGCTCGGAGCTCCCTGCCTTGTGCCTTGTGCCTTGTGCTTTTTGGCCTGTGTGAAGTCTGGTAGCAGAATAGGTACCACCCCCACCCCAGTCATGAGAACCTGGCCCCAGACAGAGACCCCTGGCTACTGGGAGTCACCTGCTGCTGTTGTCCACGGAAACCGACTTTCTGTAACTGAGCTAGGAGTCTCCTCAAGGTCTACACGCCCTGATCCACCTAAATTAGCATACGTCGCAGTATTCTTTCCAAGGGAAGGCCTGGCGACCTACTTCTGAAAAACCAGACTCAGAAAACCCTACGGAGCCCAGGTCTACTCTGATGGGCACGGGGTCACTGTGAGTCCGAGTCGACTCTTGGCGACTGGTTTATTCTAGAAACTAGAAACTGTTTACTGCTACTGTTACTTAATGCCATTTACTAGTAGTCTGTAAGTGGGAGGTGCAAAGGGTAAACTGCTCAGCTGCTGACTGAAAGGCTGGAAGTTCGAGTCCACCCAGAGGCACCTCGGAAGAAAGGCCTGGCTATCTACTTCTGAAAAACCAGCCTTTGAAAACCCTGTGGAGCCCAGTTCTACTCTGATACACGTGGTGTCACCATGAGCCGGAATTGACTACATGGCAATTTTTTTTTTTAATTGCTATTATGGTGGGTCGTTAACCACCATAGGGAGTCCCCGAGTGGTGCAAATAGTTAAGCACTCCACTGCTAAGGAAAATGTTGGAAGTTTGAGTCCGCCCAGAGGAACCTTGGAAGAAAGGCCTGGAGATCTACTGGTGACAAACCAGCCATTGAAAATCCCAGCTGTACCCAGTCGGACTCGACGGCACCTGGTTCACTGGTCTGTCACAGGCCCTTCTTCTCTGCCACACTGGGAAAGTCCTGAGGGTCCGTCCGTGATGCTTTGGGTGTCCCTACCGGTACCTTGGAGGTGACCTCTGTGGAGCCACTGGAGACGTGGGTAAACCGAGGCTTGCAGTACCCCAGCCTGCTGTAGGATAACCTAAGCTGGGAAGCTCCAGACGGAGATTGGCGCACCCTGGCAATGCCTGGAATTCTTCACGGAGGGAGTTTATGGGACCAAGTGTCTTGACTATAGTGCCTTTTGGGATTCCACTTGCTCCTGGCTCGGGTGATGGGAAATGAAAGGTGCCTTTCCCTTTTGGGAAAGCTCATTAAATTGGCGCCATTGTTTTCCATGTTCTTTGTTACTCTAACATATTCAGGGGACTAGGTTAAAAGGCTCCGACTTACAGCAGCCCTATAGGACAGAGTAGAACTACCCCATAGGGTTTCTAAGGAGCTGCTGGTGGATTCAAACTACTGACCTTTTGGTTAGCAGCCGAGCTCTTAACCACTGCGCCACCAGGGCTCCAGGTTAAAAGCACATGTTTTTGAGGTGAAATATATCATGCCCAATCTAGTTAAAATGCCTTCTAATGCTCACAGCCAGAGCATATCAAGGGCTCCGACAGTCCTTGGAGGTGGGGGGAGGGGGGTCAGCATTTATCACAGAAGAAATACCCTTAAAAAGTCGTGCTCATCATTTTTTCGTTGCTGGTGAAGGTGGGTAGGAGTGGAAATGATGAACAGGTTTATGTCTGGATCTCAGCGTGATGTGATATTTAAGGTTTAGTCCTAATCAAGCTGCCTTCGAAGGGTGGGGGACTCACAGCAGAAATACCCTTCCATAAAGTGGCTTTGACTTTGGGGAACGGGGTGCCCATTAACTGACAACAGTCCACACGGGCATCTTTAAACGAGCCTGTCCTGGGAGAGCAGTCTGCTAACGAAATATAATGAGAAGGCTATTTCTTGCCCTTATTTCTTGAAAACGGTGGCTGAGACCAAGCCAGCCCGCCCCTCAGCCGCCAGCGCCTGGTTTATATTCAGATTGCATAGATTTACAATTCTAAAACCACTGCATCTATTTTTCTAAGCTGCTCACCTACCTGCTGGACACCTGTTGTTACCAGTTAAATAAACGAATAAGACAATTGCATTGCAGATATCCTGGCCCCTTGAGCCACTTTTAACCAGCAGATCTTTACAGTGAATCCAAAAACCAACAGAACAAAAAACACATGGCGCCTTGCAATGGGAGTCTGTCTTCTTCTTCTTTTTTTTTTTTTTTTTTTTTACTTTATGTGACATGAAAATAATCAAGTCCTTCTCGGCTCCAACAGGCCTGCATTCCCTGCCCCCGTGTTCTGCAGCTCTTTCTGGGGTGGACTTGACAGTTTTGCAGTAAATCGTCTTAAACGCGTTTTTCCCGACAGCGCATTGAAATGCACCCGTTACTGATTATCAGAAACATGGAGGCTTGGAGGGTTTTTTTCTCCCCCGCCACCCAAAGCACCGACAGAGAACTGACCCATCAGTTGGGCGGCATTATCTTTTCCGATCCAAACTCGGATATTTTGAGAGTAGAAAGTGGGTGTCAGGCTGTCATGGCTTGAATTATGTCCCCCCCAATATGTGTATATCAATTTGGCTGGACCATGATTCCCAGTATTGTGTGGTTGTCCTCCATTTTGTGATTGTAATTTTATGTTAAAGAGGATTAGGGTGGGGTTGTAACACCCTTGCTCAGGTCACATCCCTGATCCAATGTAAAAGGGGTTTCCCTGGGGTGTAGCCTGCACCTCCTTTTATCTCTCAAGAGACAAAAGGAAAGGGAAGCAAGCAGACAGTGGGGACCTCATACCACCGAGAAAGCAGCACCAGGAGCAGAGCAAGTCCTTTGGGCCCGGGGTCCCTGCGTCTGAGAAGCTCCTCGACCAGGGGAAGATCGAGGGCAAGGACCTTCCTCCAGAGCCAACACAGACAGAAAGCCTTTCCCTGGAGCTGGTACCACAAATTTGGACTTTTAGCCGACTTTACTGTGAAGAAATAAATTTCTCTTTGTGGTATCTCTGTTATAGCAGCACTAGATGGACTAAGACACAGGCCCACCCCTGGGGAGATGAAGGGGCACCACTGACGAGTTTGAGGGGAGGTGTAACAGACACCATCCTCAGGGGCATCAGTTCCTGCTGTTTACACACAGGAGACTCCTGCTGGGGGTGGGGAGTGTGGGGAGAGGCGTCTGTAAAATGGCATGAGAGAGCACGTAATCTCTAGGACAGCAGATCACCAGGTCTTTGTCCCAAGGAGCTGCTGGGTGGGTTCGAACCCGCTTAATTCTTACGCCACCACAGTCCCTTAGTGGGTTGAACAGTGCCCCCCCCCCAATTCACGTCCACCTGGAACCTCAGGATGTGACAATGTTTGGGAACAGGATCCTTACAGATATAGTGAGTTAACATGGGGTCATTCTAGAGTAGAGTTTGTCCTTAATCCAGAAACAAGAAGGAGAGAAAACACAGAGACATAGAAAAGACGGCCATGTGAAGACAGAGCAGATATTGGAGTGATGCGGCCACAAGCCCAGGAACACCTGGAGCCACCAAAAGCTGGGAGAGACGAGGAAGGTCCTTCCCTAGAGCCTCCCAAGGGAGCACAGTCCTGCCCACACCTTGATTTCAGACTTCTGGCCTCCAGAACTGCGCAGGAACGAATGTCTACTGTTTTAAGCCACCTAATTTGTGGCACAACAGTTAAGTGCTTGGCTGCTAACTGAAAGGTTGGTAGGTTCGAACCCATGCAGCAGTTCTGAGGGAGAAAGACCCAGCAATTTGCGCCCCTAAAGATTACAGTCTAGAAAACTCTGTGGGGCAGTTCTACTCTGCCACACGTGATGTCTCTATGAATCGGAATGGGCTCAACAAAACAGTTTGTGGTCGTTTGTTCGCACAGCCCCAGGACACTATAGAATTTGAGAGGCTTGAAGGACCTTGAGCTTGAGAAGCCAGCAGTCAGCTTGAGAAGCCAGTGGTGGTACAGCATGGGTGTGGGCTGTGTAGTCATCTTGGTGGGAAGGTGGACTTTCCTCCCCGAGGTACAGGTGGCACCCCACGGAGACGTCCCTGCCCTTTCTCCTCCTTCGGCTGCTGCCGAGTAAGCGGGGCCAGCACATCGCAGGTGAGGCCATGATGGCTTGTCTGTTGGCGGTGGTCCACACCCTCTGGAAGACAGTGGTTCCCCAGCGCTTCACAGTCCCCACCACGGGCGGCCCACCCGCTTCCTTGGGAAATTATCCTAAAATTAGATTATTTAAATAGCAATTAGTAAATTCTTAGCGGCTTTGCTCCCAAAGAGGACTCGTAAAGCAGATCATCACAGCTCTAAAATTACAAGCTAAATATAACAGTATTAAATATTAAAATTAAATTAGATATTAAAATCACAAGCAGAATATCCCGGAAGACTCTTTGTGGTACCACTTCTTGATATGCACCATCCAGTGAACTTGTATTTTCCCTCGTAAGGGAAACGGACAGCCATGGCGTCTGGAGGCACCAAGTGTCCATGAAGGGCCTCTTAGGACCCCACAAAGGCCAATATGGCAGGAACGGATGGTCACGTTCCAGCGCCTGAAAAAAATCAAACCCTTTGCTGTTGTGTTGATTCTGACTCATGGTGACCCCATAGGAGAGAGTCAAACTGCCCCATAGGGTTTCCAAGGAGCAGCCGGTAGATTTGAACTGCCAGACTTTTAGTTAGCAGCCGAGGTCTTAGCCACTCGGCCACCAGGGTTCCTTGTTCTAGCATTAAAAAAAAACACACTTGACTTCAAATTAGCCTCAGGAGGTGGAATTGTTCTGGGTTCCCTGGTGGGGCAACGGTTAAGCGCTTGGCTGCTAACTGAAAGTTTGGCAGTTCGAAGCCACCCATCGGTTCTGAGGGAGAAACCTGGCAATCTGCTCCCATAAAGATCACAGCCTAGAAAACCCTATGGGGCAGTTCTACTCTGCCACACGGAGGGTATGAGTCGGAATTGACTCGGTGGCGCCAACAACATTTGCTGGTCAAGGCTAAGCTGTGGACTGGACACTTGTGACCTTCATGTGGATTTTGACCACTTCCTAGTCACCTTGTTGGTGACGGAGGAGGGCTCATCCCAGGATTGTGGGGATGACCCAACACTGAACATATCAGAGAGACAGCAGCTTATCAGACACACACACTCACAGCCCGAGGGAGGAGAACTGCCACACCACACAGTGCCACTCGGGGGCAGCACTCGGAGCAGAGAGAACAACCAGGGGCCACAGGAGGCAGGCTTTGTAGTAACAAAAGGGTAGGGTGCTCCTGGTGCCTGTGGGACTATGCGGTTGGCTTGTTTGAATAATTCTGCAGATTGGCAGGGAACTGAAGCTCATGACTCAGAGATAAGCAGGAACAGACCCCGGTCTTCAGGGTAAGGAGGGTTGTCTCGCTAAGGGGGCCTTAATCACGCGGGCTGAGGGGATGGCGACTTGCACCTAGGCCCTCCCGATTTTGCCAGAGGTCAAGACGGTGTGTGATGTGAGTCTTAGTCTTAGGCATTGCACCATGAGGAAGGAGAATGGATTTCATTTTTCACTTTCATATTCTAATGAAAAAATCATGGTTCAGCATAGCTGTGAGAGTTGACCTGGTCTTGGCCTCCCACAGATATGTGAATCAGACAAGATGCATTCAGCTGCAAGTAACAGAAAACGGGGGCAGTTGTGGTTCAGTGGTAGACCCCTCACCATCCATGCGGGAGACCGGGGTTGGGTTACTCGCCAATGCACCGCGTGTGTGGCCACCACCCAGTCTGTCAGTAGAGGCCTGCATGTTGCCATGATGCCGAACAGGTCTCAGCATAGCTTCCAGACTAAGACGGGCTAGGAAGAAAGGCCTGACGATCTGCTTCTGAAAATCAGCTGGTGAAAACCGATAGATCACAACAGTCCAATCTACAGCTGATGATGGGGATGGCGCAGGACCGGGCGGTGTTTTGTTCTGTTGTGCACGGGGTCGCTGTGAGCTGGGGGCCAACTGATGGCAGCTGACAACAACAACAACCATAATCGTATCAGCAAAGGCCAGGTAACATAGTCACACGTTCAGGAGATTGGGGGTGTGGACATTTTCAGGGGCTAGGCTGTCTCTGGACTACAGCCAGGATCTCTGTTTCCGAGAAGGAGAGACTTTTACTTCATACCTGGACAGAACTGGATTCTGCTCACAGACAACGGTGAGGCGGGAAAGTGGGGGAAGGCAGTGTTTCTGTGCTCAACTAAAAAACTCACTGTCCATGGGGCTACACACAAGGCACACTGCACACGTTCCAGCCGTGCCTTCGCAGTCCACGTGAGTGGCGCTCCCTGGAGTGTGCAGTGTACAACCTGAGCAGCTGTGCATGGCAGCTCTGGTTTTCCTCTAAAGTCTGCTCCCCTCTTAAGAAAACAAAAGTCCTCACAACTGGACCAATAAGCAACATCGTTATAAAGATTGAGGTTGCCAAGGATTTCACTTTTACCTGGATCCAGAAGCAATGCTCATGGAAGCGGGAGTCAAGAAATCAAAAGACACATTGCGTTGGGCAAGTCTGCTGCAAAAGACCTCTTTATAAGTGTTGAAAAGCAAAGATGTCACCTTGAAGACTGAGGTTCTCCTGACCCAAGCCGTGGTGTTTCCAGCAGCATCATATGTGTGTGAAACCTGGACAGTGAATAAGGAAGACTGAAGAAGAACATTGAATATACCATAGACTACTGAAAGAATGAACTAATCTGTCTGGGAAGAAATACAACCAGAATGCTCCTTAGAGGCAAGGATGGTGAGACTTCATCTCATGTACTTTGGACATGTTGTCAGGAGGGATCAATCCCTGGAGAAGGACATCATGCTTGGCAGAGTACAGGGTCAGCGGAAAAGAGGAAGACCCTCAACGAGGTGGACTGACACAGTGGCTGTGACAATGAGCTCAAGCATAATCGTGATTGTGAGGAAGGTGCAGAAATGCTCAATATTTCATTGTCTTGTATATGAGCTTGCTGTGAGCTGGGACTGACTTGAGGGCACCTAAAAATGATAACAGCTTCTTAAGAAGCCCTGGTAGTGGTTGCATGGTTAAGTGCTTGGCTGCTTACCGAGATGTCAGCGGTTCAAACCCACCCAGCCACTCTACCACAGAAAAGACCTGGCGATCTGCTCCCATAAAGATTCCAGCCAAGAAATCCCAGTTCTACTCTGTCACATGGGGTCGCTAGAGTTGGAATCAACTGGATGGCACCCACCAACAACAACCTCTTGGGCACTGTCTGGGAAACACTTTTAACACGTGGCTCAGTGTTTTACACTCCCGTCTGAGTGTAAAACAAGCATAAAGTTTCTCCCACTCAGTATTTTTGAGACATTTACAGCAAATGTTAAAGGCCTCAAAGCTCTTAATTTTATTTATTGCATATTTGCATCGACTCTTTGGTAAAACATTGAGTAAGACGGAGACCAGTTGTCTAGGGAATTGGCGAAATACTTTAACTACTCTCGGCCTTGTGTGGATTCTCAGGCATGACACGAATGGCATGTGGGAAACACAGGCAGCTCTCCAGATTCTTCAGCTGTGGGATTTCTCCAGCTCTCCAAACGTGGAGGCGCCTCGTAGACAAGGTCAGAGAGAACCCTCTCTCCTAAACCGTGGCTTGCGGAACACTGGGTGTGTGCTCAGGGTCAGTGTAATTCCTTCTAGCAGCAAACATTTCCTTTGCCACCTCTTCCTGCTGCCTCTTGGGTCTCGGGTCTGCAGTCCCCTCTCCTGTGTTCTGAATTTGGCCCCTTCCCGCAGTTGTAGCACAAATTGCATGTCTGAGATAAGCACTGGAGGCCTTCTCTTTTTCCACATGAAAATTAAATTAAAAGGAATTATAACAAACGGCACAATGTAATAATTCACAACTATCCTGCAACTGTTAAGCGCTCAGCTGCCAAGTGAAAGGTTGATGGATCTACCCACCCAATGGCTCCATGGGAGAAAGACCTGGAGATTTGCTCCCATACAAGTTAAAAAAAAAAAAACAAAAACCAAACTTGTTGCTGTTACTTCCAACTCATTGCAACTCTATACCGGTTTCCATTGAGCTGATTCCGGCTGGTAGTGACCCGATAGGACAGAGGAGAACTGCCCCATAGGGTTTCCAAGGAGCGGCTGGTGGATTCGAACTGCCATCGTTATTATGGTTAGGAGCCTGATGCTCAACCACTGCAGGGCTCCATAGCGATCCTATAGCGATAAAGATTACAGCCTGGGAAACCTTACGGGACAGCTCTACTCTGTCACGTGGGGTCATTAGGTTTTGAAATTGACTTGACAGCACCCAAAAACAACAACGGTATTTGCTGCTATAACAAAATTTGGCTTATGGGGCCCTGGTGGCCCGGCGTTTAAGTGTTTGGCTGCTAACCAAAAGGTTGGAGTTCAAATCCATCAGCTGCTCCTTAGAAACCCTATGGGACAGTTCTACTCTGTCCTGTAATGTCGCCAAGAGTCAGGATCAACTCAACAGCGATGGTTTTTTTTTTTTTTTTTTTTTTTTTTAATAAGAACAGATTTTTATTCTCTCTCAGTCCTGGAGGCTGGGAGTCTGAAATCAGGGTGCTGGCTGTGTTGATTCCTTCTGACGGTCTGAGGGAGGATCTGGTGGCAGCAGACATTCCTGGGCCTATGGCCGTGTCACTCTAATCTCTGCCTCTGTGTTAGTCACCTAGTGCTGCTGTAACAGAAATACGACAAGTGGATGGCTTTAACAAAGAGGAGTTTATTTCTTCACAGTAAAGCAGGCTACGAGTCCAAATTCAGGGCATCAGTCATGGCCCAGCCAAATTGATACACGCATTTTTTGGGGGGACATAATTCAATCCATGACAGCCTCCAACATCCATGGCCATCTTCCTTCTGTCTGTCTCTCTTCTTTGTGTCTCTTCTCCTCTTTTTATAAGGACAATATTCACCTAGAATTGAAAGTGTTAAAAAGAAAAGATGACAAGACTAAGGTGCACCTGACCAAAGCCATGGTGTTTTCGATTGCCTCATATACATGTGAAAGCTGGACAATGAATAAGGGAGACTGAAGAAGAATTGAAGCCTTTGAATTGTGTATGCCGTGGACTGACAAAAGAACAAACAAATCTGTTTTGGAAGAAGTACAACCAGAATGCTCCTTAGAAGCGAGGATGGCGAGACTACGTCTTACATACTTCGGGATGTCAGGAGGGATCAGCCCTTGGAGAAGGACATCATGCTTGATAAAGTACAGGGTCAGCAAAGTGGAGGAAGACCCTCAGTGAGATGGATTGACACAGTGCCTGCAACAATGAGCTCAAGCATAATGACTATCATGAGCATGGCACAGGACCGAGCAGTGCTTCGTTCTGTTGTACATAGGGTCACTATGAGCCAGAACCGACTCCACGGCACCTAACGAAAACAACACACGGAATTAGGACCCACCCTATTGCAGTAGAAGTCCCCAGTGGCACACACAGTTAAGCCTTCAGCTACCAAGTGAGAAGTCGGCGGTTGAAACTCACCTAGAGGCGCCTCAGGAGAAATACCCAGCTATCTGCTCCTGAAAGGTCACAGTCATGAAAATCCCATGAACCAGTTCTACTCTGCATACATGGGGTCACCACAGGTCAAGGTCGACTTGATGGCGACTGGTTTCCACTCCAATACAGCCTCATGTTAACTGATAACATCTTCAAAGACCCTATTTCCAAACAAGGCCACACTCACAGGTACAGGAGTTAGGACTTGAACATGTCTTTTTGGGGAAACCATTAAACCCGTAACAACAGCCTAAGAATCATACTGAGCTGGGATCTACCAAGAGCCGCCTGGTCCAAGCCCCAGGTGGAATGACAGAAGAATTATTAAAACAGAGACTAAGACTCCTACTAGCTTTTAGATGGGATCATGTGCCCCGTGATTCTCGGGTTCACAGGGGGTCCTGGATCTCCATGTGGGGGTCCACCTCAGCATCATCAGTGTCCTACCCTCCTCGGAAAGGGTCCCCTTTAGATGCCTGCTTAACTGTGTCTCAGCTGCTGACACACAAACATCAGTTATAAATTCAGAGCCAACGCCGACTTTGAAACACGCAACTCATTTTGTTCAAAAAACAAGGACGTAAAATATATTCAATTATCCTTTTTTAAAATGAAATAACCCCATGGCTTTGACAGCTAAATAAATGGATTTTATTAAACAGATGATTACAGGCTGGGATTATTTAGTATTCCTTTTTTATTATGGCATTGGGCTCTGTGGGGACGTTGGAGTCTCTTTCCCTTCATTTCCAGCATTGATTCTTGCATTAGAGAGCTACGTTGAATAATTAATATACTTCCTGGGATGGATGATTCCAAGGGCCTGGATATTAGGTTATCAATCACGACCCACTTGTTCTAATGTAATCATATTGAAAACGTGTCAGAAGCTGTTTACCCACAGAGAACGAGGGACATGCTGTGATTCGCAGCCTGGTCGGTGGGACGTTCCCGGAAGGGACCGGAGAGGGGTCAGCTGGCATAAGAAGGGCCCTTTTCTCAGCCAGAAGATGGTACCAATTCCTTTGCCTTTTATTAGCTGCTCACTGACTCTGGTGGTACAACGGTTAAGTGCCCGGAGGCTAACCAAGAGGTCGATGGTTCGAAACCACCCAGCGGCGCCACGGGAGATGAGACCTAGTAATATGCTCCAGTAAAGATTACAGCTTAGAAAAACCTAGGGGGCATTTCTACTCTGTCACATGGGGTCAGCATAAGTGGAAATGGACTTGACAGCACCCAACAACCACCACAGATAACCCAGCATGACCTCATCTCGGAAACCCTGGTAATGTAGTGGTTAAGAGCTATGGCTGCTAACCAAAACGTCAGCAGTTTGAATCCACCAAGTGCTCCTTGAAATTCCTATGGGACAGTTCTACTCTGTCCGATAGGGTCACTTTGAGTCAGAATTGACTCAATGGTGTAATGGTTAAGGTTGTGTGTCAACTTGGCTAGGCCTTGATCCTCAGTGGTTTGGCAGTTGTGTGATGGTGTGATCACTTCCATGATGAGATTTGATATTATGTGATCACCTCCATGATGGGGTCTGCTGTGAGCAGCCAGTCAGTTGAAAGGAAGTTTCCTTGGGTGTGTGGCCTGCATTGAATATAAGTGAACATTCTGGCAAGTCTTGGGGGCTTTTGCTGGTTCTAGATCCTGCAGCTGGCTCCAGTTCTTCTGAACTCCGGTTCTTAGGACTTGAGCTAGCAGCTTACCTGTGGTGTTGCCTGCTAATCTTTGGAGTTTGTTGATCTTCACAGCTTGTGAACAAGAGTCCTGCTCTCCAAAATGCTGATCTTGGGTTCGCCAGCTCCTGCGGCTACCTGCATCAGGAGAAGCCTGACCCACGGACTTGGGACGTTCCAGCCTCCACAGCCGTGTGAGCCATTTCCTTGGTATAAATCTCTCTCTATACACTTTACTGGTTTTGCTTCTCTATAGAACCTAGCCTAAGATGGACGGCAACGGGTTTGGTTCGATTTTTTGGACCTCATCTCAAGATCCTCCACTTAATCTGCAAAGATCCTTTTGCCAAGAAAGTTCCATTCATAGGTTCCAGGTGACCGTATCTTTGAGGACAACCATGGGCCTCACGTTTAGCGCCGTCAAATGCACCCAAGGAACATGAGGTCATTCTGAAGGCAGTGATGACCCTGAAGGCTTCACCCACGACCTGCTCTTGCCACTGCCTTCCCTCTTGTTCCCCGCTCTGTACAGCTTCCTGCTGGGGTGTGGATGTAACGCTCACCATCTCTCTCCTTGTTCCCTGTTCTGCCCAGCTCTGTGGGCCTATTGAGGAGCCAGCTGCTGGGGACACAGCCACGTCCTGGGCCCCTGAATATCACTCTACTCTTCATCTAACTGGTCCCCAAAGTATGGAAGACACTCTCTCTTTCATCTCCCCCCGCCCCCCGCCCGCCTCATGATCCATGGCTTCTTCGTGACTGCACCCACAATCTCTCTTTCTCCCCTGTAAGAAACCTGGACCACCTGGGCACCTGTGTATCCCTCTTGTCCCAAGTACAAATGACCACCAAAGTCCAGGTGTCCCTTTCTCCTTCATCTCCCCCTGCCATGATCCATGGCTTCTTCATGACTGCACCCACAATCTCCCTTTCTTCCCCATAAGAAACCTGGACCACCTGGGCCCCTGAGTATCACTCCCCTCTACATCCAACTGGTCCTCAAAGTCCAGCAGACACCCCCTCCTCATCTTTCTCTCTTCCTCCCTCTGTGGGGTTCTGTTAGGGACTGCTCTGGTTCCAAAGCTGAGCTGTGGTCCCTCAGGGACACCAGGATTGTCATGTGCTCCCGACCCTCTGCCAGCCTCGGCGAGCCCCATGGGGATTGCCCACCCCTCCCCGAGTGTGGGGGAGAGCGAGCTACCTTCCACATAATCCTCTCCTTCCCCTTGAGGAATGGAGTTTTAATTCTTGCGGAATCCAAATTGCAGGATTCTGTGGCGGCCGAGGTGACTTATTCGAGCTACAGTCCTGAAAGGACCTTTGACCCTTGAGAAAGCTGGTTTCCTAAAAGTCACATTTAAGTCAACGTCATTGTTGTGTGCCGTTGAGGGGATTCCAACTCACAGCAACCCTATAGGACAGAGTAGAACTGCCCCATTGGGTTTCCAAAGTTATAATCTTTATGGGAGCAGATCACTGGGTCTTTCTCATGTGGAGCCACTGAATGGGTTCAAGCCTCAGACATCTTGATTAGCTGCTTAGCACTTAACCATTACACTACAAAGAACGTTGTGCCCTGGGTCCTGTACTCTTTTAAAGAATTATCTATGTGCCGCTTCAACAACAGAAACTCCAAAGGTCGACTGTTCTTATTGTTAGGTGTTCTTGAGTCGATTCTGACTCATAGGGACCCTATACACAACAGAATGAAACACTGCCCAGTCCTGAGTCGTCTTCATATTTGTTGCTATGTTTGAATTCATTGTTGTAGCCACTGTCAGTCCATCTTGTCGAGGGTCTTTCTCTTTTTCACTGATCCCCCACTTTACCAAGCATGATGTCCTTTGCCAGGGATTGGTCCCTCCCGATGACACGTCCAAAGAACATGAGACAAAGTCTTTGCTTCTAAGGAACATTCTGACTACTTCTTCCAAGACAGATTTGTTTGTTCTTCCGGCAGCCCACAGGATATTCAGTATTCTTTGCCAATACCATTAGGAATTATCTGAGTTAGTCTTCAAGAAAATATTGCATATCCAATCGTGTAAACAGGATTCTGGCCCCGTTTCCATGGCAACATGGGATCACTGGTGATAAGCGTTCGAACCATAAGAACCTGTGAAAGATTTTTCTCCTTTGAAACAGTTCTGATCCTCTAGTTGGAAATGTTGCCCCGATTTGCGAATTGTGTATTATATGAACTTCAGTGGGTTTCTATCATTGGCTTAATGTTATTTCCGTTTTAACATCCTCTTGCTCCCATGGACCCTTCTCAATCCCATCTTTCTTCTGGCTTTGGCCACCCCGAGTGCTGACCAGAACTTCAGCAGCCTTTTTAGGGCTTTGCCAAGCACTCGTGGCCAATTCCAGGTCCCCTTTGTGCCCCAAGTTCACGTTGGCAGCTGGTTGGAGAAAGAGGTCCCTCCTCGTCCCCATCCTCACTCCATGGAGGACGGAGACAGCAAGGGGACCACATGCTCACCCTGGACATATATTATTCATTGGACATTTTTATTTCATGGGTATTAAAATACCCTAATGAGGGTCCACCTCAGATGGCTGATCCGATTAGTGTAGCTGCTTCACTCTGGCAGCTGAAAGAATAAGGACCAAGCTCCACATGAAAAGAACACACACACAAGTGTAAACACACATGTGCGCACACGCACACACATGCCCACATGTACACAGTCGGGTGTTTTGGTGCCGCCCGGGTGTGTGTGAGGGATGTGGGTGATATTGAAACACTCTCTCCACCAACAAGGTCACCCATGGCAATAATGCGCTCATTAAGCGTGTAATCCATCACCCGGGTGATAGCAATTTAGGGCCCGAGTTTAATGCAGGTTGGTGCAATCATTACAGGCACTTTGTCAACTGGAGGGTCCACCAGGGATTGTGGGTATGCATGAGTTAGCAGGCGACCCTTGACCTCGCGGACTCAGGAGCTTGCCTTAGGGGCAGAATGGAGAGGAGAGCTAAGCCAGGCTCACTCAGGAACAATTACCATGCTTAACAGCGGGACTGTCATTGTCGAGGGGAAGGAAGGGGAGGGGCAGGAAGACCCCGTGTGCCCAGAATAATGAAGGTTTAGCTCGGAGCTGCAGCATCCAAGAGCCAAAAAGAAGACATTTTTGTTTACTTAGCGGGGTGCCAGCAGCCTTCAGTAATTTGGGAGAAAACCAAGAAGTCAGCACAGAAGGCGTGCTTGGAAGCCAAGTGTGTTAGGAATCAGCCCGGGAGGCACCCTCGCCCGCTCAGGAGTGACCTGTGGGTGTCACAGGTGGGCCGTGTTAGTGAGGAAGCCGGCACACGTGTCAGACAGGTGGAGGATCCCCTGGGGCTTTAATTCATTTGGAAAGAACAGAAGAGCCTGCGCTGAGTTTCTGTACCCAGCTGACTGACCTGCACGGTGAAGGAGTTAAATGTGGGTTTGATTCACCATCCTTATAAGTGTGGTACGGAATCACACCGCATTTCAGCCTGCTGTGGGGATGGGGGTTCTCAGGTGTCCCCCACTTGCTTCATCCCTGGGTAGCACAAACAGCTAAGCGCTCGGCTGCTAACCGAAAGGCTGACAGTTCGAACCCACCCAGAGAAAGGCCTAGTGATCTCCTTCCGAAAGGTCGCTGCCTTGAAAACCCTTTGGGGCAGTTCTGCTCTGCATAGCCGACTCCTGGACCCAGAATCTGGTGTTCCAGGGGTGCGGGGCTCAGAACTGCCTGGTAATTAGGGTCTCCTCCTCTTTCTTGTTATGATGAAAAATTAACCTTGACTCCAAAGAAGAAATTTGTCTCATGATTAATCCACAAAGTGCTGTGATTTGTTTTGTTGTTTCAAAGGGAGGTCACAGGATCGAGTTATTTCGGGGAGAGAAGTGGAAACTGAGCAGTTGGTTCAGCAGAAGGACATACGAGCCTGTTGAACTCTTGGCAAAGGGGAAGAAGGAGGCCTAGAGGGCTGGGGGCCACGGAGGGAGCAGGAGACACATCCTGGCCCTCGGGATACCTCACAGTTCTCTGTGGGGGTGAGCCCGTGCAAGGAGGGGCTAGTTGTTTTTATTTTTCACTTTGATTCCGTGAAGCAAGGCGGGTAAGGGAAGCAGCTTAGGTTCAGGGTATTATGGATCAAAGTGTGTCCCCCCAAAATATGTCTTGTAACTCCTAAGCCCTACGCCTATGGTTGTGATCCCATTTGGGAATAGGGTTTATCAGTGTAGGGCGCGTCTTAGACCTAACTAGTTTTGAGATATAAAAAGAGCAGATGAGGTACACAAGCAAGCAAGCAAACACAAATGGGGTAAGACAGACGCCATGTGGAGACCTGCAAGGAACACTGAGAAGAACACTAGAGAAGCTGAGGCAAGGATTTTCCCCCAGAGCTGACAGAGAGAGAGCCTTCCCCTAGAGCTGGCGCTCTGAATTCAGACTTCTAGCCTCCTGAACTGTGAGAAAATAAATTTCTGCTCATTAAAGCCCCCCTCTTGTGGTGTTTCTGTCACAGCAGCTCTAGGAGACTCACACAGGAGAAAGAGAAAAGATTTGAAGATATAAAGAGTTTGGGCAAGGTCTTGGCAAGATCACACGGCTGTTACACAGGACAGCTGAGCTGAGTTTCTAACCCACATCTTTGGGCAGAGTTGATGGGCATTTAACTTGTTTGTCAAGATCCCATCAGCCAGGGGATGGCACGGATAACCCTGTTCTGTGAAAAATTCAGTTTCCCTCAAGTTTCTGTGCCACCCTGCAGGGACTGAGAGGTGGGTCGGAGGTAAGATGGAGGCCATGGTTTCTCTCCTCTCTGTGTGCACAGCTGCTTCTCCCCTCCACCAGGGTGTGGCGATTACTTCCCCTCTCCTGAGTCTAGGTGGGACCTGTGACTGCTTTGGCCAATAGCATGCAGCAGAAAAGATCTGACGGATTCAGGCTAGCTATCAAGAGGCCTTGCTGTTTTCCCCACTTTGCTCTCTTGGAGCCCTGAGCCACCATGTACTGATATTCAACAGCCAGGCCAGAGAGAGAGGCCCTGGGAGCCCTGGCCATTCCAGCCTCCCCACCCGAGGCTTGATGTCCCGGCTCCCACTGAGGCTCTGGCTGAATGCAGCCTCAGAAGGGACCCACAGGAGTGATCACAGCCAACACCTTGTGGAGCAGAAGAGCCGCCCACAGAGCCAAGCCAACCCACAGAATCCTGAGGGAAGATAGATGGCTATTCCAAGGTACTATGTTTGGGGGCAGTCTGTTCTGCAGCCATAAGTGGTGAAGGGGGGTATCCATCTTACCTGTGTCCCTGACAGTCCTTGTGGCCACACCAGCTTACCCACGTGCACCACCCTCTTGTGGCTGGGGGCCACAGTGATATCAGGATGACGTCTGTGTTGGTGTCCAAGGTGGAATTAATCTGTTAGTTACTTAACAAGGAACCCTGGTGGCACAATGGTTAAGTCCTTGGCTGCTAACTGAAAGATTGGCATTTCAAACCCACCAACTGCTCCACGGGAGAAAAGACCTGGCAATCTGCTCCCGTAAAGGTTATAGCCTAGGAAACCCTATGGGGCAGTTCTACTGTGTCCTACAGAGTTGCTGTGAGTTGGAATTGACTCAACAGGACATCACAGCAACAATAATAATTACTTGGTGCTGTGAGTCGGAATCGACTCGATGGCACTGGGTGTTTTTTTACTGCTTCTATAACAAAAAATACCACAAGTGGGTGGCTTTAACAAACAGAAATTTATTTTCTCACAGTTCAGAAGACTTGTTGATGGATCATTTTTATATGGCCTTTCTGGCAATGGTCTTGTAACTTCCACCAAATGATTGGGTGGGGCTATGCAAATAAGGTGCTTCTGGCCCACCAAGGAGATTGGACAGCTTGCCAGTGATGCAAATGAGGTGCATGGCACCCTTGTAGGGTGGGACCATGCAAATAAGGTGTATGGGGCTCCAATGATGTGATTAATCAATTTTGCCATACTGCTAGGCTTAGGGGCTCTCAGTACCACCAAGAAGAGATGGGAGTGGAGCCCATCCTTTGGACCCGGGTTCCCTGGGCTGAGAACCTCCTAGACCCAGAAGACAAAGAAAGAGAGCTGTAACACGGGAGATATCATGAGATGGTGAGAAGTGGCAGCAGAGAAATGGCAGCAGCAGAACCAAGAGAACAGCGTAAGATGGTGTGATAAGTTTCCGGGCTCACGGAGCAAGGTGGCTACAGTGGGTGTGCTAACCCATGGAGTGAGAGAGCTGAGAGCCTTAGGGCTGAGGCTTGCTGGTGGAGTGGGGTGCCCCTGGGAACTTATCAGTGGAGCTAAAGAGCCTTGAAACACTTACCCAGCAAGGCAGGGGCCAGCCCAAGGGACCCGGGGTCAAAGGGGAGAAGCTGTCCTGACCAAAGGACTGTACCCTGAGTTGTTCCATTGTTCCTGATCCTGAATTGTAACCTGTTACTTACCCAATAAACCCCGTAATTGTGATTATTGTCTGTGAGTTCTGTGTGGCCATTGCAACAAGATATAGGACTCAGGAGAGAAGTAGAGAGTGCCATGGGAAGGACAGCTGGCATCAGAAATGGTAAAAAGGTGGGAGAGAGGAGATAAGTCTGACCTCTGCCTCGTAGAATCAGCCTTGGGCTGTTGATCTCGATTCTCCTTCCCCCTTGTGAAGTTAGAGGAGGTCAGACGCCCCCACCGTGATATTTTTATGTGTTGTTATAGTTGCCGTTAAATTGATTCCGACTCATGGCAACCCCAGGTGTGTAGAGTAGAGCAGCTCCATTGGGTTTTCAAGGCTGTAACCTTTCGGAAGCAGATTGCCAGGCCTGTCTTCCGGGGCACCTCTGGGTGGGTTTGAACCACCAATCTTTCAGCTAGAAATTGAGTGCTTAAACATTTGCACCACCCAGGGACTCTGGCCAGAAGTCTGAAATCAAGGCACGAGCTCTAAGGGAAGGTCCGTCCCTCTTTGTCAGTAGCCCCAGGAGTTTCTTGGGCCTGTCTTCCCACTGTGTGTGTCTCTGTGTCTATTCTGGTCTTTTATAATGCAGAAGGGATTAGGTTTAGGACCCACCCCACTCTGGTAAGCCCTCATTAACATAACAAAGAAAAGCCTGTTTCCAAACCGGCTCGCATCCACAGGTACAAGGGCCAGGAATTCAACACATATTTTGGGGGGGGCACAATTCTATCCATAACACATCCCGAGTGCCCATAAAAGTGATGCTGCCCTACAAGGCCCCACAAGTCCCTAGGAAGCCCACACAACCCTTACTCACTCTGCTAAACTGCAGTGGCCATGTTGCTTCTCTGCGTCCACCCAGCCCCACTTGCACCACAGGGCCTTTGCACATGCTGCTGCTGGGTGTGGAAAGCTCCTTGCCTGTAGTCATGTCTTCCTCACCTGTCAGCACATTGATCACGTGCTTTGTCAATACCTGTTCTCTTTTCTCTCTCTCTCTTTTAAATATACGGGATTTAAAAATGTAACTATAAGGTCAATATCTCAGATTGATCGCTGTTCCAGGTTTATTGCAGAAACTTAAAGAGAATTATCATTTTCTTCTCTTCGTATTGAGTTGATATCTGCAGAGAAACAGTAAGTGGCTTAGCGATAGCTAGTTTGCCTAGTAAAGAATACCTACCTTGAGCGCTGTGCTTTTTTAAAAAACCGTCTACATGGGATCAAACTGACAACAGCAACTCGAAAGGTTAGATGGGAGGCTTAGAGGGTGGTGAGTTTATGTTAACAGGGGAAGGACGATTCAGAAAAGGAGGGTGAGAACGGTTGCACAGCTCGAAGGATGTCGTCCAGGTCACTGGATTGTACGTGTGAAACTGTCAGACTGGTGCTTGCTCTGCTGTGTATATTTTCAGCAACAACAAAAAATAAATTATTCGAAAAGAAAAAAGAAGGAGTAATGGCTTGAGCACATTCCTTGCCCTCCAGGAGGATCATCTACAGAGCCGTTCTGTTATTTAATGTGGAGACGTACGGGCTCGGTACATCCAGAACGCATTTGGCCGCATGCGTTTATTCGAGTCTTCTCACTGAGAAAACCCTGAAATAAATTTCAAGTGCACTTTCTATGTCTGTCTTTTTCTTTGTTGAAGCTTCTGCGCGTTACAGGTAACCGCAGTGCTGTTACAGGGAGCCCATTTTTTTTTTTTGGAGCCCTATTTTCTCTAGAAACTGTCGGAAAATGGGTATTTTCTCACAGAAACATGTTGCCCTTGGAAATCCTACTCTTAACAAGGACTTGGCATCAAACGAACACTGAATTCCTATTTCAACATGTAGCGACTGAAACTACTCTGTGATCATTTGACATTGCTCTCTTCTCTTTTGATACTTTATCTCCATTCTTGTGGTCTGTGGGGTCCCTTCTCCCCCTAGGGAGTAACTGTAGATGGAAGGGGGCTTCAGACTGCAGGGTGAAAGGAACCCGCACAGAACGCTTGGTGCTCTCCTGGGCAGTCCTCGCAAGGCCCCCTCCTGTATTTATTTCTGGGACCTCGGGGATGCCCTCTTCTGCCAACGGCAACCCCGGTATCTGACTTAGGGGAGAGGAGCAGCGAGACTGAGAACCTTTAACTGAGGGGTGTGTGAGTGACCTGGAGCAGCCATAACAAATTACCACAAACCAGGTAGTTTGAAACCCACGGAAATTTATTCTCTCCCCAGTCTGGAGGCCAGAAGTCTGAAATCAAGGTGTGGGCAGGGCCGCGCTCCCTCCGGAGGCCCTAGGGGAGGATCATTTCCCATCTCTCCCAGGTTCTGGTAGCTCCAGGTGTTCCTGGGCCTGTGGCCGCATCACTCCAAACTCTGCTGTGTCTTCACATGGCCATCTTCCCTGTGTATCTCTGTGTCTCTTCTTCTCTTTTACAGAACACCACAGAGATAGGCTTAGGGCCCACCCTGCTCCAGTATGATCCCATGTTCAGTTAATTACACCTCAGAGATAAAATCTGTTGCCAACCAGTCGATTCCGACTGACCCCACAGGACAGAGTAGAGCTGCCCCATAGGGTTTCCAAGGCTGTGAAACTTCACGGAAGCAGACTGCCACATTTTTCTCCCTTGGAGTAGCTGGTGAATTTGAATCACTGACCTTTCGGTTAGCGGCTGAGAGTTTAAACATTGCATCACCAGGGCTCCTATCTGCAAAGATACACGTCAGAAATCACGGTGGGCAGGGCCGTGCTCCCCCAGAGGCTTTAGGGGAGGACCCTTCCTCGTCTCTCCGAGCTTCTGGTGGCCCCAGGCGTTCCTGGGCTTGTGGCTCCATCACCCCAATGTCTGCTCCGTCTTCACATGGGTGTCCTCCCTCTGTGTCTGCGCCTCCTCTTCTGTCTCTTGAAAGAACACTCACTGTTGGGTTTAGGGTCCACACAGATAGTCCAGGATTCTCTCTAGGTCCTCAGTTTAATTACGTCTGCAAAGACCCTGACCCCACAGAAGGCCACATTCTGAGGTTCTGGGTGGACATATCTATAGGGGGTCACCATGCACCCCACTACTGGTGCCCTCAGCAGCCCAGAAGTCCATGTGCCCATATCTCCAAGAGCCCCAAAGCTCAGGAGAGAGTTCCCACCCTTCCCCACAGCCAAGGGGACATCAGGGCATCAAGACACGGTATGTACTGACAGAATGTTTCTCAGGTCCTCACACCAATGATGTCCCGGTTCCTGCTAATCCCTCACCTCTTGGGAGCAGGTGCTGAGGCCCCCCATGATACCCCCAAAGTTGCCCTGTGCTGGAGCTATGCTGCCCCGCTGGCTCATAACCCCCACCCCTCCACATTGCCGAGTGTAATCACGGGAGAACCCAGTGTGGGTGTTACCTGGACCACTGCACCCAGGGCCATTTTCCCACTTTAGCCTGTGTCCAGGCCTCTGTGTGGTGTAAACAGTTGGTGCTCCACCACTAACCTAAGGTTTGGTGGCTTGAACCCTACCAACGGTGCCTTGGAATAAAGCTCTGGGGACCTGCTTCAGTAAAGATTACAGCCGTGGGGGTGCCAGGAGTTGGTATTGACTGGTGTATTCTTACACAAATAACTCGTGCCCAGCCTGTTTGTTTGCCAACTGCACCCTCCTCCCGAGAGGTAATTTTGTAAGCTTGCTATGTTAATTTTTTTACAGCAACATGTAAAAAAAAATTGGTATAGTGGTGTTTATGAAAATAGCTCACAGGTATTTTCACAGAATGGTGTGGTGAACAAACATAGAATATGCGCATTTTTGTGTAACGTATAGATTATGACGGAAACCCTGGTGGCGTAGTGGTTAAGTGCTATGGCTGCTCACCTAGAGGTCGGCAGTTCAAATCCACCAGGCGCTCCTTGGAAACTCTATGGGGCAGTTCTACTCTGTCCTATAGGGTCTCTATGAATCGAAGGCAGTGGGTTTGGTTTTGGTGACTATAGATTATGACAATGGGTTTGGTTTTGCTTGATGAAAGCCTTGGAACCCTTGGGTGGTGCAAACTGTTAGTGCAAATGGGTAGTGCTTCAGTTACCCTTTGGTTAGTAACTGAAAGGTTGGAAGTTTGAGTCCACCCAGAGGCACCTCGGATGGAAGACCTGATGATGACCTACTCTGACACCCGTGGGGTCGCCACGCGTCAGGACTGACTCAGTGGCAACGGGTTTCATTCATCCTAACACACTCATCTTGCTGCGGCCTTGTGACTCTGAGATCCTGTAGATGCACTTCTGCCAACCCCTTTAGTGACCTCTGTCCCCAGGTGGTGCGACGGTTCAGACACTTAGCTGCCAAATGGAAGGTGGAGGTCCGAGTTCACTCGAAGGTGCCTTGGAAGAAAGGCCTGGTGATTTACCTCCAAAAAACCAACCACTGAAAACCCTGTGGAGCACCGTTCTGCTCTGACACACGTGGGGTTGCCATGAAGCCAAACTGACTGGCAGCAAGAGGTTCCGTTTTTTGGTTTAGCCCAGGTCCTTGCTACATCCCAGCCTGGCTACAGGCCCTCCGTCTTTTTCTCAAAAACGTTGTAAAATTCCTTTCTTTATTCATTTAAAAATTAACGGTGACCTGACATGTGCATTTAGATAACATGCTTTTGATGGCAAAATGAACAAAATGGACGATGGAAAAAACTGACGCTCGGTGAGTCACGGTTCCGGAGTCTTCCTCCTTTTAGCTGTGAGTCTGCGCTCCCTGGCTTGCCCGCTCCACTCTGGGTTTTGAGTTTAACCCACGTTCGTGTATTTGATGTGTGGTCAGAGTTCCTTTCTCTGCCCTGGTTTTAATTATTTGGATGCTTGTTTTTCATCTTGGTGTTTCTCTCTCTCTGCTCGGATTTCATCTCGTCTGCAGACGTAGCCATTGGGCAGGGGGAGGGTCTAGGACACAGTCGGCAGAGTCATTTTTCAATTAGACAAAATCACGATGGTCTCTGTGATTACAGGGAGGCCTTAATACCACCTAATAATTCATTAGTTCTGACGAATGGCCCATTTCCTGGATACGGTCGTGGATGACCGTCCTTCATTATGTCTCCCTCTCTCTCTCATTTGTCCCTTCTCCCCTCTTTGTCTGACTTTATCTCCTACTCTGAATATTTTGGTTAAAAGTGGATCCCAGTCCTCTTAGCCAGTTGATTGTTAACCTTTTCTTTAAGTAAACCTTCTTGTTGAGCTATAAAATACACGCAGAGCCGTGCGCCGATGATAAACGTGCAGCTCCGTGATTTTCACAACGCGACACACCGCGTAAACCCACTCAGATTAAGAAATAAAACCTCTGCCTGGATGAACTCATTCAGACTCTCCAGGCTTGAAGCCGCAGCAGCGGTGTTTCTTAAAAGCTCTGTAGGAGCTCCCGGATGGTGGAAACGCTGAAGCACTTGGCTGCTAAACAAAAGGTTGAAGGTTTGAGTCCACCCAGAGGTGGCCTGGAAGAAGGGCCTGGTGATCTGTTTCCAAAATATCAACGATTGAAAATCCTACACAGCACAGGTCTACTCTGACACCCCTGGGGTCGCCGTGACTCAGGGTCCGCTTGGCTACAGCTGGTTTTGTTCTTTTGGGAGCTGATCCCCGTGTATATCTGAGAGATGACGCTCATTGATTATGCCCATCGTGGACGGGGTATAAAACGCTAAATTAAAAAAAGAAAAACAGAAAGCAGTTGCCATTCAGTTGACCCTGACTCATGGCCCCACCATGTGTGTCAGAGTAGAACCACGCTCCACAGGGATTTCAGTGGCTGATTTTTCCAAAGTACATTGCCAGGCCTTTCTTCCGAGTCCATCTCTGGGTGGACTCGAACCTCCAACCTTTCAGTTAACAGCTCAGCACATTCACCATATGCAGCACCCAGGGACTCCATAAGGTTGAATAAAGGTTCCTTTTGTGAAGTGTTTTGAGGCACCTTCCTCCCATTCGCAGGGACAGCTGAGAGTGTAGCTTTCACAGGCAGAAAGGACTGAGGCATTTAAAGAGGTGTGGGGTAGGGGCAGGTACCTGGGTGGTGCACCTGTCCTGGTTCACATCCATTATCCAGGTGAAGTCATGAGTGCCCCCTCTCTTACTCCCTGTCTGGACCCTCACTACTCACACTGTGGCTTGCAGACCACCAACGTCATTGGCGTTTGCTGCTCGGCAGAATCTCAGGCCCCATCTGGGACTTGTTGAGTCAGAACCTGAGTTTCAACACAACTCACATGTAAGCGTGTGAAGCACTGGTCCAAAGGGTCCCTGTTTGGGCCATAAATTTAAATGGTCAGCTCACCTATGGCTGGGCCAAAGACCATCATAACAAGTGACCTCAAGATCTAGGGAAGCCCCTCCCTCTCTGTTGTTGTTGCCGTTAGGTGTTGTTCAATTGATTTTTGACTCATAACATCCCATGTGACAGAGTAGAACTGCCCCATAGGGTTTCCTAGGCTGTAATCTTTACAGGAGCAGATAGCCAGGTCTTTTCTCCCTTGGAGTGGCTGGGTGGGTTTGAACAGCTGACTGGTTAGAAGCTGAGCAGGTTAACCACTTTGCTACCAGGGCTCTTTATAGATACAGATATAGATATGTTGTTGTTTCTAGGTGCCGTTGAGTTGATTCTAACTGATAGTGACTCCATGTGACAGAGTAGAACTGCCCTATAGGGTTTTCTGGGTGGTGCAGTGGTTAAAGTGCTTGGCTGCTACCCAAAAGGTTGGTAGTTTGAACCTATCAGCCACTTCATGGGAGAAACACATGGGCAGTCTGCATCCATAAAGATTTACAGCCTTGAAAACCCTATGGAGCAGTTGTACTCTGTCCTATAGGATTGCTATGAGTTGGAATCAACTCAACAGCGGTAGGTTTTTTTGGGGGTGTGGGGTAATCTTTACAGGTCTTTCTCCTATGGAACTGCTGGGTAGATTCGAACCACCAACCTTTTGGTTAGTACCCAAGTGCTTAAGCATTGCACCACGAGGGCTCCTTCCTTTTCTAAAATGCTCTGAATTCCTTTAATATGGAAAAATTGTTTTCTTTCACAAATAGGATAAGGCTTACACGGAACCCTGGGGAAAGATACCACGTTGGTAATTCCATTCTTGCCAAGTGACAAAGAGGAGCCGGTGCGGGATACAACACAGGTATAAGTGGCTCACTGGGGACCTTAAAGGCAGGAAGAGAGGGAACAAGGGGCTATGTATGACAGGCGCCCTGTAGTGGGAGGTGGGGAAGGTGAGAAGGGAGGTGGGGGGGTGAGAGCTGGGGGAGGCTGTCTACGTCATCCACAGCCAGCCCCGAGCAGGGGCTTGGTGGAAACAAAGAGAAATCTGTACAAAAGCTCGTGTTTGGCCAACGTGGGGTGACAAAGGACAGCCCACTTGCCAGTGCTAAGGGACCGAGGCAGGACCCGTTTTCTTGCGACATGGATGGCTTCTGGCAGTACATTTGGACACGTGAAAATACCCCAAGTTTCTTTCAGAATGGGGGATTTGCAACAGTCCTCAAATGGCATTCTGTCCTCAGGTAGCTCTGAGGAAATATGAAGAAATCATCTGGGATGGGAACCTATTTTTGTCTCCTTCCTCCTGGTTTTTATTACTGTCTCTGCACCCCAGATGTGCACCACAGGAAATCAGCAACTTGTCAGGGCTTTTGAGGTTTGGAAACAAAAAGTGGGTCTTTACAAAGGACTTTCCAGTGGAGTGGGAGGAGGCTGTTGAGTATTTGGGATATTAGTAGAGATCTTTTTTGTTTTCCAGAAGGGAGTCACGTAGCTGTTAGCACACATTGGTCTGTCTTTGCTACTTTTGCTGATGGAAGGACAGTAACTGAGGTCGAGTGAGGGCCACTTCCACGGCTCCAGAGCTGTGGTCATCATGGCAGATTTTCTGTGCCAACAACCAGGACATCTAAGGTGCACACACAGGTGATCGGACATGGAGTAACTGTATTTTCTGCTGAGTCCTGAAAGTGCCCAAGACAAACACGGAACAAGTAAAGATACTGACTTCATTCAGCTGCTGTCACAGGAAGAGCGCCCCAGCCCTGGAGATCAGCATGTCTCAGCAGGGTGATTTCACCCTAGAATTTTATAGAGAGAAAGGTGGGGTGATTTACAGTCAGAGTAGTTTTGAGATTGGGGGCGTCTCAGTTCTGGGAACAGGAAATGTTTATCTCTGCCTCTGGCTAATCTCAGGGATTCTAATGTTAGCTAAGGAAACCCTGGTGGAGTAGTGGGTAACTGATACACCTGCTAACCCAAGGGTTGGCAGTTCAGATTCACCAGCAGCTTCCTGGAAACCCCATGGGGGCAGTTCTACTCTGTCCTATAGGGTCGCAATGAATCGGAATCAACTTGATGGCAATGGATTTAATCTTAGCTAAAGATTTTTTTTTTTTTTTAAAGAAGCCCTGGTGGGGCAGTGGTTAAGTGCTCAGCTGCTAACCGTAAGGCCAGTGGTTTGAACCTGCCAGCCACTCCTCGGGAGAAAGATGAGGCAGTTTGCTTCTGTCAAGCTTAAAACACCAAACCCTCTGCTGTTGAGTTAGTTCAGGTTCAGCAGCCTTATAGGACAGAGTGGAACTGCCCCATAGGGCTTCCAAGGATGGATTCCAACTGCTAACATTTAGCGTTAGCAGCCAAGCGCTTAACTGCTGCACCACCAGGGCTCCATCCTTGGAAACCCTATGGAGACAGTTCTGCTCTGCCCTACAGGGTCGTTATGAATCAAAATTGACTTGACAGCAGTGGATTTCTTTTTTTTTTAATCTTAGCTAAGGAGTCCTGGTGGTGCTCTGGTTAAGTGTCAGCTGTTAACTCAAAGATTGGTGGTTCAAACCCACCCAGCAGCTCCAAGAGAGAAAAGATCTGGAGATTGGCTCCTGTAAAGATTATAGCCTAGAAAACCCTAGGGGACAGTTTTCCTCTGTCCTATAGGGTTGTTACGAGTCTGAATTGACGTGACGGTGCACAACAACAACTACAACAATCTTAGTTAGGACTCTCTGGTGGTACCAATGGTTAGCGCACTATGCTGCTAAGCAAAAGGCTGGAGGTTTGAGCCTACCCAGAGACACCTTGGAAGAAAGGCCTGATGATCTCCTTATGAAATACCAGCTACAGAAAACCCCATAGATCGCAGCTCTACTCTGCACACATGGGATCATTGTGAGTTGGAGTCTACTTGACCGCAACCAACAACAACAATATCGCATTGTGTGGCTGGATCGCACTGTGTTTATCCGTCATCCGCTGATGGACACTTGGGTTGTTTCTGCCGTTCAGCTGTTGTGAAAAGAGCTGCTCTGAACATGTGTGTAACAAGTTCACATACTTTAAAAAAAAACAAACCCTTTCTTCCTTAAACAATAACAATAGTTTACACACTTAAAACACACACACAGAAAACCCCTTTCTTCCTGTAAACAGTAGCAGTAACAACAGCAATAAATCATGATATCCCAGAAGAAACCCCCTACAATCTGAGTGTGTGGGGGTACTTTTGAGCTTCTCTGAAAAATCAGTGTGTTTGCCCTGGTGGGAGTGTTGATGGGAGGTTTCTGCTCAGCAAATCCTGGTTTTGGGAAAATTTTCCGCTTGTTAAGAGTTAAATAAAGTTAAAACCCATTGCTGTCCACTCAACTCCAATGCACAGTGACCTTATAAGACAGAATAGAGCTGTCCCACAGGGTTTTCTAGGCTGTAATCCTTATGGAAGCAGGCTGCCACATCCTTCTCCTGGGGAGTGGCTGGAGGGTTCGAACCGCTGACCTTGGAGTTAGCAGCCATGAGCGTCGCCAGGGCTCCTAGTATATGTTGCTCTTGTTAGGTCCTGCCGAGCCTGTTCCAACTCGTAATGACCCCATGTACAACAGAGTGAAACACTGCCCAGCCCTGCACCGTCCTCACAATTGTTGTTATGCTCCAGCCCATTGCTGAAGTCTCTGTGTCAATCCATCTCATCAAGGGTCTTCCTCTTTTTTGCTGACCCTCTACTTTACCAACCATGTATGAAGTTATAAAGTTAAAAAACAAACAAACAAACATGTTACTGTCAAGTCAATTCCAACTCCTAGCGACCCTATAAGACAGAGTAGAACTGCCCCATAGGGTCTCCACGGCTGTAAATCTTTACGGAAGCAGAACGCCACATCTTTTCTCCCTTGGAGCAACCTTTCAGTTAGCAGCCGAGTGCTGTAACCACTGCACCACCAGGGCTCCTTAATATGTAAAGTTAGAGAGCTTCAATCATGAAAACTCTTCTTCTTCCTCTCGGTGGTGTCTGTTAGGGCCTGGGCCTAATGGACCTGGGCCTTTGGGGTGGGAGGTGAAGACTCTCCCGTCCTGAAGCTCGGCCAGGAGTATGAAGGTCCTTTGACACACAGTTACTATCCTGACTCACCTTTTCTGCTGTTTTGACAAATGCCAACAAGTAGCTCACTGTAAGGGGAAAAACAAAACCAAGCAAACCAGCTGACGTCGAGTCAACGCTGACTCACGGTGACCCCATGTGTATCAGAGCAGCTCGGTGCTCCACAAGGTTTTCAGTGGTTGATTTTTGCAGAAGCAGGTCAACAGGCCTTTCTCCTGAGGTCCCTCTGGGTGGACTCGAACCTCCAGCTGTTCAGTTAGCAGCCAAGCATGTTAGCTCTTTGCACCACCCAGACTTCAAACCTGTGGCCTTGACTCGGCCCTAACTCATGGCATCTTCACGTGTGTCAGAGTAGAACTGTGCTCCACGAGGTTTTTAATGGACAATTTTTTGAAAGCAGATTGCCAGACCTTTCTGAGGCACCTCTCGGTGACCTGATCCCTCCATCCTTTCAGTTAGCAACCGAGCGTGTTAACCGTTGGCACCACCCAGGGATTGTGCAAAGGGAGAAAGACCCGTAATTCAAACCGATAGCTCAGAGGCAGGGCTCAGCACATTCCCCAGCCCGGAAGATGTCATCTGGAAGGACGGACATGCCAGCCATTGGTGGCCTCCGAAATCATTAATAAAACCATTAGGAATTATTTGTCTAGAACAGAATTATTAAACCTTCTGGGGCGCGGGGGAGATGCTCACAGGGGTGGCGGCTGTTGGCCTGACTTCTAATGGGACGGTGTTGTGTGGACTTTGCTGGCTTCCGAGAAAGACACTGTGTACCTCTTGATATATAAGGTGCACTGAGAAACCGAGGGGGGAAAAAAAGGATTTTTAATGATAATACTTGAAAAGTGTTTTTCAACAGCCTCATACATCATTGTCAAGTGAGAAGATTAAAGTTTATTGTTTCTTTTTGAACCAGGAACCCAAGGTGAGTGGAAACGTCTTAAAAAACAGAGAGCTTGACAGATGAACTAAAATGGAGATTGAGAGAGAAAATAAGGAGACATCAGGTATGAGAGGGAAGAGCAAGGAGGTTTGCATCCTTTTCTTCTTCTTCTTTTTTTTTTTTAGGTGATTCGCACTGGGTTAGGTTGTGGACAGAACTTTCCTGAACCGATGATGCTCAGGTAGTATTGTGTTTAGAGACATTCATAGAAGTTACATATTTTATTTCTGGACCAGCACCAAAGTCGTCCTGGTACATCACACAGACCACGAGTTATAAGGCGGTGATATTGTGGAAGAATACCACCCATTTAGCATAAAATAAAAGGAGCCCTGGCGGTGCCAACGACTAAGTGCTCGGCTGCTAACCAAGATGTTGGTGGTTCGAATCCACCCAGCGGCTTTGCAGGAGAAAGAGGTGGCAATCTGCTCTGACTGGAAACCCTATGGGGCAGGTCTACTGTGTCTAATGGGGTCAATATACCACCCAGCAACAAAATTAACAACAATAACAACATAAAATGAAACAAAGTAACACTCCCTCCTGGGGAAGGTAACTGCAGGCTGGCGGAGGGCAGGTTGCAAGGGCAGAGACAGGAAGCCAGACATCCGGTTGAAAAGCAGGGAGGAAATTCAGACAATTATCTGGTTGTGTCTGAATGTGCAGATGGGGCCCCACGCTTGGACTTCTGCCTGAATTTTCCATGTTTAACCTGACGTTTGGTGTGTCCTTTAAACACAACTTCCATGTTATTTTCCTTTTCTGTAAAATGTGATAGCAGTCAAGTTGCACTTCAATCATGATTTTTTATATATACATGCATACACACATAATAGAGAAAATAAAAAAATACGTATACCAAATACATATATAAAATATATATATACATATACATATTTTTTAAAAAGTATTATTTTTACACATATATTTATCTGTACATATATTAAAATATATATACATATATGTTTATATATTTTACCTATACCTATAACAATAAAATATATTTATATATTAAAATCTAGCACCCATCTGTCACTTTGTTGTACTGGGGTGTCTTGTGTGTTGGTGCGATGCTGGAAGCTATACCACCTCTGTTCCAAATACCAGCAGGGTCACCCATGGCCACAGGTTCGGTGGAGCTCCCAGACTAAGATAGACCAGGAAGAAAGGCTTGGAGATCTACTGACAATCAGCCAGTGAAAACCTTATGGATCACAGCAGAGCGTGGTCCAACTCGCTTGCTTTGGACACGTCTTTCAGAAGGGCCCGTCTCTGGAGGAGGACATCATGTTTGGTGAAGCAGAGGGACCCATCTCTGGAGGAAGACGTCATGTTTGGTGAAGCAAAGGGCCAGTGAGGGCGAGGGAGGTGCCCGGTGAGGTGGATTGAAACAACAGGCACAAAGATGGACTTGAACATGCGGGCGATTGTGAGGATGTCACAGGACCAGGTGACGTTTAATCCTGTGGTTGGCACGAGTTGGAGTCAACTTGGCAGCAGCTACCTCTCTCTCTCCAGCATTCATCCATCTATCTATTTATCCGTCTATTTGTCTATCATCCATCCATCCACCATCTATGTATCTATGTACCTATCTTCCCCATGTGTCTGTCAGTTTGTCGTACTGTGGGGGCTTGCATGTTGCTGTGATGCTGGAAGCTATGCCACCGGTGTTCAGATACCAGCAGGGTCACCCATGGAGGACAGGTTTCAGCTGAGCTTCCAGACTAAGACAGACTAGGAAGAAGGACCCAGCAGGCTACTTCTGAAAAGCATTAGCCAGTGAAAACCTTATGAATAGCAGCGGAACATTGTCTGATATAGTGCTGGAAGATGAGCCCCCCAGGTTGGAAGGAACTCAAAAGATGACTGGGGAAGAGCTGCCTCCTCAAAGTAGAGTCAACCTTAATGATGTGGTTGGAGTAAAGCTTTCGGGACCTTCATTTGCTGATGTGGCACGACTCAAAATGAGAAGAAACAGCTGCAAACATCCATTAATAATCAGAGCCCAGAATGTACGAAGTATGAATCTAGGAAAATTGGAAATCGTCAAAAATGAAATGGAACGCATAAACATCAATATGCTAGGCATCAGTGAACTGAAATGGACTGGTATTGGCCATTTTGAATCGGACAATCATATAGTCTACTGTGCTGGGAGTGACAACTTGAAGAGGAATGGTGTTGCATTCATCGTCAAAAAGAACATCTCAAGATCTATCCTGAAGCACAACGCTGTCAGTGATAGGATAACATCCATACGCCTACAAGGAAGATCAGTTAATACAACTATTATTCAAATTTAAGCATCAACCACTAGGGCCAAAGATGAAGACATAGAAGATTTTTATCAGCTGCTGCAGTCTGAAATTGATTGAACATACAATCAAGATGTATTGATAATTACTGGCAATTGGAACGTGAAAGTTGGAAACAAAGGAGAATGATCGATAGTTGGAAAATATGGCCTACGTGCCAGAAATGATGCTGGAGATTGCGTGATAGAATTTTGCAAGACCAACGACTTCTTCGTTCTAAATACCTTTTTTCAAACATAAACAGCAACTATACACGTGGACCTGGATAGGAATCAAATCGACTACATCTGTGGAAAGAGACAATGGAAAAGCTCAATATCATCGGTCAGAACAAGGCCAGGGGCCAACTGTTTTGGGCAAATCTGCTGCAAAAGATCTCTTTAAAGTGTTGAAAAGTGAAGATGTCACCTTGAAGACTAAGGTGCGCCTGACCCAAACCATTGCATGTTCAATGATCTCATATGCATGTGAAAGCTGGACAATGAATAACGAAGACCTAAGAAGAATTGATGCCTTTCAATTGTGGTGTTGGCAAAGAATATTGAATATACCATGGACTGCCAGAAGAACAAACAAATCTGTCTTGGAAGAAATACAGCCAGAATGCTCCTTAGAAGCAAGGATGGCAAGTCTTCATCTCACACACTTCGGACATGTTATCAAGAAGGATCAGTTCCTGGAGAAGGACATCATGCTTGGTAAAGCATAAGTTCAGTGAAAAAGAGGAAGACCCTCAAAGAGATGGACTGACATAGTGGATACAACAAAGGGCTCAAGCATAGCAATGATTGTGAGGATGGCACAGGACCAGGCAGTGTTTCGTTCTGTTGTACATGGGGTCGCTAAGAGTTGGAACCAACTTGACGGCGCCTGACAACAGCAGTGTACCTATCTATGTATCTACCTATGTATCTATCCATCCACCCATCCACCCACCCACCCATCCACCCACCCACCCATCCACCCATCCACCCATCCACCCATCCATCCATCATTATCTATCACCTATCTATGGGTTGGAATGGACTCAATGACAACGGGTTTGTTTTTTGTTTATCATCTGTTATTAAAATATGTATTTAGTATTGTATTTTGCTTAAGAATGGAAGTATTTTAACTTCTCTATCTCTGACAAATTTTTCTTGGCTTAATAAGCCATTTTCCCACTTTTCCCAAAGCCGGCTGCCGTACGCTGTTTCCATTTGTTCTGGATGTTTCAAATGGGAATTTCCCCAATGGTTGAAATGTGTGTGAGCACATTTAGGGGAGTGTGTAAGCTCCTATGTGTGTGAGCACACTTAGGGGAGTGTGTAAGTTCATATGTGTGGGAGCACACTCAAGGGATTGTGTAAGCTAGTATGTGTGTAAGCACGTTCGGGGGAGTGTGTAACCTCGCATGTATGTGAGCACGCCCGGGGGAGTGTGTAAGCTCCTATGTGTGTGAGCACACTTGGGGGACTTTGTAAGCTCATATGCTTAATAGCACATGCTAACAACAGTGGGGACCTTTCATATCCCCACAAAAGTCAAGACGTGTCTTGCCTGACGTGAAGGTGAGGAGGTTCACAGACGTGTTTCTCTAATGGAGCTGACCTGGCCTGTTTTCAAAGGAAAAAGCTATTTTTCTATCAAACTTGGCAGTGTGGGTGGCCATGTTTGCTGACCTGTTATCTCTACCTCCCCTAGCTGGCCTCTCTTCTCCTGCCTGCCTCTGTGTCTAACCTGACTCTGACCGTGGAGCCCGCATAGGTGGAGTCTCTTCTCCTGTGTGTCTCTGTGTCTAATCTGACCCTGATCCCTGGAGCCCCTCCAAGTGCAGTCTCTTCTCCTGTGTCTCTGTGTCTAACCTGACCCTGATCCCTGGATCCCCCCTAGTTGGCGTCTCTTCTCCTGGGTGTCTCTGTGTATAACTTTACCCTGACCGTGGAGCCCCCCTAGGTGGTGTCTCTTCTCCTGCGTGTCTCTGTGTCTAACCTGACCCTGACCATGAAGGTCCCATAGGTGGTGTCTCTTCTCCTGTGTGTCTCTGTGTCTAATCTGACCTTGATCCCTGGAGCCCCTCCAAGTGCAGTCTCTTCTCCCGTGTGTCTCTGTGTCTAACCTGACCCTGACCCATGGAGCCCCCCTGGGTGGCGTCTCTCCTCCTGCGTGTCTCTGTGTCTAACCTGACCCTGACCCATGGAGCCCCCCCAGGTGGCGTCTCTCCTCCTGCGTGTCTCTGTGTCTAACCTGACCCTGATCCATGCAGCCCCCCTGGGTGGAGTATCTTCTCCTGCGTGTCTCTGTGTCTAACCTGACCCTGATCCATGCAGCCCCCCTGGGTGGAGTCTCTTCTCCTGGGTGTCTCTGTGTCTAACCTGACCCTGACCCATGGAGCCCCCCTGGGTGGAGTCTCTTCTCCTGGGTGTCTCTGTGTCTAACCTGACCCTGATCCGTGGAGCCCCCCCAGGTGGCGTCTCTCCTCCTGCGTGTCTCTGTGTCTAACCTGACCCTGATCCATGCAGCCCCCCTGGGTGGAGTATCTTCTCCTGCGTGTCTCTGTGTCTAACCTGACCCTGATCCGTGGAGCCCCCCCAGGTGGCGTCTCTCCTCCTGCGTGTCTCTGTGTCTAACCTGACCCTGATCCATGCAGCCCCCCTGGGTGGAGTCTCTTCTCCTGCGTGTCTCTGTGTCTAACCTGACCCTGATCCATGCAGCCCCCCTGGGTGGAGTCTCTTCTCCTGCGTGTCTCTGTGTCTAACCTGACCCTGACCATGGAGCCCCGTAAGATAGAGTCTCTTCTCCTGAGTGTCTCTGTGTCTAACCTGACCCTGACCGTGGAGCCCCGTAAGATAGAGTCTCTTCTCCTGCGTGTCTCTGTGTCTAACCCGACCCTGATCCATGCGGCCCCCAGGTGTGTCAGAGTTGCACTTAGCACCATGCGGTTTTCAATGGCTATGAGTTGCCAGACATGATTAGGTTTAGGGCCCATCCTACAATGGTATGGCCTCATTCACATGACAAAGGAAACCCCATTTCCAAACAGGCTTTCATCCACAGGCACGGGGGTTAGGATTCCAAACACGTATTTTGGGGTGAACACAATTCAATCCATAAAAGGTATTTATTCACAATTCGAAGGAGTCCTGGTAGCACAGTGATTAAGTGCTTAGCTGCTAACTGGAAGCTTGGTGGTTCAAACCCACCAGCTTCTCTGAGGGAAAAAGATGAGGCAGTCTGCTTCTGTGAAGACTACAGCCCGGGAAATCCTATGGGCAGTTCTACCTGTCCTATAGGGTGGCTGTAAGTTGGAATTGACTCCACGGAAATGGGAAATCCAACATTCACATCCTGCAGTCGGTTGGCAGGGGAGCGGGGGGTCACTTCTGAAGCGTTGATTCCGGGCACCTGGGGCTGCTCTGCTCATTTTAAAGGACAGATAATTCCCCCATTATTTAATCTAGTGGTTCTCAAGCTTGAGTGTGCACCAGATATCCCCCGGAGATCTGGTTAAAACACAGATTGCAGGGCCCCACCCAGAGATCCTGATCTAGTTGGGAGCCTGGTGGTACAGTAGTTAAGGGCTCAGCTGCTAATCAAAAAGTCAGCAGTTCGAATCCACCAACCACTCTTTGGAAACCCTATGGGGCAGTTCTACTCTGTCCTATAGGGTTGGTATGAGTCAGAGTAAACGGCAACAGGTTTGGTATTTTGTTTTTCCTTTTTTAATAAAAGATGGAGAGTTTCCCAATTCATGGCAGGATGTTAGCATAATTTCAAAAACAAACCTCGATGAAAACATTACAAAAAAGAAACATACAATTCAATTTCCATTGTGAATTTTAATGCATAACTTTTAAATAAAATAGAAGGAAATAAAATCCTGTGGTGCATTACATAAAAGAAAAATACTTCAATATACCATGCCCAGTCATGTTTACTCTGAGAATCGCAAAGATGTCTCACTTCTGTAAATCCATTAACATAATTAATTACATCTTCCAATTAAAGTAGAAGAATCACATGAATTTATTCATAGATGCTGAAAGGGCTTTTGATAAAAATCAGAGAGAAATTCTTAAGAAAAGTGTTAAAGTAAATTAAAAACAAAAAGAAGTCTCTTAAACCCCAACAATAGCAATCATTATAATAAATACTGAAACTCTACCATTTTCACTAAACAAGTAACAAGTTAGAAAAGTCTGAAACACTACCATCTTTCTTTTCTTTCTTTCTTTCTTTTTTTTTTTTTGGCATTTTTGGAGGTTTTAATTAATACCATAAGGAGCCCTGGTAGCTCAATGGTTAAGAGCTCAGCTGCTAACCGAAAGGTTGGGGGTTCAAACCCAGCAGTGGCTCCGCAGGATAAAGACTTGGTGCTGTGCTCTCGTAAAGATTACAGCCTACATTCAACACAATCCTGAGCAAAATTCCAGCAGCCTTCTTTACAGAAAGAGAAAAACCAATCCTCAACTTTATAGGGAATGGCCGGAGGCCCCGAATACCTAAAGCAGTGTTGAAAGAAAAAAACAAAGCAAGAGGACTCACGCTTCCTGATTTTAAAACATACTATGGAGCCCTGGTGGCGCAGTGGCTTAAGAGCTTGGCTGCTAATCAAAAGGTCAGCAGTTCAAATCCACCAGCTGCCCCTTGAAAACCCCATAGGGCAGTTCTACTTTGTCCTATAGGGTCACTATGAGTCAGAATTGACTCAATGGCACTGGTGTAGGAGTCCTGGTGGCACAGTGGTTACAGAAATCAACTGCTGACTGAAAGTTGGTGGTTCAAAACCACCAGTAGCTCCTTGGGAGAATGACGTGGCAGTCTGCTTCTGTAAATATTTACAGCCCTGAAAACCCTAGGGGTTGCTATGAGTCAGCATCAACTCGACAGCAGTGGGATATACAACTACAGTAATCAAAACAGCCTGGTACTGGTATAATGAGAGACACATAGACAAATGGGGCAGAATTAAGAGTCCAGAAATAAACCCACACATCTATAGTCAACTGATTTTTGACAAGAGTGCTATGCCCATTTGACGGGGAAAGAAAGGTCTCCTCAATAAGTGGTGCTGGGAAAATTGGAAACGAAACAGGATCTGTGCCTCAACCATACACAAAAACAAATTCAAGATGGATTAAGGACCCAAAAGTGCAAAGTAAAACCATAAAACTCTTAGAAGAAAAAGCAGGGGCAGTGCTGTCAGGCCCAGCTTTCCACAATGGATTATCCAATATAATAACGAAAGCACAGACAGCAAAAGACAAAATAAATAAATGGGACCTCATAAAAATTAAAAACTTTTGTTCATCCAAAGACTACAAAAAAGTGAAAAGACAAGCTGCTGACTGGGAGAATATCTTTGGAAACCGTTTATCTGACAAGAATCTAATAACTCAAATATATATAAAATTCCAGCCACTTAACAAGAAAAAGACAACCCAATCATAAAACGAGCAGAGGACTCAAATAAACATTACACCGAAGAGGACGTTGGAATGGCCACCAGACACGTGAAAACATGCTCAGCGTCATTAGCCATCAGAGAGATGCAAATAGAAAGCACAGTGAGGTACCGTTTTACTCTCACTAGGATGGCTAAGATAAAACAAAACGGAAAACAACAAATGTTGGTAAGGATGTGGGGAAGTTGGAACCCTTACTCACTGCTGGTGGGAATACAAAATGGTAGAGCCTTTGGGGAAAACAGTGTGGCAATTCCTCTAAAAGCTGCAAATAAAACTACCACATGACCCAGCAATTCCACTCCTGGGTATACACCCAAAAAACTTGAAAGCAGAGAGTCAAACAGAGTCGTGTACACCAATGTTCCTTGCAGCCCTATTCGCAATAACCGAAAAGTGGAAACAACCTAATTGTCTACCCGTGGATGAATGGATAAACAAAATGTGGTACATACATGCAATGGAATACCACCCAGCCAACAGGAGAAATGAAGTCTTGATACATGCTGCAATACGGTTGGAGGTGGAAGACGTTATGCTGAGTGAAATAAGCCAATCACAAAAGGGCAAATATTGTATGACCTCGCTTATATAAAAAGACAAGAAAAGGCAAATGTATAGAGAACAGAGTTCATTAGTGACTACCAGGGGTGGGAGGGGAAAAAGGGGGGCTAACAGTGATGGAAATTGATCAAGGGTAGGGTTTACTGCCAGCTATTGTGATTGTTGTCAATAAGCTCTATACCTGTGTTTTAGGCTGGGCTCTCTAGAGACGCAAAACCAGTGAAGAGTCTCCTCTCTGTCTCATATATAGAGAGAGAGAGAGACGGAGAGAGAGAGCAAGAGAAACTTATACCAAGGAAATGGCTCACATGGTTGTAGAGGCTGGAAAGCCCCAAGTCTGCAGGTCGGGCTGCAGGCTTCTCCAGACTCATGTAGCTGCAGGGGCTGGCAAACCCACGATTCAGAACACAGAGGCTGATGAACCCCAAGATTGGCAGGTAAGATGCTGGCTCAAGTCCTAAGAACTGGAGGACAGATGAACAGGAGCCAGGTGCAGGATCCAGAGACAACAAAAGCCTGTGAGCCTTGCCAGAAAGTCCACCTGTGTTGGATGCAGGCCACACCCTCAAGGAAACTCCTTTTCGACTGATTGGCTACTCACAGCAGATCCCATCATGGAGATAATCACATTATATCAGATTTCACCATGGAGGTGATCACATCATCACACGACTGCCCAACTACATGATAACCGCCAAACCACTGAGAATCATGGCCCAGCCAAGCAGACACAGAACCTTAACCCATCACAACCTGTAAAATGTTCAATTGGCAAAAGTTGTGAGATAGATGTATTTACAACAATGACAAAAAAAAAAGAAAAAGGAGTAGCTGCTGACGCTGTGTATATACAACCAAACCCTCGTGGGATTTGGTTCCTTGGTTTGGAGGTTTAGGGTCACGGTTTCATGGGACATCCCAGTTAATTGACCTAATAGTATGCTTAGTGCTTCTGTTCTACCTCCTACTTCAATGTGTAGTACCTGGGGTCTTTAAAGCTTGCAAGTGGCTATCCAAGGCACAGCAATTGGTTTGTACTTGCCTGGAACAACAGAGGAATAAGGAGAGGAGGATGTGGAATGTGTGGCTAGTTGCCTCCGTGGACAACTGCCTCCTTTGCCGTGAGACCAGAACTGGATGGTGCCCGGCCAGCATTATTGAACATTTTGGTCAAAGATTCTATAGAAGAATCCTGATCAAAAGGGGGAAAATACAGAACAGAATTTCAAATCTTCATACACTTCCTGGAGCCATGAAGGTTGGATGAACCTCTGAAGTTACTGCTCTGAGATTATCTTTGAACCTTAAACCAAAAAGATTTCCTGAAGTCTTCTTAAAACCAAACAATAGTTTAGCTTGACTAGTAAAAAAAAAAAAACTCTGCCTTGAGCATTATACTCTTTTAAGAACTATGTATATGGGGTCAAACTGACAACAGCAACTTAAAAGATTAGATAGGAATCTTAGGGGGCAGTGAAATTATGTTATGGGGGAGGAACGACTCAGAAGAGGAACATGAGCATGGTTACACAACTCGAAAAATGTAATCATTCTAAATGGTACATGTAGAAACTGTTGGATTAGTGTATGTTTTGCTGTGTATATTCTCAACAACAATTAAAAAAAAAGATTATAGCCTAGGAAACCTCATGGGGCAGTTTTACTCTGTCACGTGGAGTTGAAATGAATCAGAATTGATTCAACAGCACCTAACATCAACACCAGTTAATACAATATGATAATAAGATGAAATAATTTTTATTATCTTTTCAAATATTCATATCAGTTATTTTTATTTACAGATGATATGACTGAACGCATAGAAATCCAAGACACTAGCCAAAGTTAATAGAATTGGAAAGCCGGTGTGGTGGCTAGATACAATATAAACACACAAAAGTTAACGTTCTGTGGGGCTGGCTTGTTGAGCTCCCCTGCTTCCCTCCAGCAAGGGAGGACAGTTTCCTTCATTACAGCCTAACAAGACTGCCCAAGTGGGGAGAGGTAACCCCAAAGCCATAAACCAGTGGTTGTTGTTAGTTGCTGTGACGTCACCGGTAGACTCGTGGCCACCCATGTGCGTCAGAATAGAGCTGTGATACACAGGATTTTCAGCGGCTGATTTTTCGGAAGAAAGTCATCAAACCTTTCTTGAGAAGAGCCTCCGGGTGGGTTCGAACTGCCAAACTTTCCGTATTAGTCAAGCACTTAACTATTTGTACCACCTAGGGACTCTGTTACCAAAAAAGGCAGGATGGATTCTGTGTGGCCAAGTCCACCAGTGTCCGCTACGGTCATTGCTGGATCAGGAGGCGTCCTTCCAGGATCATGCTTCCCACTAAGAGACGGGTAGGACGTGAGAGCCGTTTTCACTCGGAAGGTGGGTGCAGACACCGGGTTCTGTCTTTGAGGGTTGGGAGGGTGAACCTCTGGGAGGTTACAGATTCCTGTGGTCCGTGTTCATTTAGAATTCCCTTTATTTTTGGTGAAAATATACACAATAAAACATACACCACTTTGACACTTTCTGTGTGTACAGTTCGCTGGTTACAATGGTTAGATTCTTCAAGACGGACCACATTTCTCGACAACTTTCCAAACTATTTCACCGCCATTAACACAAACTCACTGCCTCCCTGTCTTAGTCATCTAGTGCTGCTATAACAGAAATACCACAGTGGGTGGATTTAGCAAACACACATTTACTTTCTCACAGTTCAGTAGTCGGAATTTGGGGCACCAGCTTTAGGGAAAGGCTCTCTCTGGGCTCTGGGGGAAGTCCTTGTCTCTTTTCAGCTTCTTCCTGGGCAATCTTCTTGTGGCACCTATCTTCTGCTATCTCTGCTTGCTTCTCTGTGCCTAATCTGCTGTTTTATATCTCAAAAGAGATTGATTTAAGACACACCCTACGCTAATACTGTCTCATTATCATAACACAGAAAACCCACTCCCAAATGGGATTATAACCACAGTTTTTTTTTTTTTTTTTTTTATATAACCACAGCCTTCAGTATGGATTACACTTCAACGTAAAGATAACAAGATCCTCACGAGTGGACCAATAAGCAAAATCATGATAAACAGAGAAAGGACTGAAGTTGTCAAGGATTTCATTTTACTTGGATCCACAACCAACACCCACGGAAGCAGCAGTCAAGAAATCAAATGACGCATTGCATTGGGCAAATCTGCTGCAAAGGACCTCTTTAAAGAGTTGAAAAGCAAGAGTGTCACTTTGAGGACCAAGGAGCACCTGGCCCAAGTCATAGTCTTTTCAATCGCCTCGTATGCACGTGAAAGCTGGACAATGGGTAAGGAAGACGGAAGAAGAATTGATGCATTTGAATTACGGTACTGGCAAAGAACATTAAATATACTACGGGTTTCCAGAAGAATGGACAAATTCTGTCCTTGAAGAAGTACAGCCAGAGTGCTCCTTAGAATCGAGGGTGGTGAGACTTCATCTCATGGCTTTGGACATGTTGTCAGGAGGGACCAGTCCCTGGAGAAGGACATCGTGCTTGGTAAAGTAGAGGGTCAGCGAAAAAGAGAAGACCCTCAAAGAGATGGATTGGCACGGTGGTTGCAGCAATGGGCTCAAGCATAACAACGATTGTAATTATGAGGATGGTGCGGGACCAGTGGCATGTTGTAAGTAGGGTCGCTAGGAGTCAGAACTGACTGGTTGCCAAGAAATGATAAATAGGCGTTAGGATTTACAACACATATTTTGGGGGGGACACTATTCAATCCCCAAAACTCCTTAAGCTTCTCAAGTTGTTGGTGTCATTTTGATCCCACAGAGAGGGCACTTTAAAACAGTCTAATGCTTCACGCAGATAGCCTTTACTAATTAGGCTAATCTACTGCTTTTTTTTTTTTCTTTTTTACTGCTTGGTTCAAAGGAGACATCAGTTTCAACGGGTAGTTTTGGTTCAAGGTTTAAAGATTTACTCAGGGCAACAGATTCGGGGGATCATTCAACCTCAATGAGTCCAGAAAGTCTGGATTCCATGAAAATATGAAATTCTGTTCTGCATTTTGCCCCCTTTTGATCAGGATCCTGCTACAGACTCCTCAATCTAAATTTTCAGTATTGGTAGCCGGGCGCCATGCAGTCCTTCTGTTCTCGTGGCAAAGGCGGTAGTTGTTCATGGAGGCGATTGGAACATATTCTGTTTCCTCCACTGTTAGAATTCCATTTAAGTTATTTCTATTATAAAAAGAACACACGCTCATGGCAACAAGCCTGACACACAGAGGGAGTGAGGTATAAAGTGATGGTGTGTGATGGGCCTGAGTGGTAACACGTGGCAGGTGTGGGTGACGGCACGTGGAGAATGTGGGGAACGTGTGGTGGGTATGTCAGCTTCCTGGGGCTGCCGTAACAAATTACCACAATATGAGTGGCTTCGAACAGCATAAATGTATTCTTTCTCAGTTCTGGAAGCCAGAAGTCTGACATCAAGGTGTGGACAGGGTCACTCCCCTCTGGAGGCTCTAGGGGGAGGACCCTTCCTTGTCTCCTCCAGCTTCTGGTGGCTCCAGGTGTTCCAGGGCTTGTGGCCCCATCACCCCAGCCTCTGCCTCCATCTCCACCTGGTGTCTTCCCTCTGTGTCTCTTCTCCTCTTTTATAGAACATCACTCAGATGGGATTAGGACCCACCCTGCTCTACTATGACCTCATGTTATCTTAAATAATTGCATCTGCAAAGACCCTATTTCCAAACAAGGTCATGTTTACAGGTACCAGAGATTAGGGCTTCCCCATATCTTCTGGGGGGACACAATTCCACCCATAACACTGGAGGTTCTAGGGGAGGACCCTCCCGGGACTCCACCAGCTACAGGTGGCCCCAGGTGATCCCTGCCTTGCAGCTGTAGCATCACATGGTGTTCGTCCTCTGTCTCCCCATCTCTCTGTCTCTTCTCCTTGTTTATCAGGACACCACTCAGATGAGATTACCACCCACCCTGCTCTAGTATGACCTCAAGTTGTCTTAGCTAATTACATCTGCAAAGATCCTATTTCCAAACAAGGTCACGTTCACAGGTGCAGGGGTAAGGACTTCATCATGTCTTTTGGGGACACCATTGACTGACCCCCTAACAGCAGGACTGGGTGGAAGACGGGATACGCCGAGACCAGGGGCTACTCCAAACGCAGGCGCACTCTCCCATCTGATGTTTGGTGTCCGAGCGGCAGGCAGTGAGTCCGGCTGAGCCAGACAGTGGAGGGCAGTGTCTGTGCGTGTGAGTGGAGCGGCCGGTATTGGTGTTGATGGCCACTGCGCATTGCCATCTGCATGCGGGGCTAACGGAGCCCATGGGAGCAGGCGGCCTCAATGCTCGTCAACTGCTCCTCAGAAATTTCTTTAAATGGACACCAGGGCTTCAGACATGTCAAAGAGGCAGGCAGAGGCTGTGGCTGTGTTACTCCAAGTCCTGCCTCTGTCTCCACACGCCAGCTTTGCTCAGTGTCCCTGTCTCTTGTCCTGCTTTACAAGGGCACCACTTAGAAGGGTCAGGGCCAACCCTATTCCAGTAGGACCCCATGCTAACTGATTACATTTGCAAAGACCCTGTTTCCAAACAAGGTCATGTTCACAGGTGTGCAGGTGTGTGGAACGGACGCAGGAGGGGAAAGTACATCTTCCTACCCAAAGGCTAATGAGCGCCTTACACCCAGGACCAAAGCATCTCAGAGGTAGACTTCCCCATCCATCCACCGCACAAGGCGGGAACCCAACAGGTAGGAAATTCACCCTTGGAGTGGAGTTTTTTGATGGTGGGACCTACTGGATAATGAGGCGCTGGAGGAAGGGTTGGGATGGGCAGCTGGGCTGCCGGTGGCTTGGACATTGTGCGCCTCCATCGTGGGCCTCCATCAGTCCCAGGGGTGGGTCCCATCTTGCAGAAATAGGGAAGATGGTGGTTTCTTCAGGGGGTGCTCGTCCTGGTTAAAATCTTCATCAGCAAAGGGGGAGATAATGTAGGGTTTATGGAGGTGCCCTGGAGGGCTTCAGAAAGACAAGGATGGCACCCTGCCATTTCACTTAATGAATAATAATTGAGTAATTGAGACAATGTCTCCTAGGCTTGAGGCACGGGGGCTGGGGGGGCAGGGGAGAGGCTCTTACAGCAGGGGGTGGTGGAGAATGGGCTGGCCTCTCAGGGGGTAGGAAATGGAGAGAAGAAAAGGAAAAAGCACAAGGCACCCTTGTCTTAGTCACCTAGTGCTGCTGTAACAGAAATACCACAAGTGGGTGGCTTTAACAAAGAGAAGTTTATTCTCTCCCAGTCTGGGAAGCTAGAAGTCCAAGTTCAGGGTGTCAGCTCCAGGGGAAGGCTTTCTCTCCCTATTGGCTCTGGAGGAAGGTGGTTCCCATTAACCTTCCCCTGGACTGGGAGCACCTCAGTGCAGGAACCTCAGGCCCAAAGGTGGTGCTCTTCTCCTGGCACTGCTTTCTTGGTGATATGACGTCCCCCCCACTCTCTGATTGCTTCCCTTTCCTTTTATCTCTTGAGAGATAAAAGGCAGTGCAGGCCACACCCCAGGGAAACTCCCTTCACATTGAATCAGGGAGGTGACCTCAGTAAGGGTGTTGAAATTCCCCCTAATCCTCTTTAACATAAAATTCCAATCACGAAATGGAAGACAACCACACAATACTGGGAATCATGGCCTCACCAAGTTGACACATATTTTGGGCAGACACAATTTAGTCCATGACAACCCCCCACATGCACACACACACACCCAAGTGTGCTCACATGTGGTCACAGTGCACGAGTACACGGTCATATACACACACATGCAAACACACACGCAGACAGTGAAGCACATATGTAGCCATACGTGCATACATACAAACACACACATATGCATGCATGCAAACACTGACACAGACACACACAGGCACACGCACATATACTCACACACAAACTCACTCGCACACACCCCTATAGACACACACACATGCATGCACACACAGCCACATACATGCATCTACACGGGCATGCAAACACACATGGACTCACACATGCACTGATGCCAGCTTCCACACATACATACTCACACGCTGGCACAAGTGCAAACATACGTGTTCACATGCACCTGGGCACAACCACCTAAAACATGCACACACGTGTATGCACACATGCAATGTACAAATTTACAGTCACATGACTGTACATGTAAAACCTCATATTTATGCAGACACACATGTGTGCAAGTCAGGCATGACACAGCCACATTCACAAACACGAAAAAGTAGGATGTGCTCATGGACACTGGTGTGTATATGCACACCCACACACATGCACACACTCACATGTTCTTGCACTTACACACATATGTGAGCACAGACGAGCACACACATACACACACATAGCCACACACGGACAGAAACATGCAACCCCACAAGCACATGCTTACACATGGCCAGTCACACAGATGCACACATGACCACACACAATCACACGCATGCACAAAGTTGCATGTATACACACGTACTCTCCCTGCCCAGCTGCCAGAGTGGCCTCAAAGGGTACAGAGGAGCCCCTGCTCCCTCCCATGGGTGAGCCAATTTACCAAGTTCACAGCTGCCTTAATGTTATCTTTGGGGCAAAAAGAGGCAAGGCAAAGTAAGAGTTCAGGGTTTTTACAGTAAAAAACCTCTGAGGAATATAAAATTAAAAAAGAAAAACAAAACGAGATCTCCTTATTTGCTTGTAAGGCCCCAATGGCCCGTTAACTGGGATCTGAGGGATTATTTCTACCACGGTTAGCATAAAGGTTAAAGACACAGCATCCTGGTTAGGGCAGGAAGGAGCTGTGGCCCAGGGACAGAGCAGGTGCTTTGGGGACAGACCCCACCAGCCACAAGACTCCAGAGAGTCAGGTCTCCTCTGACCTTGGGCTCCTCCTCTATGAAGCTGTGTGGCTGCAAAGTTGAAATGGGACAACCAGAACTGTGCAGGGCCTGTAACCGAGTCTGGTTAGATGGTGGTTGGGTCCATTGTTAATCAAGGGGCCTGTCATGTGGAGGTGACCTGAAACCCGGGCTCGAGAGCAACTTCTAGTCCAGCTCTCTGGACCCTGACTGTGGGCAGGAGGTATGAGGGGTCTGACTGGCCTGAGGAAGGGGCCGGAGGGCATGGGGGAGGGGGAGGGCTGGACGTGGAGGAGCCGCGACTAACAACGCGATGACTTTGGATTTTATCCTTCTGGGTCCCCTGGTGGTGGCTGATGCAGGGGAACCATGTGGAAATCTCCCCTGAGAAGGGGTAGGGTGACATTCTAATAAAGGTAAAGAATGCTGATCAAAAGGGGGGGGGGATGTAGAACAGAATTTCAATTCAATTCTCAAGGTGCCCAGACTTTCTGGAGCCACTGAGGCTGGACAACCCCCTGAAACTACTGGCCTGAGATCATATTTATCCCTGAAACCATAAACCAAAAATATCTCCTGAAGCCTTCTTTAAACCAAACAACAGTCTAGCTTAATTAGTAAAGAACATCGGCCTTGACCATTGTGGTCTCTACCTGGGATCAAATCGACAACGGCAACTCAAAAGGTTAGATAGGAAGCTTGGGGGACAGTGACTCTGTGTTAACGTGGGAGGAACAATTTGGAAAGGGAAGGTGAAAATGGATGCAGAACTCAAAGAATATAGCCAGTGTTACTGAATTGTACATGTAGAAGTTGTTGAACTGCTGTAACTTTTTGCCGTGTGTGAAAAAACAAAAAATACCAAACCCATTGCTGTCGAGTCGATTCCAACTCATTGCTATGTGTATTTTCAACAATAATTAAAAAAAAAAAAAAAAAAGCCACAACTTTTTGGGTAGTCAGTCCCTGGTTGGCACAAACGTTCTGTGCTGAACTGCTAGCTGAAGGAAATGTTGGAGGTTCAAATCCCCCGAGAGGTGCCTCAGAAGAAGATCCTGCTGATCTTCCAAAAGGTCACAGCCTTGGGAAAAACCTGTGAAACAGAGTTTTACTCCGCACACACGGCGTCACCATGAGCTGGGGTTGGCTCAGCGGCAGCTAACAACGACAATCACTTATTGAAACACGCAGAGGCTGCTATAAGCATCACCTTTGGGACACCCAGGACACCTCTACACAGGTGGATGGTGCTGGCCTCGTCTTACAGACTTGGACACAGGCGCAGAGAGATGTAGCCACCTGCCCCAGGTGGAGGGAGCCCCAGGTGCACAGCTGGGCAACGGCAGAGGTGGGATGCAAACACAGAAGACAAGGGTGCCTCCACCGTGCAGTGTCTGCCTTTCTCCCTTCTCATTCTGGAACTTTCTGTCCTGCCCTGCCCCCCATCCTCACCCGCAGAGGGAAGTATCCTTGTTCAATGGAACTACACCTTCCTTTCAAGGTGTCCCAAACCCTTGTTTCCTCCCAGGAAGCAGCAGGAGCTTGGTGCAAAAATGAGAGAGAGAGAAAAAAAAAGATAACCAGCTCCCGTTGAGTTGATTCTGACTCACGGCGACCCCATGTGTGTCAGAGTAGAACGCTGCCCCGCAGGGTCTTCAATGCCTGATTTTCAGAAGCAGTTTGCCAGGCCTTTCTTCCGAGGGGTCTCTGAGCGGACTTGAACCTCCAAACTTTTGTTAGTAGCCGAGCACATTCCCCATTTGCCCCACCCTGGGGCTCCAGGAAAAGCACGTGATATGTAAATAATTGCAATGTGACTGGTTAACTCTTTTACAACGGGGGCAAACAGAGTGGTAATATTATTTTGCCAGCAAAATTCCAAGTTCCTCCCCAGTCCATGCTGGGAGGCCTGCACTACTGTCCTTTAACAAACGCTCCCTGGGAGCCCACAAATAAATTTTAACTAGGTTTGGTGGCGCAAACAGTTTGCACTTGACGGCTAAACTATAGGTCCGCAGTTAGAAGCCACCCAGTGGTGCCATGGAAGGCCTGGCGATCAGCTTCTGTAAACATCAGAGCCAAGAAAACTATGGGGCACAGTTCTACTCTGTACCACAGAACAGACTTGGCGGCAACTGACAAAAACAATTAGGTTTTCAACGATACCTTGCATATTTTTTAAAGAATGTAAGCAGAAGCAGAGGGTTACATGGGATAATAAGGAAGAGAAAGAGGAAGCTCTTCGCCAGGGTGAAGTTTTCTTGGTTACTTTGGGTGTTTGAGGAATGAGGTGCCCACTAGGAGATGGAAGCCCAATGCCGTTGAGTTGATTCTAACTCGTAGAGACCCTGTGGAACAGAGTAGAACTGCCCCACAGGGTCTCCGAGGCTGTGATCTTTACAGGGACGAGTCACAAGGTCTTTCTCAGGGAGGTCTGGTGGATTCGAACTGCCGACCTTGGCATTAGCAGCGGAGTGCTTGACCACTGCCCCACCAGGACTCCTCACTTCATGCTACTTTTTCACTAGCATCAGGGCACCTTTAAACTCCTTTAATAATTATTTCAAGGAGGACCAATGTAACATTTTTCCATTTGAAAGACTCTTACAGCTCTCTGTTCTAATAAACAAAGCCAGGGATTACAAAGTTACCACCGTGAAACAGTGACACGTTTACTTAGCAATTCCATATTTTAAAAACAAATCTCCTTCCTGGGAACTTTCAATGCCATTTTTAGTTATCCCTCGAATCCACCTATTCATTTAGCAGGGATGGTTAATTAGGGGGAAATGACTGCCAATGTTCGTAGAGCAATTAAAATTCAGGCCATTTTGTGTGATGCAATCGTCCGCCCCCTTTTTTTAACCGTCATCTTGTAGGCAAATCCTCTGATAGAAAGTTTGCACCGTTTTGAGGCCAGACTTGTAATAATAAGCCATCTGGCTGACTTAAACATGAAAGATTAAAATTATCTACAGTAGGAAAGCTTTGTATTCAATTGCTAATGTCCAAGACTGCAACTCCAGCCAGAGAGCAGTCACTGGGGAAAGAGGGGATTGAAAGACCCCCTCCCCAAGATGGTCCTGGGCTGGCGGCTGGCACTGCAGCCAGCAAAACGAATTTTCCAAAAGAGAGCCGGGCTGGCCGGATGCCTCTCGAGCTAATCTTCTGTGTCCTCGTTCGCTCTGTCCGGATCCAGGATGAGCTGATGGGGTCAGGCGGCCAAGGAGACAAAGGCCAGTCACCTTTCCTCCCCCTCCAAGCGGCCGGGGAGCAGCGAGGGCTGCGTGACGTTGGAAGCCGGGCTGATGAAACGTCGGTGATCACGGGGAGAAGCCGGGCTGATGAAACGTCGGTGATCGCGGGGAGAAGGCGTGTGATTAAAAAGGGTTCCTTCCTAAAAAGTAGATTAACGAGGACGGTTCCGTAGCTCTCTCACAGCCTGTAAAGAACAAAGTCAGCTTCGTGCGTGCTGATTTATTCTGGCTTTCTCCTCTTGACATGAGCTGGAGCATCACTGCTTCTTGTTAGCTGCACTGAGTTAGTCTCCAACTCACCGGGCTCCCCGTGCACAATGGAGCCAAACGCTGCCCATTCCCGCACCGTCCCCATGATCAGCTGGGGATCAGACCGTCATGATTTATTTATAGGGTTTTCACTGGCTGATTTTCGGAAGTAGATTGCCAGGCCTTTCTTCCTAGTCTCTCTCAGTTTGGGAGCTCTGCCGAAACCTGTTCAGCATCACAGCAACACGCAGGTCTCCACTGAGAGACGGGTGGTGGCTGCACGTGAAGTGCACTGGCTGGGAATTGAACCTGGGTCCCCTGTGTGGATGGTGAGAATCCTACCCTGACCCACCACAGCCCTCTTGCATTATTCTTCCCAAGATGATAAAGGAGACTTGGGGGCTGGGGAGTGCTGTGTGCACTGAAATGGTTTCCCATTGTAACTGGTCATGGCTCGCAGAACTGGGGTCCCTGCTCATATAATCCCAGCAGAGAAGGGGGCGGATACACGACCAGAAGCAAGAAGACCAACCTGCTCCCTGAATGTCCTTTTGAAACCATATCTCCTGTTTGAACGTGGGTGGTATGTGAATTATTTGAAGAGTAGTTAACCAGGCATGTCGGCAATGCCACCTAAGTGAGTCCAGAGATGTTTATTGGCTCTCCACCGAGTCTCCCGTGGACTTTCTATGGGGTCTTTATTCTGTCCTCTGAGCCACCTGAATCTAATTAATTCCCAGCCTACTCTGGTTAAAAATACAGCCACTCCAAGACTAAAAAAAAACCAAGACTAGTACTTCTCAAATATGCAAGACGCAAGGGGACAGGACATTTACGCATGGAGGGCGGCAGAATGCAAGACACGGAGGAGGGTTTGTTGGCAGCTGCTGTCAAGTCGGCTCTGACTCACGGCCACACCATGTGTGTCAGAGTACAGCTGTGCCCCAGAGGAACTTCTTGGCTGTGATCCTTATGGAAGCAGGTTGCCAGCCCTTTCTTCTGCAGTACTGCAGGGTGCGTTCATGCCGCCAACCTTTGGGTCAGCAGTGAGCATCACCCAGGCTATACAAAGCCATTCTGGCAGAACTCGCTGCCCTGCATTCTGCTCTCTGCCTATCTGCTGACCCAGGGACAAAAGCCCGCGGGAGTCTCCGCCTGCCGCCTGACCAGCGGGCTTTGGGGACTTGTCAGCCCTAACAACTGCAAGAGCCGATCCTTGAAGTAAATCTCTCTCTGTGTTTCTGTCTCTCTGTCTGCCTCTATCTGTGTCTAACGACCTCTCTCCCTTTCTCTCTGTGTCTCTCTTTCTGTATCTCCCTCTGTATCTAACAATCTGTTTCTCTGTATGTCTGTCTCTCTGTCTCTCTCTAGCTCTTTGTCCCTGTCTTTTCCTCTTTCTCTCTCTATGTGTATCTATATATCTACCTCTATCTATCTATCTACCTATAGATCCATATCGTCTGTCTGTCTATCTATCTATCTATCTATCTATCTATCTATCTATCTATCTATCTATCTATCTATCTATCTATCTATCTATCTATCAATCATCTATCTATCTATCTATCTATCTATCTATCTATCTATCTATCTATCTATCTATCTATCTATCTATCATCTATCTATCTACCTACCTACCTATCTATCTATCATCTATCATCTCTCTATCTTTCATCCATCTTTCTATCTATCTATGGTGCTGGTTCTGTTTCTCGAGAGAACTCCGGCTAAGACAACTCTCCACAGGCACACAGAAGTTACCCAACACGTCCCAAAATTGGGGTCGCTCCTCACAGCACCTACACCCACCGCCCTCTGCAGAAAGCAGATGTAACAAAATAAAGCAGAATGAGGGTCCCTCCCCCCAAGTTCAGTAGAATCCAAACAGCAAGTGTTGCCTGGAGTCACCTGGGTAAAAATCATGAGAGAACAGGAAGACTGAGCAAGACTACCCTGCTGGCTCTCAGATGGAGGAAGGGGCTGCGGTCCAGGGAATAAGGGTGGCTTCTAGAAGCTGGAAAGGCCAAGAGGCAGATAGATTCCCCTCTGCAGACTCCAGAAGGAACCAGCGTGTTGACCCATTTTGGACTTCTACCCTCCAGAACTCTAGAAAAATCAATTTGTTCCCTTAAGGCACTAAGGAGCCCTGGTGGTGCAGTGGTTAAGAGCTCGGCTGTTAACCAAAAGGCTGACAGCTCAAATCCATCAGCCCCTCCTTGGAAACCCAATGGGGCAGGTCTACTCTGTCCTGTAGGGTCGCTACAAGTCATAAGCAACTGGATGGCAACAGGTTCAGTTTTTGTTTGTTTCTAGACACTGAGGTCATCGTGACTTGTTACAGCAGCAAGAGGGAGCTCATTCAGATTTTCAAATATCAGTCCATCATCTGATGTCAAGGGCAGCATTCTTTTGTCTAAACCCACAACTCTAACCAGGGAGGAACAAGAAGGATGTCATCAGTGGTGTGCGGGCAAGACATAACTAACAAAATAGGAAACAGAAGCCACATCTCTTTTTTTGTCTTTTCAGAAACAAAAATAGGCTGAGCCTGGGTTCCATGAAGACTCTGTGTCAATTCCTGTCTCTGTCCCCATTTTCTTAGGTACAATCAACCTGCTGGGTTGTGGGCTTACCGACGGAACTTGGGGCGACTGTATCTCCATGACGTTCTGAGAACAAATGTTGTTGTTTTCAGTTGGCCATGGGGTTGGCTCTGACTCATGGTGCCCCATGTACAATGGAATGAAACATTGCCTGGTCCTGCACCATCTTCACAATTGTCAGCTTGCTTGAGTCCACTGTTGCAGTCACTGTGTATTTTGAATGCCTTCCAACCTAAGGGTTCACCTTCTAGCACTATATCAGACAGTGTTCTGTTGTGAGCCACAGGGTTTTCATTGGTTGACTTTCCAAAGCAAATCACCAGGTCTTTCTTCCTAGTCTGTCTTAGTCCAGAAGCCCCGCTGAGACCTGTTCACCATGGGTGACCCTGCTGGTGTTGGAAATACCGGTGGCCTAGCTTCCAGCATCACAGCACCACTCATGAAAGCCACCACAGCAGGACACATCGACAGACGGGTGTAGGTGGGTTGGAAGAAAAGAACACAAAGCGATAAACAAAGAACAGGAAAAGAACAGTCTTAATGAGGAGACGGGTCAGTCTGAGCTCTGCCAGGCTCAAGACCACCTTCTTCATGTGGATCTGTGGCCCGACAGAAGTCTGTGAGCAAAATGTTTCCTTCTACCTCGTGATGCTGGCCTTTGTTATCAGGCGCTGGTTGTAATTGTTTATGGATAGGTAGCCACTGGGTTGTGGCTCTCAGCCGCGTATACTTCATTCTCATCACCCTCGTTGGAGAGAGCACCTTCTGCTTCTCCTGGAAATGATCATCTTAGTGGCCAAGGACCTTCGCCCACTGGAGGCCTAGCTCACCTGCAGGCCCCCACAAAACTCCCCAAAGTTGCTATTTCTCCTCCCAGGACTCTGAGGAGCCATCCGTCACGGAAAGGCGTTCAATCCGTTATGGATGCTGGCTGCTCTCCAGTAGCTGGCGGCCACATGCCACCTGCAATATTTTATCCACTAAATCTGTCAGTCTGGAGCAGGGACACATGGCTGTGGACGTCACTCTCAAATAAAGTGGGATGTGCGTGACAGAACAGCACCCAGGTGAGTGTTTTACCTGGAGGGTGCTGGGTCCAGCAGAGGAAGGAGCAAGTCCACCTGAAGAAGCCTTGAGATGACGAGCCCTGTTGGGTTGGTGCAGGGAAGCCAATTGAGAGATCGGTGCCAACAGGAAGCAGGTATCTCCCACAGTGGCCACATGCCGGCCTTGCAACCCACATTTGAAATTTTCCAAGCCTTCCTGGGTGTTGGTTGGTTGAAGTTGCTTATCCGCTGAGGAGGTCATTGTAGGGCTCTCTCATTTAGATTAAGGGTAAGGGGCTTGAGGGGATACAGTGACTGCCTCTGCTTTTATTGTTGTTGGTTGTCATTGGCTTAACTTCAACACATGACAATCTCCGTGTACAACAGAACAAAACGTTGCCCGGTCCTGCACCGTCTTCATGATCCTTGGTATGTTTGAGTCCATTGTTGTGACCACTGTATCAATCCATCTCAGGGAGGGTTTCCCTCATTTTCATGGACCCTGTACTTTGCCAGACATGATTTCTTTTTCTAGAGATTGGTCTTTCCTGATGACGTGACCAAAGTAAGTGGGCCAAAGTCTTGCCATCCTCACTTCTAAGGAACATTCTGATTGTATAAGTAGTCCCTAACTTACAGCATATTTGAATTACAATGAACCACATTTATGACAGTTTGTTTGTTTTTTGTACACCTTATTTATCAGTAGGAGCCCTGGTGGTGTAGCGGTTAAAAGCTACAGCTGCCAACCAAAAGGTCAGCAGTTTGATTCCACCAACCACTCCATACGAGAAATGTTTGGTGGTCTGCTTCTGTAAAGATTACAGCCTTGGAGGCCCTATGAGGCAGTTCTACTCTGTCCTACAAGATCACTATGAGTTGGAATCACGGTAGTTGTGTATAATGGTAGGTATTTCCCCCTATAAAAAATAAAAAAGCAATGAAAGCCACAGCCTTCCTGCTACACCTTTCTGCTCAGGTTCCTTCATTTGCCAAACTAGGGGATTGGAGTGTGTGATCCGGCCCTCTCCCTCCCAAATACTCTACGTCTAATCCAGGAGCTTCGTGCTGGGCTTCTGGCTGGGGAGAACTCAGTCACCTATATCAAAGCCCAGCACACTTCTTCTGTAAAGGGCCACATCAGAAACGTTTTCAGTTTTGTGGGTCACACAGTCTCTGTGGCAACAACTCATCTATGCGTTTGTAGCATGCAAGCTGCCATAGATAATATGTAAAATGAATGGGCATTTGTCGCTGTGTGCCAATAAAACTTTATTTACAAACACAGGCAGAGGGCTGGATTTGGCTCACAGGCCATAGTCTGCTGACTTCTGATCCAGATCCTAGCTGCTCCAATGGAGCCCCTGGACCAGCAGCTTAACTATCATCTGGGAGCTGCCTGGAAATGCTGGTTCTCAGGTTCCCCTAGAAACACTGGTCCAGGGTCTGCAGTTGGTCTGGTGATGTGACGGCTTCTGAGTTTGAGAAGCACTGCTGTTGACGGCCCACATGACCCCTGCCACCCTCCTGCTCTGAACATCTGTCTTGTGAAATCCTCGAGGGTAGTGGGCACTGGTAGTGTTTAGCAGCTGGCTCTCTGGAGGGACAATTAGCCTTGAGTTGTTGTTGTTAGGTGCCGTTGAGCTGATTTCAACTCAGAGCAACCCTGTGGGACAGAGTAGAACTTCTCTATAGGGTTTCCTAGGCTGTAGTCTTCATGGGAGCAGATCACCAGGTCTGTTCTCCCGTGGAGCTGCTGGTGGGTTTGAACTGCCGACCTTTTGGTCGCCAGCTTAACTGACGCACCATCAGGCTTTCTTCCTGATTTATAGAACTGCCGATTTCCCTGGTGTAAATAGTCCCACTACGGTTGATAGCAAGCTACCAGCATGAAGTCACTGAACGTGGATTTCGGAAAAGAGCCAGTGTGGGCAGCTTCCGCACAAGCTGGCTCTGAGAGAAGATCCTTGTCTCTTTCAGCTTCTTTAGCATTGGCCTCCCCCAGTTCCTGGGTGTCATGGATTGAATTGTGTCCCCCCAAAATATGTGTCAATTTAGCTAATCCATGATTCCCAGTGTCGTGTGATTGTCCACCATTTTGTGATCTGATGTGATTTTCCTGTGTGTTGTAAACCCTTACCTCTATGACATTAATGAGGCAGGATTAGAGGTGTTTATGTTAACGAGGCAGGACTCAATCTACAGGCCTAGGTTTTACCTCGAGTCAATCTCTTTTGAGATATAAAAGAGAGAATCGAACAAAAAGGAAAGGGACCTCCTACCACCAGGAAAGAAGAGACAGGAGTAGAGTGTGTCCTTTGGACCAGGGGTCCCTGCAATGAGAAGCTCCTAGACCAGGGGACGATTGATGACAAAGACTGTCCCCCAGAGCCAACAAAGAAAGAAAGCTTTCTCTTGGAGCTGGCACCCTGAATTCAGATTTCTAGCCTCCTAGGCTGTAAGAGAATAAGTTTTTGTTTGTTAAAGTCATCTCCTCGTGGTATTCGTTATAGCAGCACTAGGTGACTAAGACGCTTGGTGACCCTCACGTACCTTCTCCTGTTTGCACTTGTTCCCGTGTCTAATCCGTATTTTTTATGTCTCTGAAGTTATTAGCTTTAGGACTCACACTACCCTGATACGACCTCATTAACTTAAGAAAGAAAATCCTCTTTCCAAATGGAATGACATCCATGGGTAGCGTTCAAGACTCCAACACATATGTTTTGGGGAACACCCATTCCACAATTTTGTGGTTGCTGTTGTTAGGTGCTGTTGAGTCGATTACTCACAGTCACCCCGTATGATAGAGTAGAACTGCCCCATAGGGCTTCCTAGGCTGTTATCTCACCTACGGGAGCAGATCACCTACAGCAGCAGATCTCCAGGTCTTCCTCCTGAGGAACCACGGGTGGGTTCCAGCTGATGACCTCTCGGTTAGCAGCCAAGCACGTAACCATTTCCCTACCAGGACTCCTTCAATTCATAATAAGAGGGCATTATGGGGCCCTGGGAAACCCCGGTGGTGTAGTGGTTAAGTGGCTGCTAACCAAGAAGTCAGCAGTTCGAAAACGCCAGGTGCTCCTTGGAAGCTCTATGGGGCAGTCCTACCCTGTCCTACAGGGTCACTATGAGTCAGAGTTGACTCGACGCAGTGGTTTGTTTTTATGCAGCCCTGGTGGTGCAGTGGTTAAGACCTACTGCTGCTAACCAAAAGTCGGCAGTTTGGATCCACTAGCCTTTCCTTGGAAACCCTATAGGGCAGTTCTACTCCGTCCTTTAGGGTCCCTATGAGTCAGAATCGACTGGACAGCAAGGGGTTTGGTTTTGAGCTTATTCAATGCACTAAGGAGTCCTGGTGTGTCAGAGTACAGCTGTGCTCCACAGGGTTTTCAGTGACTGATTTTTCAGGAGGTTGCCAGGCCTTTCTTCTGAGGTACTTCTGGGTGGACTTGAACCTCTAACCTTTCAGTTAGCAGCCGAGCACGTTAACCCTATGCACCACTCATGAACTCCGATCACGGTTTCCACAGTGAAACTTTCTCTACCTCAGGACCTTTAGGCAGGAGTCCTGAAAGTACCCTGAAGCACTCAGGGGTCACGCTGGGTCCTGGGGACACAGGGATGAGTGAACTCCAATCCCCGACCCCTGGGAGCGCCAGGCCAGGGAGCCGGTCCTTCTTCCACTCCACGTGGTCCACAGAGGGAGAATCTCATTATCCTAAACAGCGGCAAATCCCCGTTACTTCACGGGCAATACATCCACTCTTAAGATATGCCCGCTGGAAAAACCGAGAGAATCAGATCCTGTTGGTATTACCTGGACCCAAAGCGAGACTCTTAGCACTGACACTTTGATAACAGCCCTCTCTCGCCCTGACGGTAGTTCCAAGAAATTTCCATTTTCCCTTCTCCCAAAGTTGGTATACGGCTTCTGACCCACGGATGACAGAGGACGGACTCCCTCACAGGGAGGCTTTCTCGCTGGCGGGCTTGATCTGCGGCGTGGTAGGTCCCTAATGAGGGCAGAGAGGGGCGCGCGGCCGGGGCGCACAGATCTGGGGACGCACCGAGGCCGCTCCAAGCACTGCGCTCCAGGCCTGACTCGCGACTCCAAGTTCAGGTTTCCTTTAGATTTTGCCATCTTGGGGACTGACAGGCTCCGGTGGAAGAGGGTGCTTTAGCGGACCTCGTTGTCACCAAAGTTTGGTTGATTTTTATCTTCCGCGAAGCTTGGCTAACTTTTTATATGTGTATATATTATTTTTTGGTCACGCTGTACCTCTTCAGTAAGGAAGATGTAAATGAGCAGAGATTTTAACAAGGCAGGCCCTCGGAGGTGACCCTAGCGGATCTAAGCGCCGGTCTCGGCAGAGGCCACACCGGCGCGCGCGGGAATGTCTTGCGGGGGACGCGCGCCTTCTGTCTCATCGCCGCCGCAGTCCGGGAAACAAGCCTCCTAATGAGCCGAGATCAATCCCGGTCGGGAAGCTGTGATATGCGGCTTCAGTGGGCGCGCGTCCACACAGCCGCCGCGCACCCACCGCCCACCCACCCGCGGGAAAGAAACAAATAATGCGTCCTCCCCGCGCTGGGGACTCGGAGAGGCGGTTAACTAGCGTTTCGGCGGCACTTTTGAGGCTGGTTAAGTTCTCTTGCCCTGGAGCCGTTTCCTGTCCCCTAAAAAAACGAGGCAAATCAGCCTAATAGAGTGGAAAGCCAGCGGAGGCCGAAAATAGGGAAAGGACGGATCGCCCAGGAAGTCCTCCTCGGCTCGGCGTCGGCGCTTATATTCATGGAGATCAAAGTTCTTGTTTCGCCTCTAATTAAGGACAGCGTGCGCAGGCTGGGGGCCTTCTGGCGCCGAGCTGGGCCTCGGAGGACACACCAGAAACCTTCCAAAGATTTAAATAATTAACATGACACCTTGAGCTTCGAATGGGAAAATTAAAAAAAAAAAGGGGGGGGTGCCCCACGTCGGAGTTTAGAACAATGCGCCGGCCGCGGTGGGCGCCATTTGTTCCGGGAGAGAAGTGTGCGCTCTTTGTCATGCTAAGGAGCCCTTTTGTTGGCGCTGGGTCAGTCCCGGAGTCCCGCCCCTGCTGGAGGAGGCTCGTAAAAGGCAAATCTGCTTCGGGGAGTTGAAGGATGGTCATTTAATGGCTTTTAATCCTCTTAATCTGAGTAAGCATGGCCATCTCCGGGTGGAAACCCAGGCCCGGGGTCCCTCGTGGGCGCGCGCCTGGCTCGGGAGAGCAGCGCCTTTGAGGGACGCGCGACGGCGGCTCTGGAGCCTGGCTTTGTGCTCCGCGCTCCGCTGTGCTTCTGAGGCCATCTGACAAGACAGGGGCGAAATGAAATTGAAATGGGCTGTCAGTTGGGCACTGCCCAGGGACCCCGCCACGAGCCGGTCTGGGCGCCTGATGGACCTCCTTGGAGGTTTCCATCCAGGTCTCAACGGCGCAAATCTGCGCGAGCTGCCCCCCGCGCTAATCTTGCCCGGCCAAGCTGTTTCCCGTTGGCGCATTTCTGCGGTGGCTGCAACCCTCTATTGAGTTTGGATCCAGATTAGTTCTAAACTGTTGACATGATCATATCTAAGCCCTTTTTGCTCAGTTCATTATAACTTCATAAAGACAGGCTCGCTCCCACTCCGGGCACACACATAAAGAAAATCAATGGGTCTAATTTGATAGCTCAGCATAAAACCTCCAAGAGGCCTTTTTCGTGAGCAACACTAAGAAGGCGGCGCAGAGCAGCCACGCTCCCAGCTTCATCATCACGAAACTCGAGCTGAGTTGTTGGAAAAATTACACTTTTAATGATTCTATTTAGCAGTTGAGTTGATAGACAGACGGACGGACAGACAGACAGATAGATAGGAAGGAAGGAAGGCAGGAAGGTAGGTAGGTAGATAGATATAGACAGACAGACAGATAGATAGGAAGGAAGGTAGGTAGGTAGGTAGGAAGATAGGAAGGTAGGTAGGTAGGAAGATTGGAAGGTAGGTAGGTAGGTGGATAGATTGGATGGATGGATGGATGGATGGATGGATGGATGGATGGATGGATGGATGGATGGATGGATGGATGGATGGATGGATGGATGGATGGATGGATGGATGGATGGATGGATGGATGGATGGATGGATGGATGGATAGATGGTAAATGGATAGATAGATGGTAGATAGGTAGGTAGGTAGATAGATAGATAGGTGATAGATACACAGACAGATGATAGGTAGGTAGATAAATAGATAGGTGATAGACAGACAGATAGAACAGCATTTGTCAACATTTTTCACAAACACGATTCAGTGGCACCAGGTACATTCGTCACGTGTGCAACCGGGTCACCAACGTCCTTTGCCAAATTTTGTATTTTAAAACTGATGATGCCGGAGTGGAAAGAGAGAAAACTTTGTGGAAAAAGATGGAAAATCCCAGGAAAGAGAGACGAGGAGTTAGAAAGACAGAAGGGATGTTGACTGTGTCTGCGCGTAGATTCCCTAATTTATCCTCTTTGTTTTATCACAGACTTTCATGTCCTCAGGGACCAACCTTAAACAATCACGTGTGGAAGAGGTAGACACAAAGCACAGGTATGGTATGGTCCTCTTTTTAGGGAATACCTAGAATTGGCATATTCCTAGAGATGGAAAGTAGACCAGGGGCTGGGGCAGGAGGGAATGGGCTTTCTCTTCCCAATAATAAAGTTTTGGAAACAGTGGTGAGGGTTGCCAAAGGAAATCACTTGTGAGAATAACCATGTTGGGTGCTAAAACCGCAGCTACCCCCAGTCTATAAATAGAAGCCAAATGCTCAGAGAGGCCATCTAAGCTACCTGGTGGGTCTTGGGGTCTTGGACAGGTTTAGAGGCATGGAAACACCACACCACACAGACTCCTGTCCTTGCAGGTGGAAGAGTGAGGGAGTGTAACTTAAACCCACACAGACACAGCACACAACACACACGCTCCCACAGTCACACGTGGAAGAGTCAATGACTGTGACCCAAACAACCACACACACACACACACCCCTATACAGTCAGAAGAGTGAGTGTCAGTAATCGAAATAATCACACACGTGCACACACATCCATGACAGAGTCTGCTAGAATCATTTCTTTTTCCACCTGGTTGATTGTTTTATCTTAAAGCGTTGAGCTTTCTGGACTAGGCTCACTTTTTGTTTTCCTCAATTTTGCCCAGAATAGGGCTAATTCCATGAAAAACATCCAACACATATCGTTTTCATAACCAAAGCAGGGTGACCCCATGGAGTATCAAACAATGTCAGACTGCCTGCCTGCCTGCGTGCACCATCGTTGTCATCTTACGGGGCATCGTTTATTTGTCTGCTTATTGCTTTCAATGCTGGCAGAAAACACTCCCCTGCAGAGCAGAGGTTGCAGGTGCGAGGGAGCTGCAGCAGCCCGGGGGTCAGCCCCGTGGGAATGATGACAGGCATAATCGGGCCCTGTTAACAGCTGTTGCGAGATGTGTAGGCAGCTTTCTGCATGGCTGCCCATGAGAGCAACATGGTGAAAGTCCTGGGAATGGGGTGGCGGCTGCAGGGGGGCAGCACGGGCTGCCTGGTGTAGGGAAGGGCAGGCAGTGGATCTCCCGTTGTTATTGATCCTTCGGAACTCTGTCTTCCTGGAGTGTGGTCTGGCAGAGGCTGGCAGTGGTTCCTTTATCATTCTGGGGTGTTTCTTGGAAGTCAGCTGGGCATCAAATTTGTGACACTTCCTGTCTTAGTCATAGTTCTCTAGAGAAACAGAACGAGTAAGATTATATACATATATGTGTGTGTTTGTGTGTGTGTGTGTGAAGACAGAGAGAGATTTACTTCAAGGGGTTGGCTCACACAATTGTGGGGGCTGGGAAGTCCAAAAACTGTAGGGTGGGCAGCAGGCTGGAGACTTTGGCAGGCTTGCATCCCAAGATCTGAAGGTCAGGAAACGGAAAGAGCGCAGAGTCAGAGAGAGAGAGAGATCTGCAAAAATATCTATTTACTGTCTGGAGTCAGAACACGCCCTAAGGAAACTCCCCTTTCAACTGATTACATTATGGAAAGTGATTACATCACATTATGGAAAGTGATTACATCACATTATGGAAGATGATCACATTACATTATGGAAGGTGATTGCATTACATTGTGGGAGGTGATTACATTATGGAAGGTGATTGCATCACGTTATGTAAGGTGATCACATTACATTATGGAAGATGATTACATTACATTTTGGAATAGCAGCTTGACTAGCATTTGGCCAAACCACTGGGAATCATGGCCTAGCCGTGGCCACCACACTGCCGTTGCAAGGTCGGGGGACATTGGCAGTGGTCCCAGGCTCTGTACTTTGAAGCTGGAAGACTTGAAAACTTGTACATGCGGAGCCTCCTCACCGTGTCTTGCTTTTAGACTCTTTCTGGCATTTTCCTAGAACGTCCCCTAGGAAGGTACTTCTGGGGGTCTCTCTTAGTTACCTAGAGCTGCTGTAACAACAACAACAAAAGTGGGTGGCTTTAAAGAACAGAAATCCATCGTCTGACAGTTTTGGAGTCTAAAAGTTCAAACTGAGGGCACCGGCTCTACAAGAGGGTCCCTCCTTCTTGGTAGGTCTGGGCATTCCTTGGAGTTCCTTGGCTTGTAGGAGGATCTTCACTTGGCGTCCCTCTGCCCCATGTGTGCCCCTCTGTGTGTCTCTTCTCCCCTTTATAAGACACCACTCAGATGGGTTCAGGTTTAGGATCCATCCTTCTCTGGCATGACCTCGTTAACATAACAAAAGAAAATTCCAGTTTCCAAACACAGTTACATTTACAGGTACAGGAGTTAAGACTTCAACATGACTTTTGGGGGGACACAACTCAACCCATAGGAGGATCCCTCCTGGCATTGCAGAGTCTCAAGAAGGAGGCTTTTCTAGGAAGGAGGGGATGTGAGGTGCTGATGTTGGTCCCAGATCCGATGCAGTCACATGGTAGTTGGGTCAGGTGGGAAGCACCGTGGGGATTTTACAGAGGGCTTCTCAGTTATGGAGAGTGAGGGACATGACATGCGTGAACGTGGCTGTGTCTTCTCCTTCTCTCAACACTCCTCTCTATCTCTGACTCACTCTGTCTCTTTCTTTCCCTGTGTCTGTCTGTCTCTGCTTCTCTCTGTCTCTCTTTCTGTCTCTTTGTCTCTTTGACTTTCTCTGTCCCTGCTCTCTCTGACTCTCTTTCTCTCTTCCTGTCTATCTGCCTGTCTGTCTCTCTCAGATTATTTCTCTTCCTATCTCCCTGTCTCTCTGTCTCTGTCTCACACATACCCCAAGAGAAAGCCAGAATTTCTCATTTGGAGGAGGGAGAGGTCCATGTATTACCTGGGTGGGGTTGGTTATGACTTTTCAACTGGGGTGGATCAGAGATGGGGTGAGGGTTACAGGTAACAGGCTGGGACAAGGACCCTGCAGACCTAGGTGGTGCAGCCCCGTTCCCCTTCTGCCTCCCGCTCGGCTCTGCACGGCATCGACCGGCCATCTTGACCCCATGGAGCTCCCGACTCTGAAATATGAATACAAACATTTTAATCAGCATTACATCAACATAATGCAATTTTTTTTTTGTCAAAATGCATTTTCTGGGGCCCAGTCCATTAAAACTAACTTATTTCCTCAATCAATACAGTGCAGTTGGGATGTTATTGATTTTTTCCCCATTTTCATTTTTATCAAAATTATTTTTATTGGGGTCAGTTCTTTTCTATATGGAAATGACAGCAAGGAACTGATTCAGGGATTTATATATTTTTTTCCAATTCAAATCTTACTAATTATATTTTCTGTACTCTTAGGGCCTTTGGTGGCTTTTTTTTTTTTTTTTTGCCACCAAGTCAGTTTTCCGTGATCACATCTTGTAGAACTAAAATTTTTTGAGGAGTCCTTGGGCAGTACAAATGATTAAGAGCTCGACTAGTAGCTGAAATGTTGGTGGTTCGAGCCTACGCGGAGGACCCCCAGAAGAAAGGCCTGTCCATCACTGCTGGAAAACCAACCACGTGGAAACCCTGTGGAGCACGGCCCTACTCTGACACACACGGGGTTGCCGTTAGTCAGAGCCGACTCAACAATGACTGTTTCTGGGAGTCCTTGGATAATGTAAACAGTTAAGTGCTCAGCTGTTAGTTGAAAGCTTGGAGGTTCAAGTCTACCCAGAGGCACCTCAGAAGAAGGACCTGGCAATCTAGGTCCAAAAACTCAGCCATTAAAAACCCAGTGGAGCACAGTTCTGCTCTGACGTGCCTGGGGTCACCATGAGTCCGAGTCGACACGATGGTACCTGGTTTTTTGTTTTGTTTTGTTTTGACTTTGCCCTCTGCTTTTCTGAGCTTTCAAAAGATGGCATGGTGCAACAGGAAGTGACTCACTCCCTGTTCTCTGTTCCCAGGAGACCCCGTGCGCCCCAACAGGGAGCTGAAACCATGGGCTCTGTGGTCATTTAGGAGGAACCAACGTGAGTTCCATGCTGGACTGTATTAACTTTGCAGTCAGTTTGGGCTGAATATCAGGAAGGCGTGTCATCACCGTGATCTCGGTGATACCTCTCGCTGGCACTGTTTTGGTCCTTTAAATTGCTTTTTATTCCAGTTATGGATTTTTAAAGGAAGAGATGGCTTGATAATAGAATATTTGTCTTGTGCTTCCTCCGAGAGCGACTTTGAATGTTTAATGAGATACCAACGTGGAAAAGGCGTTAGGAGTGTCTCTAAGAGAAGTGCTACATAAATTAATAAAAGGAATAAGTTACACAGCTGCATTGTGTGAAAAAAGAAATCAGTTGGTATACCTTCGAAGACCGCCAATCCACTTTGTATTCTGGGGGGTTTAGAGCTAATTAAATAAGCTACGCCACGTATTACAAAAAACACAGGTCAGCTTAATACAACTTTTTATTTTTCATGCACAAAACCATAGGGTACCCGTGGGAACAGGGCCTCTCCAGGCTCTGACTGAAGCACTGCGTTTTCAAATGAAACTCAAAATTTTAATTTGCGATGTTGCAACTGAGTGAACTCAGAGGCCACATCTTGATTTTTTGCGGGGGGGTGGGGGGTGGGGGTTGTAAGTTCAGTGAAATGAGAGAAACCTCCATGGGATGGATTGACCCAATAACCACAACCATGGAGTCAAACATACCAACCATCGTGACGATGGAGCAGAACCAGGCAACATTTTGTTGTGTCACACGTACGGGCTCCGTGATTCGGAGCCGACTCAATGGCGACTAACAACATGTGTATTTGTATAGTGACCAGTTACTAGAAAAGAACACCGCGCCCGGTGAAGTGGAGGGTCAGGGAAAATGAGGGAAACCTCCATGGGATGGATTGACCCAACAGCCGCAACCATGGAGTCAAACGTACCAAACATCGTGAAGATGGTGCAGGACCAACAACGTTTCCTTTTGTTGTATACAGAGTCACCACGAGTCGGAGCTGACGCAGCGGCAACGGACAACAACACACCCTAAAACAAAACAAAAAAACCCTGAATATGCGTGGACTACCAGAAAAAGAAATGCAACTGGGATGCTCCTTAGAAGAGAGGATGGCATAGACGGTGGCTTGCTTACTTTGGACAGCTCACCATTAAAGACCAGTCGCTAGAAAAGGAATCAAGTTTGGTAAGGGAGAGGGTCGTGAAGAAAGAGGGAAACCCTCTATGAGATGGAGCTACTCAATGGCACAACAACGGACTCAAACACAACAACCACTATGAAGATGGAGCAGGACCGGACAACGGTTGATTTTGTTGCACATCAGAGCCATGAGTCGGAGCCAACTTGATGGCACTTAACTACAACAATATTGCACGGGTTGCCTCCAGTGGGGGATATTTGGGATAAATGGAATAATGGGAGAACCCAGAACACAAGTGTCTCCTGAGTTAAGGGCTGTGCTCTCGTTTACAGACGAAGCCTTGGAGCTGTGGGGAGCTTTGTGGTCTCTGAATCACTCACCCAAAAGTCTCAGAGCTGCTAGAATAGCAGATTTTCCTATTCCACTGAAATTGTGGGTCAGTTTACAAAAATCCAAGGAGGCCTGGATGCAGATGGAAGACCCTGGGTCTACGTCTGCCCCCTGACATTTTAGTGAGGGGAAACCTTTGTGAGACTTTCAGTTTTAGTTTGTGAAAATACTGACCTTGAGACGGTGTTGTGGTTGGGTGCCGTTGAGTTGATTCTGACTCATAGCGACCCCATGTGACAGAGAATCGACCCCACAGGGTTTTTTTTTTTTTCCTTTAGGCTGTAATCTCTATGGAAACCCTGGTGGCCCAGTGGCTAAGTGCTACGGCTGCTAACCAAAAGGTCGGCACTTTGAATCCACCAGGTGCTCCTCGGAAAACCTATGGGGCCGTTCTAGTCTGTCCTTTAGGGCCACTATGAGTCAAAATTGACTCAACAGCAATGTTTTTGTGTGTGTGTGGGGGGGGTAATCTCTACAGGAGCATATCACCAGGCCTTTCTCTCTTGGAGCCATTGGGTGGCCTCAAACCGCCAACATTTTGGTTAGGAGCTGAGTGTTTAACCATTGAGCCATAAAAAAAAAAAACTAAATGAAATCCATTGCTGTGGAATCGAATCTGACTCATAGCAACCCTAAAGGACAGAGTAGCACTGCTCCATAGGGTTTCTGAGGCTTTAAACCTTTACACAAACAGACTGTCATGTCTTTCTCCAGGGGAGCGACTGGTGGGTTCCAACCACTGAGCTTTCAGTTAGCAGCCAAGCGCTTTAACCACTGTGCCGCTAGGGCTCCTCTTGTGTCGCCAGGGCTCCTAAATACAACATATATAAGTATAGTAACACCTAGGGATCCCACTGCTGTCTTCAGTGCTGTGGCCTGGGTGACCGCTAAGAAAACAACCGTCAAAAGGGCCACCTTCTGCTACACGATGCCCTGAGCCCTGTGCCCAAGATTCGCATCTGACCAGCACAGGTGACGGGGGAGAGGGACCCTCAGAGGTGTTCCCTGCTGCGTCCTTTGAACTTGACCTCCGCTACCCCAGGCAGAGTCTGCCTTTGAGGAGGACCAGATCCTGGTCCTACCGACAATTTATATGTATAAAAAAAAATCTTTAAAAAACGCAAAGCACGGAACCTGCAGTATTTAAAAAAAAAATCAGAAATGAGGGTGTAACCGAGCAAACGATTTTGGTACCAGAGAGTAAGGCTCTGGCAATACATATTATGTAAGAAAAAAGTGATAAAAAGGAAAGAAAAACTACAGATTAAACACCCAAAACCAGACAGAAATGCACACAACAACCAGAGATGAACACACGAACTAAACTTAACCCCCTCAGCCTACGGCGACTGCTACGTTTATTCTCCCAGACGTTTTATCCAAATGCAAATGTATCATTCCTTTTAGGAATGTAGTCAGTTTACATGTATCACTTATTCCTTTCCATTAAAAAAAAAAAACAAAACTGATGCAACAATGTCTTTGACACCTCCATGAACCAGTCGTATATCAGAGTAGAACTGCACTCCCTAGGATTTTCGGACATAGATTGCCAGGCTTTCCTTCCGAGGTGCCTCTGCGTGGACTTGACCTTCCAGCCGTTCAGTCTGCAGCCGAGCGTGCTCACCACTTGCGCCACCCGGACACCGACACCACCATACCCCGTCGCATTTACTTTTGTGCTTTCTGTGACTTGAGATACAGTTTTCGGGAGCTGACGGTGGGTTGCCCAATAAATGTTTGCTGGATAAATGAAAGTATGGGCCAGCACGTGTGCGTGGTACGCTTCACCTGCTCGCCTGGTTTTGGACGTTGAGGTTCATCCCAGTTTCTGTCCTGACATGGAAATGTGTGAGGTGACGGACTTCCTCGCTGCTAAGCTGTGCCGAGCAGGCTCTTCGGAGACCCGGTGCCCTCAAAGTGTCTCCTCTGAGAGATGTGCAGAGGTTGCTTTCTGACACAGTCTGTCACCCAGAGAGAACGTTTTCTTTCCTACAAACCTGTGTCACTTTTCCTCACTTGTTCTTGGAAGAGGGAAGGATTACTTTAACAGTCAGTGATCACCATTTAAAGGACCCCTGGTGGCGCAGAGCTGAAGTGCTCGGCTGCTAACCAAAAGGTTGGTGGTTTGAACCCACCTGCGGCTCCGCGGGCGAAAGATGTGGCATTCTGCCTTCTTAAAGGTTACAGCCTTGGAAACCCTATGGGGAACGGACTTGATTGTAACCGGGGTTTGCGGTGGTTTGAATCATCATTCGGATATAGGATTCTTTCACCCTCTGCCCTTTTTGTAAACATTTAACCCCTTAAAATGTTTGACAGAACCTTATTTTGCACCACCAAATAAAAATACTGACTGTGTGTATATTTCCAGAGAATAAAAGTACAGAAATGCCCCTTCCTCCTCCTCACTCCCATCGATCCCAGTGAGTGATGCCCTTGGCCATCGGAGAACACTGGTTTGTACTGACCAAAGACACCCATGTTTTTAAATTCCATGGGTTTCGCTGTAAAATTAAAATTGCTTTTTAGGAAGTTAAGTGTTCCTAGGAGGATGTCTTAGTCACCTAGTGCTGCTATAACAGAATTACCAGAAGTGGAATGGCTTTAACAAAGAGAAGTTTATTCTCTCACAGTCCAGTAGGCTAGAGTCCGAATTCGGGGCGCTGGCTCCAGGGGAAGGTTTCCTCTCCCTCTCTTTCTCTTTGTCAGCTCTGGGGGAAGGTCCTTGTCATCAGTCTTCTCAGAGCAGGGACCTCAGGTCCAAAAGACATACTCTGCTCCCGGCGGTGCTTTCTTGGTGGTATGAGATCCCCTTGTCTCTCTGCTCGCTTCTCTCTTTTATATCTCAAAAGAGATTGGCTTAAGACACTATCTAATCTTGTAGACCTCATCAGTATGACTGCCACTAATCCAAGTTATTACATCGTATTGATGGGATTTATAACACATAGGGAACTCACATCAGATGATAAAATGGTAGGCAATCATACAAGGGAATCATGACCTAGCCAAGCTGACAGACATTTTTGGGGACACAATTCAATCCATGACAGAGGACTCATGTTGAAGGGTGATGAATGGAGTTTAATTCTTCTGGAATCCAGGTTTCTGAGGTCCATGGAGTTGGGGTGACCCACCCAGGCTATTGCCCTTAGTTGTCCTTTTGAATCTTGAGTCTTGAAGAAACTGGTCTCATAAACTACTAAGATGTGTCTGCTTCAAGCACTGTGTTTTTTTGAAGAAGACCCTGATACTCCAAGACCCTGGTTCTCCAAGACCCTGGTCCACCAAGACCCTGGTTCTCAAAGACCCTGGTTCTCCAAGACCTTGGTTCTCTAAAACCCTGGTTCTCCAAGACCCTGGTCCACCAAGACCCTGGTCCACCAAGACCCTGGTCCACCAAGACCCTGGTTCTCTAAGATCCGGGTTCCCAAAGACCCTGGTTCTCCAAGACCTTAGTCCCCCAAGGCTTTGGTAGAGCTTCTAAAAGCTGAAGGTCGTTGAGTTTCTTCCAAGACTGCTGCCGAAGGCCATGGAGATTTCTTCTCCAAGCATGGTGACCCCAGAGGCCTTTGCTTCTCTGATTTGTCTCAGAGCAAATGTGACTTGTGTATCCCAATGAATGGGGACAAAGGAAAAAAGATGGCTCTTGGAAGGGTCCTTGAGCTCAAGAACCCATGGCATAACATTTCGTGCAATTCCCCCTTGCTGAGTTTGTTAATTTCCTCCAGAGCTTCTTTAGGGATGAAAAAAACAAAAAACAAACCCATTACAGTAGAGCCGATTCCCATTCATAGCGACACTGTAGGACAGAGTAGAACTGGCCCATAGGGTTTCCTAGATGCCGCTGGTGGGTTTTGAATTGCCAGCCTTTGGGTTAGCAGCTGAGCTTTAACCTCTGCACCACTAGGGCTCCTCTTTAGGGGCAATTCTGGCTAAAGACCCCACACAGCTTGGGTCTACATCCGTGTGACTTTGCTCCCCCACCGTCTTCAATGACATTTAAGAAGCCCCAAATGACTTGATTGCTCATCCCAGGAACTTCCTGAAAGACCCGTCACTCTTCAGTACAAAGCTCCAAGGGACAGTTTATACTCCAAGGCTCTTTGAACCCCTTGCCTTGCTGTGCTCATCGTTCCTAAACTACATAATTCTGAAGCCCTGGGTGGTGCTAATTCTTAATGCACTCGGCTGCTAACCAAAAGGTGGGAGGTTCAAGTGCTCTCAGAGGTAGCTCGGAAGAAAGGCCTGGCAATCTATTTCTGAAAAATCAGCAATTGAAAAGCCTACGGAGCCCAGTTCTACTCTGACATGCACAGGGGTGCCATGGGTTGGAATCAACGGCAGTTGGTCACCCAATTCTAGCCAAACCCCTGCAGGAATGACTCTCCTCAAACCTGAATTCAAAATCTCACGAATATTGAGAGGTTCCCCTTCTGCACTGGGAGGCGCAGCTAAGATTCCACGTGGCTCTTGTTCTTACTGCTTTGTCTTAACAGGAGTTTTGGTGGTATTTTCAGGGAGAGAGCTTTCAACAAACCTTTGGAAAGTGTTTTCGTCATCCAGTGCTGCTATAACAGAAATACCACAAGTGGGTGGTTTTTAACAAACAGAAGTTTATTCTCTCACGGTCTAGGAGGCTACAAGTCTAAATTCAGGGCACCAGCTCCAGGAGAAAGCTTTCTTTCTCTGTCGGCTCTGGGGGAAGGTCCTTGTCATCAATCTTCCCCTGGACTAGGAGCTTCTCAGTGCAGGAACCTCAGGTCCAAAGGACGCTTACACTCCTGGTCCTTCTTTCTTGGTGGTATGAGGTCCCCCGTCTCTCTGCACGCTTCTCCCTTTTATATCTCAAAAGACATTGACTCAAGGTACAACCTCATCTTGTAGACTGAGTCCTGCCTCATTATCATAACTGCCTCTAATCTTGCCTTATTAACATCACAGAGGTAGGATTTACAACACATGGGAGAATCACATCAGATCACAAAATGGTGGACCACCACACAACACTGGGAATCGTGGCCTAGCCAAGTTGACAGACATTTTGGGGGGACACAATTCAATCCATAAGAGAGAACGAGGATGCCAAAAGTAATCTGCGTTTAAGAATTTTTAGGCTGGCACTTAACCTATGGGAAGTGCATTCACAGGCAAGATCCCTGGTGGGGGCAGTGAGAGAGGAGAATAGGGTTCTATAGGATTCATTTCTCAGCACAGATCTCTATTCCCAGTGGTTTCTTGGGTCTACTTAATGCATTCATCCTAATTTTTTTTTTTAACTCTGAGGATGGAGCCCTGGTGGCTCAATGGTTAAGTGCTCAGCTGCTAAACAAAAGTTTGGTGGTTCAAACCCACCAGCCGCTCTGAGGGAGAAAGCCCTGATGATCCGCTTCGGTAAAGATTACAGCCAAGAAAACCATATGAGGCAGACTTACTGAGTCCTACAGGGTCACTAGGAGTCAGAATTGACTTGATGGCACCTAAGAACAACAACTCCTTGAAGACACCCAAACCCACTGCCATCGAGTCCATTCCCACTCATAGCGACTCCGTAGGACAGAGTAGAACTGCCCCATAGGGTTTCCCAGGCTGTCATCTTTATGGAAGCAGACTGTCACATCTTTCTCCTGAAGATCCGCTGATGGCCTGTAGCCATTGACTCTTCAGTTAGCAGCTGAGTGCTTTCAACCACTGTGCCACCAGGGCTCTCCCTTTTCTGATGAAACCTCAAAACCAACCCTGTTGCCATCAAGTAGCTTCTGACTCCTATAGCTGCTCTGTAGGACAGAGTAGGGCAGCCCCATAGGGTTTCCAAGGAGCGCCTGGTGGATTCCAACTGCTGACCTTTTGGTTACCAGCGGTAGCTCTTAACCACTACACCACCAGGGTTTTCCCCTTCCCTGATAACAACACGCCCAAAGTAAGAGAGGTGGAATCTCGCCACCCCAGCTTCTAAGGAGCATTCTGAGTGTACTTCCTCCAAGACAGATTTGTTCACTTAGCAGTGATGTGGTTTAAAACACGTCTACAGTGACCTGGCCTCATTAAGATAACAAAGAAAACATTATTCCCAAATGGGATTCATCCGCAAGCTTAGTGTTAGGATTCCAGCACGTATTTTGGAGGACATAACCTGATCCCTAACAAACCCCGTCTTTCTCTGGGCACCCTTGTCCCAGCCTCCCCTGCTTCTAGGAGACTCCTTCTTCCTGGGTCTCCTTGGCTGGAGACATGTTGGTGAGTCCCAGCATCCTGCCCTTGGCTCTCTTTTCTTCTCACTCCAGAGATTTTCCTGGATAACCCCATCCTTGCTCGTAATTCCACCTACCACCTAGACGAATGAAACACTCCTGGAGCGGTATTTTTGCCCGACAGCATGTACGCCTTGGTCCGTCACTGTGGACACAGCTGGTCCTCGTACAAAAGACTCAGAGTGCTTGTTGGGTGGGGCGCTGACATGGGATTAACTCATTGTATGTGCATCATGGATCACCTCCCTGGGCAATGGTTCCAGGTTCTGCATTTGTTTCTTCAAACAGTGAACGGCAAAATCCAACGGTTGGCGTGTTACCGTTGCTAGTTGCTATGAGTCTGTTCCAACTCATGGTGACCCAAAGCCTTTTTTATCAAGGGTCAGATAATAAGTGTTTTCAGGTTTTCAGACCTACAGGCTCCCTCACGACTATTCACCCCTGCCACTGAAGTGCAAAATCAACCCTAGGTGGCATGCAAATGAACTGGTGTGGCTGTGTTCCAATAAAACTTTATTGACAAAACGTGGGTGGAACAATGGACAAAAGGTGTCCCCCAACAGATGAATGGGTAAACACAATGGGGTCCATCCACAAAATGGGGTATGACTCAGTCATAAGGAGAATTGTAGTCCTGACACATGCTACAATGTGGATGACCCTCGAAAACCTTAAGCGGAGTGAAATAAGTCAGACATAAAAGGACAGACAGCATATGATCCCACTTACATGAAATATCGAGGACTAAGGCAAATCCATGGAGACTGAAGAGGATTAGTGGTTACCAGGAGGTGGAGGGAAACAAGGACTTAAAAAAACATGTAGGTGAGCAGTTTCGGCCGACAGTCTGTAGTGAGCCAGCGTCTGCCTTGGATCCCTTTGTGGGTTAATGTCGTTAGGTGCCATTGAGTGGATTCTACCCATAGCAACCCCATGTGACAGAGTAGGACCACTGTGTAGGGCTTTGTAGGCTGCCATCGTTACTGGAACAGGCCATCAGCTCTTTCTTCTGAGGCACCACGGGGGAGGCTCAAACCGGCCTCTCATTGGTAGTCTTGTGGTTAGCTGTTGGCGCCGCTCAGGGACTCCTGCCTCCTGGCTTGTTAATAGTTGCCGTTGGGTGGATTTTGACTCATAGAGACCCTATAGGACAGAGTGGGACTGCCTCATAGGGTTTTCTTGGCTGTAATATTCAGATTAAGAATCTGAAGATTGTCAAGGGAGCCGATTGCCAGGTCTTCCTCCCAAGGAGCCTCTGGGTGGACTTGAACCACTCACTGACTTTTTGTCTGGTAGTTGAGCCCTTAATTGTTTTTGCCACCAACGGTTTGGGCAGGTGTTGGCAGTAGCTGAATAAATGAACAAGTGGGTGAACGATGCAATGACATTGGGAGCACATGGGATGAGGGGTTGGGGGGCTGCCTGAAGCCGACCACAGCTGGGACTTTCCTCCCCCAACCGTCCTCAGGAGCTGCCTCCCCTCCCCCAGCTACATCCTAGTTCCTCTCCCGCTGCAGGGAGGTGAGGGCCTTCTTTTTGGGCTAATCTCTTCTGAATTTTGATTTATAACCTCCTTCTAAATATTTATTGCTCTGTTCACTTCTAAACAATTTATTTTGCTCAATATATGGCGGTTTGGTGTTGGTTTCTTTCTTTTTTTTTTTAAGTTTGATTCCGACTTCCCATTTTTCTGTCTCCCTGACAGATTCCCAGGGGCCCCCGGTGGCAGGCGGGTCACAATATACATAGCTGATGAGCCCATCTGTCTTCTTTTCAACGTTTCTTCTCTCCTCGTGTTTGTCATGAGCAGTCCATTATGCAAACAATCACAGCCAGAAAGATGGGATAATATCAGATAACAGAGAATTAAAGGGTATAAATACAAGAAGGGTTTTTGTGACATCGAAGTCGGCTGCAAGACAGAGAGAAAGGGACAGCAAAGTTGCCTTTATTAGGTTTTTCCCAGCTGTGTTATTATTTTCGATAGTACGGTGGGGTTAACGTCGATGACAATAAGCAATGGCAAGTGTGTTTGAGTTCTCGGGAAAAGAAGAGGGCGGCTGGTCTCAGGTGTCTGCTTCTGTCTGTCTTTTGGTGTGGGCAAGCTGGTGGGCCCCGGAGTCGGCTGGCAACAGCCAGTGAGGACACCAGGTGGGTAAGCCCAGCTCACAGGCCCTTAGCCTGCTTCCTCCAAGATGGCAGCACCTCCTCTTTCCCCAGTGTGGCTCCACGGACTGGTTCCTTCTTGAGAGCTATCGGGGTGTGAGAACCCCAATCCTGCTTTCCCTAAACTCTCTGCTGAAAGGACTGGTCAGGGCAGAAGGATTTCTGGGAGACAGAGCCCATTTCCTCTGGCCTTTGGGCTTCCCTCCTTCCCCAGAGCTGATGGTTTCCATGGTCCAAGCTTTCCCTTCATCTTTATGTGGTTGTTGTAGTTAGGTGCCATCATGTCAGTTCCAACTCATAGTGACCCTATCTACGTACAACAGAACAAAACCCTGCCCGCTCCTGGCCATGATCACAATCGTTATGCTTGAGCCCATTGTTGCAGCCACTGTGTCAATCCATCTCATTGAGGGGCTTCCTCTTTTTAACTGACCCTCTACCAAGCTTGATGTCCTTCTCCAAGGACTGGTCCTTGCTGATAACTTGTACAAAGTATGTGAGACCAAGTTTTGCCATCCTTGCTTCCAAGGAGCACTGTGGCTGTACTTCTTCCAAGACAAATTTGTTCCTTCTTCTGGCAGTCCAAACCCATTCCAACCCATAAAAAAAAAACCCATAGTGAGCCTATAATTAAGTGTTCTGGAATTCCCATACTTTGCAATGTTATCCATAATTTGTTATGATCCACAGTCCAATGCCTTTGCGTAGTCAACAAAACACAAGTAAACATCTTCTGTAGCCCTGGTGGCGCAGTGGTTAAGAGCTCAGCTGCTAACCAAAAGGCCTCCGTTTGAATCACGTGTGGCTCCTTGGAAACCCCCTGAGGCAGTTCTATTCCATCCTGTGGGGTCGCTATGAGTCAGAATTGACTCCACAGCGGTGGGTGAAACGTCTGGTATTCTCTGCTTTCAGTCAAGATTCATCAACGGTGATATCCCTCGTTCCACGTCCTCTTCTGAATCCAGCTTGAATTTCTGGCAGTTCCCTTTCGATGTACAGTTACAACTGTTTTTGAATGATTTTCAGCCAAATTTTACTTGCAAGTGATATTAATGATATTGTTCAATAATTTCTGTATTCTGTTGGGTCACCTTTCTATGTAATGGGCATAAATATGGATCTCTTCCAGTCAGTTGGCCAGGTAGCTGTCTTCCACACTTCTTGGCATGGACGAGTGAGCACCTCCAGCGCTGCATCTGTTTGTTGAAACATCTCAGTTGGTATTCCGTCAATTTCTGGAGCCTTGTTTTTCGTCACTGTCTTCAGTGCAGCTTGGACTTCTTCCTTCAGTACCATCCGTTTCTGATCACATGCTACCTCCTGAAATGTTTGGCACAGTGACTATGTATTCCTCCCATTCTCTTTTGATGGTTCCTGGCTTATTCAATATTTTGCCCATAAAAACTCTCAATATTACAACTCAAAGCTCAAATTTTTTCTTCATTGCTTTCGGCTTGAGAAATGCTCAGGGTGCTCTTGCCTTTTGATTTTCTATCTCCAGGTCTTTGCACATTTCATTATAACATTTTAGTTTGTCTTCCGGAGCCGCCCCTTGAAATCTTCTGTTCGGCTCTTTTACTTCACCATTTCTTCCTTTCACTTTAGCTACTCTACATTCAGAGTCTCTTCTGACACCCATTTTGGTCCTTTCTTTCTTGTCTTTTTAATCATCTTTTGGTTTCTTCACGTGTGATGTCATTCCATAACTCATCTGGTCCTTGGTCATTAGTGTTCAACACGTCCAATGTATTCTTGAGATGGTCTCTAAATTCAGGTGGGATATACGCAAGGTTGTACTTCAGCTCTCATGGACTTGCTCTAATTTTCTTCAGCTTCAACTTGAACTTGACTGTGAGCAATTGATGGTCTATTCCACAGTCGGCCCCTGGCCTCGTTCTGACTGATGACCCTGAGCTTCTCCAACATTTCTTTCCACAGATGGAGGCCATTTGATTCCTATGTATTCCATCGCTGTTTGTGTTGTTGAAAAAAGGTATTTCTATCATGTGGTCTCTGGTGTCCTTTTTCTCATCTCTATACCGGTGTCCTGGTCTGTCTTAGTCTGGGAGCTCTGCTGAAACCCGTTCAGCATCACAGCAACGTGCAAGCACCACTGACAGATGGGCGGTGGCTGCGCGTGAGGTGCTTTGGCTGGAAATCGAACCCGGGTCTCCCACACGGAAGGGGAAAATTATGTTCCTGAACCACAAATTTCCCCAGAAGCAGAAGGACCAAAAACAAAAAAACCCAAACCTGTAGCCATTGAGTTGAGTTCAACTCATAGCGACCCTGTAGGACAGAGTAGAACTGCCCCGCAGCATTTCCCAAAAAGTCGGAAGTTCAAATCCTCCAGCTGCTCCTTGGAGACCTAAGGGCAGTTCTACTCTGTCCTACAGGGTCACTAGGAGTCCGAATCCACTACACAGCAATGGTTTGTTGTTTGTTTGTTTTTGGTGTAATCTTTACTGAAGCAGACTGCGACATCTTTCTCCTGAGGAACCGCTGTTGGATTCAAACTGTCCCCCTTTTGGTTACCACCTGAGTGCTCAACCACTGCGCCACAAGGGCTCCTTTAAGAATGTTAACACAGCGTTATTTGTAACAACCCAAGGATTCCCACACATCAGAGTGGATACATGAGTTGTTTTACATTCTCACAACGCCGTGCTCTGCAGCAATAAAAGTAACCGAAATTAGGACATACTCCGCGACAGCGTGATTTCTAAAACCAGGGTTCCGAGCAAACTAAGCAAGCCACGAGAGAATACGTAGAGTATTATTTGGAGTCCTTGGGTGGTGTCAATGGTTAACACACTCGGCTGCTCACCGAAAGTTTGGCAGTTTGAGTCCATCCAGAGGAGAGTCAGAAGAAAGGCCTGGCAACCTGCTTCTGAAAAATCAGCCGCTGAAAACCGTGGGGAGCAGAGTTGTACTCCGACGCTCGCAGGCAGCTCCATGAATGGGAATCGTCTCGACGGTAGCAGCTTGACGGTAGCGGGCTTTGTTATTCTATTTACGTGACACTCAGAATCAGGCAAAATTAAACTGTCTCTTTTAGGAACACGTGCTCAGGCATCGAAACTATATTTTAAAAAATTAGAAAGCGAAGACCCTAAGTGTCAGAATGACAATAGTCTATGGCGTGGGGGGGAGAAGGGTACAGTTCCTGGGGGTCTTCATGTGCTGAGGGGAGCTGGGAACGTTCTGTGTTTGCTAATGCTTATTAAACAAGTGCCCTCACGATGGCATGGTTAATATCCCTCTACGTTTAGGTTTCGTGCCTTTTTCTGTGTCTTTGTTTCATGGAGTCCCTGTGTGGTGCAAACATTTAATGCCCTCGGCTGCTAACCGAAAGGTTGGGGGTTCGAGTTCACCCAGAGGTGCCTCGGAAGAAAGGCCTGGCTATCTCATGCTGAAAAATCAGCCACTGGAAACCCCGTGGAGCACAGTTCTACTCTGACACACACACAGAGTCTCCACGAGTCAGAGTCGACTCGACGGCAACTTTTTGTTTGTTTGTTTCACACTTACACACAAGTCTAACGAGTCCACTCGCTCTTTGAGTTTATCCTTTGTTTTTACATTTCTTCCTACTTTGCACAGAACTGGGAAACTCTGGGAGTAGCCGTTGGCTTTTGAACATAAGCCCTAAAACTGTACCATCAAGATATAAGGTCCTCGTGGTGTCAACGGTCTGCGCTCAGATGGTAGCCAACAGGTTGGCAGTTTGAACCCACCCAGTGGCTCCGTGGAAGAGAGACCTCGTGATCGGCTTCTGTAAAGATTTTTTTTAAAGAGATTAAAAAAAAAACCCATTGCCATCGAGTCCGTTTTGACTTGTAGTGACCCTATAAAACAGAGTAAAACTGCCCCAGAGTATTCCCTAAACTGTAGCCTTTCTGGAGGAGCCCTGGTGGTGCAGTGGTTAAGAGCTCGGCTGCTCACCAAAAGGGCAGCAGTTCAAATCCACCAGCCGCTCCTTGGAAACCCTATGGGGCAGTTCTTCTCTGTCCTATAGGGTCATTATGAGTCGGAATTGACTTGGCAGCAACCGGTTTTGGGGTTTAATCTTTACGGAAGCAGACTGTCGCATCTTTCTCCGGAGGAGTGGCCGGTGGGTTTGAACCGGTGACCTTTTGGTTAGCAGCCAAACACTTAACCACGGCGCTACCAGGGCTCCTTCCGTAAAGACTACTGCCTAGAAAACCCTATGGAGCATCTCTGCTCAATCAAATTGGGTCTCCTAAGTCACAAGTCAACAACAAAAACAGAATTAAGTAGGAGACTACCAGTTATTCATCGGTTCAGGGATGTAAAATATTGGCATCAGTTGGTGTCACGGATTGAATTAAGTCCCCCAGAAATATGTGTATCAGCTTGGTTAGGCCATGATGCCCAGTATCGTGTGGTTGTCCTCCATTTTGTGATTGTAATTTTATGTTGACAGGATTAGGGTGGGATTGTAACACCACCATTACTCAGGTCACCTCCCTGATCCAGCGTAAAGGCAGTTTCCCTGGGGTGGGGTCTGCACCACCTCTTATCTCTCAAGAGATCAAGGAAAGGGAAGCAAGTAGAGAGGGGGGACCTCATACCACGAAGAAAGCAGCACCAGGAGCAGAGCGTGTCCTTTGGACCTGGGGTCCCTGCGCCTGAGGAGCTCCTCGACCAGGGGAAGATTGAGGACAAGGACCCTCCTCCAGAGCCGACAGAGAGAGAAAGCCTTCCCCGGAGCCGATGCCCTGAATTTGGACCTGTAACCTACTAGGAGACAGTGAGAGAATAAACTTCTCTTTGTTAAAGCCATCCATCCGCTTGTGGCATTTCCATCAAGGCAGCACCAGGTGACCAAGGCACCCGGCAAAGCCAGAGCTTTCTGTCCTCAGCCCAAAGCCTGGATCGGCTCAGGCACGGAGTAAAACAATGGTTCACTTGCAGCATCTTGGAAAATACCTTTCCGGCTCCTTCCCTGGAAACAAACGGAGAGAACTGCGGGGCGAGTGGGTCCACGTATGCCAGGCCACACTCCCCCGCCCCCTTTTCTAAGGCCGGCTGACTCTAACCTCTGGTCACCTGGCATTCTTTGCTCTAACCCATCTGATATTAAAGCAGACTGTTTTCATCTCCTGCTAAGTGGTATCACATGTTCCTGGGGCCTCCGTGGGTGTGAGCGGATCCCCCCTTCATCACTGCCCCGAGAGAGTGCGCTGCACATAACAATCACCTCGTATGGAAACCAGGACACCTTCTGCGTCATCGGGGGAAGTCAGTCACAAACACCCAAAAATACGTTTCCACACATGGAGTTAGTGTTGGCTGTTGGGGATTTGCTTTTTCTAAACAACAACAACAAAACCGGAAGCTGTGGAGTCCACTCCAACTCGTGGCCACCCCACGTGCGTCAGAGTAGAACTGTGCTCCACGGAGTTTTCAAACAGCTGTTTTTTTGAAGCAGATCACCAGGCCTTTCTTCCGAGGTGCCTCGGGGTGGGTTCAAACCTCCATCCTTTCAGATAACAGCCCGGTGCTCAACTCCTTGCACCAGCCAGGGTCTCCTTTTGCTTTCTTTCCGTTGGCTGATAAGAGCCAGAAATGATCGCTGGAAAAGGTCAGCATCCTACAGTTCTGGAAACTGTGTCGGCACTCAAAAGAGAGGAAGAAAGAAGCCGTCTGGTCTGCGGGTTTATGGAGGTTTAGAATTGCATCCTTCTTTGTGAGCACTCTGCTCAGGCCCCTTGCTACACACCAGGCGATTGATATCACTGGGAAATGCCTCAGTGGACCTGAGCTTTTTGAACACTGGACATAGCTCAGCGTGGCTGTGATTTATGACTGCTGGGAGGTCCCTGGCTTTGCCCTAGAACCCTGCTCAGCAGCACACGTGTTTTCTTTCACCTGGGGTGAGAGGGAGTTATTCAGATCAGATGGTCAGCCTTTTTTTCTTTTTCTTTGCATTCATTAAAAAAATTTTCAAGTGTACCTGACCCTCTTGCCTGCAAAATCTCGTTTCTGTTGTAGCTTCTCCCTTTCCGCCGTGACAGACCCCTTTCCTGTAACCCGACGACCGTTCTCATCTACAACACTTCTGCCCAGGCAGGTAGATTTCAAGACACCGTAAGGGTGACCCACGTGGGGCTGCGAGGCTTAATTTTGCCATCCGAAGATATTAAAACGCAGCTCCCAGGGGGGCTGAGAATAGCTGCATAGGTTCAAGATATACTCAGTGTCGCTGAATGGTACATGTAGAAACTGCAGAACTCATGTCTGTTTTGCTATGTGTATTTTCCACAACAATAAAAAATAATAATAATAATAATAAAATGCTTCCCCTTTATAAATAGCCAGAACAGTGGACTCGAGCACACCAGGATCACGGGGATGGTTTCAGCAAACCACAGAACCCCGTTGACGTCAAGTCGATTCCAACTCATAGCGACCCTGTAGGACAGAGTAGAACTGCCCCGTAGGGTTTCTAAGGAGTGGCTGGTGGATTTGAACTGCCAACCTTTTGGTTAGCAGCCAAGTTCTTAACTGCTGTGCCACGAGGGCTCCATGCAAACCAAAGAGAAGCAAAAAATATCAATCAGCAAAGATAATGTGATTTTACTCAAATTTGGAGGACCATCCTCTCTTTGCTTGGGGTGTGAAAGTGCCTCCTGTCTTGTGGAGGACAACGGGATCAAGGCAAACATGAAAGACTTTTCGTACCCTAACAGCACATGAACACAGAAGCTTAGGAGGTCCAGCAGGTTAAAACGGCCCTTCACCGATATTTCCAGCCTCAGTTTCCCTGGTGGAGCCCTGGTGGCGCAGTGGTTAAGTGGTCTGCCGCTAACCAAAAGGTTGACAGGACCTGTAGTGCAGTGAATTACTTAATATGTCCCTTCTAGTCATAGTCTTTGTGACTCCCACACAAGGATTGGGTGGGACTATGCAAAAAAAGGAGCTTGTGGCCCACCAAGGGGGTTGGACAGCTTGCTACTAACACAAATAACGTGTATGGAACCTGCGATGGATAAGATTGTGTGTCAAATTGGCTGGGCCATGATTTTCAGTGGTTCAATGGTTGTGTAATGATGTAGTCATCCTCCATTTTGTGATGTGTTATAAATCCTAGTCTTTATGCCTGTGGTTATGGCCCCGTTTGGGAGTGAGTTGTCTGTTATGTTAATGAAGCAGGAGTAGGGTGGGATGTCTCAAGTCACTGCCTTACCAGAAGGTGTGACTCAAGCCACCACTTTTACCCCAGTCACCACCCTTGCAATCCTTATTCAAGACATGCCCTTGACCCACCTTGCTCAAGTCAGGGAGTTTCCTTAAGGGTATGATCTGTGTCTAATATATACAAACAATGTTAGAGAAGATGGAGTGGGACAGGAGAGTCTTAGTTATCTAGTGCTGCTATGACAGGAAGACCACCATTTATGATCTGAGGTGATTTCCTTATGTGTTGTAAATCCTGCCTCCACAATGTTAATGAGGCAGGATTAGAGGCAGGACTCAATCTACAGGATTAGGTTAGTCAATCCCTTTTGAGCTATAAAAGAGAGAATACAACGGAGAGGAGAGGGACTTCCTAGCACCAAGAAAGAGGCACCGGGAGCAGAGCGTGTCCTTTGGGCCCAGTGTCCCTGCACCTGAGAAGCTCCTTGACCAGGGGAAGATTGATGACAAGGACCTTCCTCCAGAGCCCACAGAGAATGAAAGCCTTCCCCTGGAGACGATGCCCTGAATTTGGACTTGTAGCCACCCAGACTGTGAAAGAATAAATTTCTCTGTGTTAAGCCACCCACTTGTGGTATTTCTGTTATAGCAGCACCAGGTGACTAAGGCAACAATCCTCACCACCATCATCATCACCATCATCACCACCATCACCGTGATCACCGCCATCCTCACCATCATCACCCATCAGCTGCCAGGGCCTCAAAGTCCTTGTCTGTGGTAGGAGGGACATGGATGCTATGGTCGCCGGCATGTCTCCCAACCTATAATTCTAAGCATTATTCATAAATTCATATCTACTAAAAATTGGAAACAACCAATTTGCCTTCCAACAGGTGGACGGATAAACAGAACGTGGTCCGTCCACACAGGGGAATGTTAGTCAGCCGTAAAAAGGACTGAAGCTCTGATGCGTGCTACAACCTGGATGAACCTTGAAAACATTATGATGAGTGAGATAAATGTCAGAAAAGGGCAAACATTGTATGATCCCATTCATGTGAAATAGCCAGAATAGGCAAGTATATAGACGCCTAAGTAGATTAAGGGTACCAGGGGCTAGAGGGAGGGAGAAAAAAATAATAATGAAGTCAATTCAGTGGGAATTGACACCAGTCAAGGTTAAGCCAGGACCTTACCGAAACCCAGGGCTGTGGGGTCGATTCCCACTCATAGTGACCCTACAGAACAGAGTAGAGCTGCCCCATAGGGCTCCCAAGGCTGTAATCTTTCGGGAAGCAGATTGCCACATCTTTCTCCCACAGAGTGGCTGATGGGTTCCAACCGCCAACCCTTCAGAGCGCTTAGCCACTGTGCCACCAGGGCTCCTTAAGCCAGGGCCTTAGATTAACACCCGGAAAAGCGTACACTTTGGGGTCAGATCCTGGGGGCTCAGTGCCTGCATCCCTCTGAGCTGCTTGGTTCTTCACTCAACCCAAACCCTCATTTGCAAAGCAGAGTGAGGGTCACGTCTGTCATAGCGGGTTGCTCTGAGGACCACAAAAGGGGGTGTAGACCCGGGCGGTAATTGTGCGTCCCCCGCCCACAATTAATTCCAAATGGAGAGCCGCGCTGTGGCCTGAAAGCCGCCTCTCCGGAGAGGCCCCTCCGCAGGTCTCCCCTCTTGAGCGCGTCCAGCGCGCCTTTTCCACAAAGCAGGCAAAAGCGTGGAAAAGGCTGCCTATCAGAAATAGACCATCCTCACATTGGCAAGGGAATATCAAGACCCCGTTTTTGATCAACGGTGACGCCTGTGCCGGCTCGGCCTCTGGGTTCTTCCCCAAACTGCTACTTCCACCCGCGTCCCCACCGGCCTGCTTTCGCAGCGCTCCAAGGAGGCCTGCACCCCGCCGACGCGCGCGGGTGGAAGCGCCCTTATGAAAAAAAGATATAAATGTTTGTGGTTGAGGTGGTAACCCTTTGTTTTCTCTGTAATCCATCAAGCGGTGTGTCGGGCTGACAGCCCCCGAAGAGTGGTTTTGAACACCTCTTTATCTGACAGCTTCATGCATCATAAAGTAGCAAATAGAATTAGATCAAAGTCTACGTTCGCGCTGTCGGCTTGGCGAGGTAGGCAGGCGCGCTTGTGTCTTTATCCGCCGGTGACAGTTCGTTTTAACTGGCATTAAGCTGGGGACGGCCCGGGAGCCTGGCGGAACTCGGGTTCCCTGCCTTTCCTGAAGGCACAGAAGGGTCCACCTGTAACCGTGTGTCCCTGTGTGCCCCTCCCCACGCCTTCTGCGTGTCCTCCAGCGCACGGTGCAAGCCCAGGGCGCCCCACAACACGGGTGTCATTCGCTGAAGGAGAGAGGCCCCTGCGCTTCAGTAATCCCAACTTTTGTTTAATACCTGCAGAGAAAAATGGAGAAAGCTGCCTTAAACAATGGAATATTGTCCATCTGGGGAGGGCCATGTTCTGTGAATTATGGTGATGGATAACAGGTTTACCTATAGCAAGACCTCGGCTCTCAGGCATCCTGCTCACGTTCTTATCAAAGAAACAGGACAGGAAGGGGCTGGGGGAAGGAGGGCGACGACGGGAGGAGGCGGAAAGCCAAAGTGCCCTTGTGTTAACTTCAGGACTAGCTTGCTGGGGGAGAAACTGTTTCCCCAGATATTCTGGAAACCAAACAGAGATGCTTCTACCTACTTGTCACCGTCATTGCAGTGACGGGATGTCACTCAAAGCTCAGGATGCTAATTCACAAATATTTTTAAGCCCCAGAAGTTTATTGATTATTTAATCTGTAGGGAGGCTGTCAAAAGGCAGCGTACATTAGCAAAGAAGTCCTGCTCCTCTTAGGGGCTCTGTTTTTCCTCACTCTGAGCTGGGGGCGACAGATGGGCACCTTTTTCTGAGTTCCGTGCTCCACAGAATCCTGTTTATTTCTAAGCACTTTAGAACTCGCTTTGAATCGTAAAATTATCTACCGTCAAGCAATGTTCACGTGGGGTTCTGGGAAGGGGGGTTTTCATGTCATAAGTTTCTGGGAGAAGAAGAACCTGCTGAAATGATGTTGATGCTGAGGGTGCCTTATAACAAGGGGCGCTGCTTCAGGGGAGAAAGGGAGGGAGCTTATTTATTGAGTCTATGCGTTCTAGGTGATGTCAGGAGAAAATGGAAGTGGGATTGGAGAAGAGAGAGGTGCCCAGTTGTGATGGTTAATGTTATGTGTCAGCTTGGCTAGGCCATGATTCCTAGTATTGTGTGGTTGTCCTCCATTTTGTGATCTGATGCAATCATCCTCCATTTTGCAATCGGATGTAATTGTCCTCCATTTTGTGATCTGATGTAATTGTCCTCCATTTTGTGATCTGAGGTAATTGTCCTCCATTTCATGTGTTGTAAATCCTAACCTCTGTATGTTGATGAGGCAGGATTAGTGCGGGGTACATCCTGAGTCACAGCCTTACAAGAGGGTGTGACTCAAGACACAACCTTACTCAAGCCACACCCTTGCTTGGATGTAGGGAAAGTTTCCTTGGGGGTGTGACCTGCATCCAATATATAGACTGATTGCCTGGCAAGTCTCTCCTTTTGCTCTGGATCCTGCATCCAGGTCGTCATCATCTGACCTCTGGTTCTTTTGGGCTTGAGCCTGTCCTCTGACATGGCAATCCTGGGGGTCGCCAGCTTCTGCAGCCTAGTGAGCCAGCTGCCAGCCACTGACCTGCCAGTTGTGGGGTTCCCCAGCCCCTGCAACCATGTAAGTCAGGAGAAGCCCCCAGCCTGATGCCCGACCCACAGATTTGGGACTTGCCAGCCTCCACAACTGTGTGAACCATTTCCTTGGGATAAATCTCTCTATGTGTGCTTGGCTGGTTTTGCTTCTCTGGGGAACCCAGCCTATGACACCAGTAGGTGTGGATCTATCAGTATGCCAGCTGCCCTCGAGCCAACTTCAACTCATGGTGCCTCCACGGGAGTCAGAGCAGAGCTGTGCTCCACAGGGCTTTCAATGGCTGATTTTCTGAAAGTAGATTGCCTTGTCTTTCTTCTGAGGTGCCTCCGGGTGAACTCAAATCTCCAACCTTCTGGTTAGCATCTGAGCGTGTTAACTAGTTGCACCAACCAGAGACTCTTAAAAACCAGCTGCAGTTGCGTTCGACTCGGCTCCTGGCAACCGGATGTGCGTCAGAGTGGAACTGTACTCCATAGAGTTTTCAGGGGCTGGTTTTTTGAACGTAGATTGCCAGGCCGTTCTTCTGAGGTGACGCTGGATGAACTTAAACCTCCAACCTGCCTGTGAGCAGCCGAGCGCTTTAACCATTTGCACCAGCCACGGACTTTCTTTTTTAAGCTGTGTGGGTTGTCTTGTTTTTGCCCTTCACTCAGGGTTTCACTCTTGTGGGCTCCTGTGCCGCGGGGCCAACATCCCTCATACTCAAGGCTCAGGTAGGTGTTCAGGCTCTTGTAGGAGCAAAATTACCAGGGTTCTCCCTGTGAGAAAAATGTTTTTATTTTATCTTTATTTTTTACTATTTTTTTTTTAATTATGCTTTAGGTGAAGTTTACAGCTCAAGTTAATTTCTCATACAAAAATTTATACACATATCGTTTTGCGATATTAGCTGCAACCCCCACAATGTGACAGCATGCTCCCCCTTTCCACCCTCGGAGAAAAGTATTTTTAAAAGAACTCTGCTGCGACTGATTCTGCCGTGGTTTTGGGCTTTTTAAGAGGTGTTTTTTAGTCTGTGCCTCACCCAATGGTAGGCTACTTTTCAACTTTGACTTACCAGGTACAGTGTGCCATCAGAGGCTGGTCACCTGCCCCAGGCCTCTGCCCAGGTGTTTAAATTCTGGGGACAGGTCTCCTGGTGTTTGCATACCAATTGGCCTGTGATTTGCATGCAGAGGCCTGAACCCCCTCCCCCCCCAGGGATCAGGAACTGAGAGCTCAGTGGAACCAGCTGTTTTCAGCTCCTTGAGGACAAAGATGAAAATTAAATTAAGTGAAAAAAAAAAAGGAAGTTGTAGCATTAACTGCAGCAGGAAGGGTATTGGTTGTATACAGGGCAGGGGCCTTTGACAAAGCAGGTCACAAGGTACAAAGTGGGGGTGAGCAAGGTGAGCCCCCTAACCTCCTCCACCCACCCCCTAACAGCGGTGGGGTCTTCACGCTGGAAAAGGTCGTCCTCTTGCTTTATCCAACGATATTCAAGGAACAGCCTCAGAATCATAATGCCCGTATTACCACCAAGTGGTTTCTTGGTGATTCTTCTCCTTTGCCCTTCGGTTAAATCCTATCAAGAGCACCTAGCTGTGGTGATTGGATTGGATTTGACTTGATTGTATCTGATTCGATTGGATTTTAATTCCCTTTGTCTTTACTTAAGTGAGGCTATCTGGTCTAACCTCCCCTAGTGAGTCTTCATTTTCGGGTTGGGCTGCTTGGTGTGGACTTCTCAAACGTCCCCATGGGCTGTCAGACCTGGACGTGCTGGTTTGGGAGCTTGTCCTCTGCTCCTCCAGTTCCTAGAGAGGCTATCCGAAGCTCGGCTTTGTCCTCTGAGTTCTTTCTTGCTCATCCCTTCTCCTCTGGACGCCAGGAGGGAACGGGCCAGGTCGTCATCTCCTCTGGACGCCAGGAGGGAACGGGCCACGTCGTCATGGGTGGAGACACCTCCCGTGGACGCTTCCGACGGTGCCCTCTGCTGTCTTCTGTCTTCAGCATCCTCCTTCTCCTCATAGCCATCGTTCTCGTCGTCATCACCGTGTCCGCCAGCACCGGTGTCGCCATCATCATCACCTTCATCATCATCGATGCCGCGGTGATCGTCTTGATGACCATCAGCATCGTTGCCTCCACCTTCGCCACCATCATCGCCATGGCCGTTACCTTCATCGTCCTCACCTTAACCTCTATCATCATCATCGTGACCATCGTCATCACCACCGCCATCACCATCATCACCATCATCATCATCACCTTCATCCTCATCGTCAGCAGCAGCCCCTTTATTCCCATCACCGCTGTCGTTGTCAGCACGGTCATCCTCCCCGCCACCACCACCATCACCAACATGCTTAATCAGGGAAACGGAAGAGGCACACCTAGAAGATGGAGAGACTCAATCAGAAAGCCACACCAGAGACCCCAAGAAGAGAGACCCCGCTCCTAGAAAGGGGCTGTCAGGAGTCAGGAAGGTGGAGAGACTTTGCTGTTGTATCAGCTGGTGAGGACGCAGAGGGTCGGGGGTGACCCCGACTCAGGGAAAACCTGGGGGCTGCCCGGACTGGGGCACCTCCTCCTCCCTGACATCACGTCTCCTGTGAGTCTCCTCTCCAGTCGGCTGTGTCTCATCTTAACATTCACCTCCAGTCTCCAGGAGTGTGAAGCGAGCCCATCCGTGGCTCTCAAAACTAGCTCCAGGAATGTCCAGTTCCCAGCTGAGTCCTGTCCTGCCTCCCACACCGTGTCCTGCTCCAACACCCCCCCACTCCCCTCACCCAGACCTGCTACCTCAGTGGTCTTTGGGGTGTGGTGAGCAGAACTCCGGGACACAGAAAGATGTTGCATGTATGGGATGGAGTGTTGGAAGAGAATCTGTCTCTGGGTCTTCCCCCTCCAGGGTGCATGCTGGCTCGAGTTCCCATCAGCCTTTTCACCAGCTGCCCTCTCCTGCTTCAAGAGGACAGCTCTGCACCCAACCAAGATCCTGCAGGGTGCCTGGCCCCAGGGTGGAAAAGCCCCAGGGACACCAAGCCAAGGAACGGTTCAAAGTATCGGGGAGGGTGTTGAGAAGCTATCCCACCCAGTAACTGTATGCTGAGTGCTTCCGTATGTCAGATCGTTTCGGATTCCCTGCTTTCAACAGCATCGTAGGTGGGTCTGATCCAGGTCTCAGCATTAGATATTTATGGATACTATTTTGTGATAAAATGCTCTGTGATTTCTGGTGTGTGATGTAAAATGAGTTCAGTGAATCGAATGATATTATTATAGGAAACGGCCTTCCGTTCCCAGATACTGATTTATGGATTCAAGCTTTCTCAGTGTTTCCATTTAAAACATGGGAACCAAATGCACAGTTGATGCCGACCCCTGCCTTAAGTAGTAATCAGCCACGTTCCTCTGTGGGTATGTGAGGTAATTGAGCAAGGCACCCAGCACATCGTCGATAGACCTTTCTTTTATGTTGAGTAATTATTTATCAAGATCCGTGTGTGGGTTAATTTAATCAACTATGTGTTAAACAGTAAATGTAATGTTAACTTAATAAAAATTAACAAAATGTTTCACTGGACACATTTTATCCCTTTTTTATTGAAGTAAACTACACGTAAGATTCACTGTTTTAACCTTTTTGAAAAAGGAGCCCTGGTACAGTGGTTGAAGCTTTCGGCTGCTAACCCAGAGGTTGGCTGTTCAAACCCACTAGCTGGTCCGTGGGAGAAAGATGTGGCCGTCTGCTCCTGTAAAAATTACAACTTTGGAGACCCTATGGGGGCCGTTCTACTCTGTCCTGTAGGACGGGGATGAGTCAGAATCCACTTGATAGCAATGGGTGGGTTTAACCATTTGAAGGGTACAATTCAGTGGTATTTAATACATTGACAACGTTGTGTAACCATCGCCACTATTTAGTTCTAGAACATTCTCATCATCCCAGAAGGGAACCCCGTTCCCATTAGCAGTCACTCCTTATCATGGATTGAATGCTGTCCCCCCAAAATATGTGTTTCAATTCAACTAGGCCATGATTCCCAGTACTGCGTGTTTGTCCACCGTTTTGGGATCTCATGTGATTTTCCTGTATGTTGTAAGTCCTATCTCCGTGACGTTGTTGAGATGGGATTGGGGCAGTTATGTTAATGAGGCAGGACTCACTCTACAAGATTAGATTTTGTCTTAAGTCAATCTTTTTTGAGATATAAAAGAGAGAAGCCAGCAGACAGACATGGGGACTTCATACCACCGAGAAATAAGAGCCAGGAGCAGAGTGTGTCCTTTGGACCTGGGGTCCCTGCACTGAGAAGCTCCTCAACCCAGGAAGACTGATTTAAAGGACCTTCTCCCAGAGCCAGTAGAGAGGAAAAACCTTCCCTTGGAGTTGGTACCCTGAATTTGGACTTGTAGACTCCTAGACTGTGAGAGAATAAATTTCCATTTGTTGAAGACATCCACTTGTGGTATTTCTGTTATAGCAGCACTAGATGACTAAGACTCCCCTCATTCCCCTGACCCCCCAGCCCCTGGCAACCACTAATCTGCTTTCTATCTCTGTGGGTTTGCCTATCATGGACATTTCATATAAATGAAATTATACAGTATGTGGCCTTTTATGTCTGGCTTCTTTCACTGAGCATAATATTTTCAAGGTTCACCCATGTTTTAGCATATGTCAGGACTTCATTCCTTTTACGGTTCTTTGGGGGCCCTGGTGACACAGTGGTTAAGAGGTTGGCTGCTAACCAAACAGTTAAAATCCACCAGGCTCTCCTTGGGAACCCTATGGGGCAGTTTAGCTCTGTCTTACAGGGTAGCTATGAGTCAGAACCGACTCGATGGCAATGGGTTTCATTTCTGGTTTTAGTATTCCATTGTATGGCTATACCATTGTCTTCATTATCTAGTACTGCTATAACAGAAATACCAGAATGGCTCGTGGAGGGCTTTAACAAAGAGAAATTTATTCTCTCACAGTCTAAGAGGCTAGAAGTCTGAATTCAGGGGGCCAGCTCCAGGGAAAGGCTTTCTCTCTCTGTCATCTCTGGGGGAAGGTCCTTGCCATCAGTCTTCCCTTGGTCTAGGAGCCTCTGTGCACAGGGACCCCGGGTCCAAAGAACACTCTGCTCCCGGCACTGCTTTCTTGGTGGTATGAGGTCCCCATGTTTCTCTGATCACTTCTCTCTTCTGTATCTCAAAAGAGATTGGCTTAAGGCAAAACCCAATCTTGTAGATTGAGTCCTGCCTCACTAACATAACTGCTGATAACCCCACCTCATTATCATCATAGAGGTAAAGTTGACAACATACAGGAAAATCATACCAGATGACAAAATGGTGGACAACCACCACAATACTCGGAATCATGGCCTAGCCAAGTTGACACACGTTTTTGGGGGACACAATTCAGTTCATGACAACCATAAATTGTTTTTTTGCCAGTTTATTGAATCGACTCGATGGCACTGGGTATTGATATTTGAGTGTTCATATTTTGGCTACTGTGAATAGTGCTACTATGAACATTGGTGTACAGATTTTTGTTTGAATATTTGCTTTTACTTATTTATTTTTGGCATTTAGGAGTGGAATTGCTGGGTTATATGGTAACCGATGTTTAACTTACCGAGAAACTACCAAACTGTTCTCTACAGTTCATTGGATATATTTTAAAGAGTGATATTACATACAGTGTTATTGAAAGATATCAATATTTACAATATGTCAGAAATTTCATTCTTTGCAATATCTGCTAAAAATACCTTAGATCTCAACTTTCAAATATATGTTGTTGTATTCTTAGTTTCGGTCGAGTTGGCTCCAACTCATGGCCACGCCATGTACAACAGGGTGAATATTGCCTGGTCCTGCGCCATCTTCACGATCCTTGGTCTGCTCGAGTCCGTTGTTTCGGCCCCTGTGTACTTAGAGTGCCTTCCAACCTAGGGGGCTCAGCTTCCAGCCCTACATCAGACACTGTTCTGTTGGGATCCATATGGATTTCATTGGCTGATTTTTGGAAGTAGATTGTCAGGCCTTCCTTCCTAGTCTGTCTTAGTCTAGAAACTCTCCTGAAGCTTGTCCACCATGAGTGACCCTGCCGGCCTTTGAAATATCAGTGGCATAGCTTCCAGCATCACAGCAACACACAAGCCCCCACAGCACAACAGACGGGGACGGCAAAAACATGTGAGGGGAGACATGAGCATGTTGCTGCTTTAGGGACACAAGAACAAACGTTTGAAGACCCTCCCTCCAACCAAAAAACCAAACCGGCTGCTGTAAAGTTGATTCCAACTCATAGCGACCCTCACTCAGGGATGTGGATATGCGCAGGTTGGGTAGGAGGAGGACATGAAAATTCTGATCCTGCTTGAGGCATTGATTAAAAAAAAACTTTCGGTGGAGTTGGTTCTGACTTATGGAGACGCCGTGCATTGTGGAGTAGAACTGTGCTCCTTAGGCCTTGACCTTTCAGCAGGAGGTGGCCAGCCCTGTCTTTCAGGCCTCTGTTGGGTTTGAACTGCCAACCTTTCAGTCAGTAGCCTTGCGCCAAGCATTTTCCATACCCCAGACCTTGGGCATTGATATCCCACGCGGTGTGTTCAGAGTGGTAGAGGCACAGCTAGGAAGATCCAGCGATGCTTTTAAAACACAGCTCTGACCTATAAAGCCATCCCCTGCCTCTGTCTGTCTCTAAACCTGAGGAACAGTTGCTTCTAGGAAGAAACTATGTTAAAACTTACTGAAGAAACCTGAGTGCCGTTGTTGTTCTTATTAGTTGCCGTGGCGACCCTTGTACAACAGAACAAAACGTCGCCTGGTCCTGTGCTCTCCCCTGATCATTGGCGAGTTTGAGTCCATGGTGACACCTATTGTGTCAGTTTCTCTCATGGATGGTGTCTCAGTCACCTGGTGCTGCTGTAACAGAAATACCACAGTGGATGGTGTCTCAGTCACCTAGTGCTGCCGTAACAGAAATACCACAGTGGATGGTGTCTCAGTCACCTAGTGCTGCTGTAACAGAAATACCACAGTGGATGGTGTCTCAGTCACCTAGTGCTGCCGTAACAGAAATACCACAGTGGATGGTGTCTCAGTCACCTAGTGCTGCTGTAACAGAAATACCACAGCGGATGGTGTCTCAGTCACCTAGTGCTGCTGTAACAGAAATACCACAGCGGATGGTGTCTCAGTCACCTAGTGCTGCTGTAACAGAAATACCACAGCGGATGGTGTCTCAGTCACCTAGTGCTGCCGTAACAGAAATACCACAAGTAGACGGTGTCTCAGTCACCTAGTGCTGCTGTAACAGAAATACCACAGCGGATGGTGTCTCAGTCACCTAGTGCTGCTGTAACAGAAATACCACAGTGGATGGTGTCTCAGTCACCTAGTGCTGCTGTAACAGAAATACCACAGCGGATGGTGTCTCAGTCACCTAGTGCTGCCGTAACAGAAATACCACACTGGATGGTGTCTCAGTCACCTAGTGCTGCCGTAACAGAAATACCACAGTGGATGGTGTCTCAGTCACCTAGTGCTGCTGTAACAGAAATACCACAGTGGATGGTGTCTCAGTCACCTAGTGCTGCTGTAACAGAAATACCACAGCGGATGGTGTCTCAGTCACCTAGTGCTGCCGTAACAGAAATACCACAAGTAGACGGTGTCTCAGTCACCTAGTGCTGCTGTAACAGAAATACCACAGCGGATGGTGTCTCAGTCACCTAGTGCTGCTGTAACAGAAATACCACAGTGGATGGTGTCTCAGTCACCTAGTGCTGCTGTAACAGAAATACCACAGTGGATGGTGTCTCAGTCACCTAGCTCTGCTGTAACAGAAATACCACAGTGGATGGTGTCTCAGTCACCTAGTGCTGCCGTAACAGAAATACCACAGTGGATGGTGTCTCAGTCACCTAGTGCTGCCGTAACAGAAATACCACACTGGATGGTGTCTCAGTCACCTAGTGCTGCCGTAACAGAAATACCACAGTGGATGGTGTCTCAGTCACCTAGTGCTGCTGTAACAGAAATACCACAGTGGATGGTGTCTCAGTCACCTAGTGCTGCTGTAACAGAAATACCACAGTGGATGGTGTCTCAGTCACCTAGTGCTGCCGTAACAGAAATACCACAAGTGGACGGTGTCTCAGTCACCTAGTGCTGCTGTAACAGAAATACCACAGCGGATGGTGTCTCAGTCACCTAGTGCTGCCGGAACAGAAATACCACAGTGGATGGTGTCTCACTCACCTAGTGCTGCCGTAACAGAAATACCACAGTGGATGGTGTCTCAGTCACCTAGTGCCGCTGTAACAGAAATACCACAGTGGATGGTGTCTCAGTCACCTAGTGCCACTGTAACAGAATTACCACAGTGGATGGTGTCTCAGTCACCTAGTGCTGCTGTAACAGAAATACCACAGAGGATGGTGTCTCAGTCACCTAGTGCTGCCGTAACAGAAATACCACAGAGGATGGTGTCTCAGTCACCTAGTGCTGCTGTAACAGAAATACCACAGCGGATGGTGTCTCAGTCACCTAGTGCTGCCGTTACAGAAATACCACAGTGGATGGTGTCTCAGTCACCTAGTGCTGCTGTAACAGAAATACCACAGTGGATGGTGTCTCACTCACCTAGTGCTGCTGTAACAGAAATACCACAAGTGGATGGTGTCTCAGTCACCTAGTGCTGCTGTAACAGAAATACCACAGTGGATGGTGTCTCACTCACCTAGTGCTGCTGTAACAGAAATACCACAAGTGGATGGTGTCTCAGTCACCTAGTGCTGCTGTAACAGAAATACCACAGTGGATGGTGTCTCACTCACCTAGTGCTGCTGTAACAGAAATACCACAAGTGGATGGTGTCTCAGTCACCTAGTGCTGCTGTAACAGAAATACCACAGTGGATGGTGTCTCAGTCACCTAGTGCTGCTGTAACAGAAATACCACAGCGGATGGTGTCTCAGTCACCTAGTGCTGCTGTAACAGAAATACCGCAGCGGATGGTGTCTCAGTCACCTGGTGCTGCTGTAACAGAAATACCACAAGTGGATGGTGTCTCAGTCACCTAGTGCTGCTGTAACAGAAATACCACAGCGGATGGTGTCTCAGTCACCTAGTGCTGCTGTAACAGAAATACCGCAGCGGATGGTGTCTCAGTCACCTGGTGCTGCTGTAACAGAAATACCACAGTGGATGGTGTCTCAGTCACCTAGTGCTGCTGTAACAGAAATACCGCAGCGGATGGTGTCTCACTCACCTAGTGCTGCTGTAACAGAAATACCACAAGTGGATGGCTTTAACAAAGAGAAGTTTATTCTCTCATAGTCTGGAAGGCTAAAAGTCCGAATTAAGGGCACCAGCTCCAGGCGAAGGCTTTTACTCCCTGTCAGCTCTGCAGGAAAGTCCTTGTCATCAGTCTTCCCTTAGTCTGGGAGCATCTCAGCACAGAAACCTCAGGTCCAAAAGACATGCTCTGCTCCTGGCACTGCTTTCTTGGTGGTATGATGTCCCCAACTCTCTGCCTGCTTCCTTCCCTTTTATCTCTTGAGGGATAAAAAGTGGTGCAGGGCGCACCCCAGGGAAACTCCGTTTACCTTGGGTCAGGGAGGTGAGGTGGGTAAGGATGGTATTACAATTCCACTCTAATCCTCTTTAACATAAAATTACAATCACAAAATAGAGGGCAACTACACAATACTGGGAACCATGGCCCAGGCAAATGGATACACACATTTTGGGGGGGACATAGTTCAGTCAATGACAAAGGGTTTCCCTCTTTTTCCTTGACCTTCTACTGTACCAACCATGGTGTCCTTTTTACCAATTGGTCTCTCCTAATGACATGTCTGTCATGGATTGAATTGTATCCCCCCAAAATGTGTGTCAACTTGGCTAGGCCGTGATTCCCAGCACTGTTTGGTTGTTCACCATTTTGTGATCTGGTGTGATTATCGTATGTGTTGTAAATCCTACCTCTATGATGTTAATGAGGCAGGATTAGAGGCAGTCATATTAATGAGGCAGGACTCAATCTACAGGATCAGGTTGTATCTTGAATCAATTTCGTTTGAGATATACAAGCCAGCAGAGAGGAGAGGGACCTCATGTCACCAAAAAACAAGAGGCAGGAGCAGAGTGTGTCTTTTGGATCTGGGGTCCCTGCACTGAGAATCTCCTAGACCAGGGGAAGATTGATGGCAAGGACCTTTCCCCAGAGCCAACAGAGAGAGAAAGCCTTCCCCTGGAGCTGGCACCCTGAATTCTGACTTCTAGCCTCCCGGACTCTGACAGGATAAATTTCTCTTTGTTAAAGCCGTCCACAAGCCATTGTGGTCTTTCTGTTATAGCAGCAGCAGGTAACTAATACAGCGTTCAAAGGAAGCGAGCTGAAGTCTCACCATCCTTACTTCTTCTTCTTCTTTTTTTTTGAATAGTACTCTATTGTGTTTTCAGAGAAGCTTTACAGAGCAGTTTAAGTGCCTATTCAATAATTTCTACAGAAGTCGTTCAGTGACATTGGTTACATTCTTCACAAGGCACGAACATTCTCATTACTTCCCGTCTTGTGGTTCTGTTTCCATTAAATCTAGTTTTCCTGCCCCCTTACATCCTTATCTTTGTTTTGAAGTCATTGTTGACTGTTTGGTCTCATATAGGTAGCTTTTTTAAAAAGGACAATATTTATGGATGGTATTCATTATTTATTGATTTATTAGATTTTAGATGAAGGTGTATGAACAAGCTAGCTTCTCATTAAAGAGTACACATACTGTTTTATAACATTGGTTAACAACCCCACAACATGTCAACACTCTCGCTTCTTGACCTTGGGCTCCCTATTACCAGCTTTCTTGTCCCCTCCTGCCTTCTAGTCCTTCCCCTGGGCTGCTGTGCCCTTGTCGTCTCGTTTTGTTTTACGGGCCTGTCTCATCTTTGGCTGCAGGGTGAACCTCAGGAATGACTTCATTACTGAGTTTAAAGGGTGTCCAGAGGCCATACCCTCAGGCTTTCTCTGGTTTCTATCAGGCCAGTAAGTCCAGTCTTTTTTTGTGAGTTAGAATTTTGTTCTACGTTTTTTTCCAGCTCTGTCAGGGACCCTCTATTGTGATCCCTGTCAGACCAGTCAGTGGTGGTATCTGGGCACCATCTAGTCGTACTGGACTCGGTCTGGTGGAGGCCGTGGTAGATGTGGTCCGTTAGTCTTTTGGACTCATCTTTCCCTTGTATCTTTAGTTTTCTTCTTTCTTCCTTGCTCCCAAAGGGGTGAGACCAGTGGAGTATCCTAGATGCCCACTCACAGGCTTTTAAGAACCCAGATGCTACTCACCGAAGTAGAATGTAGAACGTTTTCTTTATACACAATGTTATGCCAATTGAGCTGAATATTCCCTGAGACCGTGGTCCCCACAGCCCTCAGCCCAGTAATTTGGTCCCTCAGGGAGTTTGGATGTGTCTATGGAGCTCCCGTGACCTTGCCTTGGACAAATTGTGCTGATGTTCCCAGTACTGGATATTCACTATTTTTTGAGCCAATTTGTTATTTAGCTACAAAGTGACCTGAAGGGCTAGTTTTGGTTCGAGGCTTGAAGAGTGTCTCAGGGCCATAGTCTCGGGGAGTCCTCCAGTCTCAACTGATCCAGTAGACTTGTCTTTTTTTTTTTCTTTTTTAGGAATTTGGTGGACACCCACACTTCTAAGGAGCATTCTGTTTACATTTCTTCTAAGACTGATTTTTTTATTCTTCTGGCCGTCCAAGGTATATTCAAAATTCTTCGCCAATGCCACAAATGTCATTAACGGATGTTTGTGAGGCAAAAAAAAAAAAAAGTCAAGTGAGTTTTTGTGTTCCCTATACCTATTCCTTTATTGGAAACCCTGGTGGTGTAGTGGTTAAGTGGTATGGCTGCTAACCAAGAGGTCAGCAGTTCAAATCCACCAGGCTCTTCTTGGAAACTCTATGGGGCAGTTCTACTCTATCCTGTAGGGTCACTATGAGTCGGAATCGACTTGACGGCAGCGGTTTTGGTTTTTTTTGGTTTTGGTATTCCTTTATTAATTATTTATTCATTCATCCAACAAATATCTGTTGATGTGTTGTGTGCCAGAGGCTGTACAAAGTGCGGGTACAGAGAGAGAGGTTTTTCTCCTACTATATCAGGGCTTCTCCACCTCGGCACTATTGACATTGGGGCCGGATCATCCTTGGTGGTGGGGGCCATGCTGTGCACTGTAGGACATTGAGCAGCATCCCTGATCTCCACCCACCAGATGCCAGTAGAACGCCACCCCAGGCGTGACAACCAAAAATGTCTCCAAGCTTTGCCAAGTGTTCCCTGGTGGGGGAGGGGGGCAAAACTGCCCCTAGCTGAGAACCGCGGTGCTAAATGATCACGTTTTTATCCTTTTCCTAGTTTAATGGCTCACTCACCCTTTCGGCTCATAAGTATGTGTATCTTGTCAACCAGGAAATGTGCTGAGTGATCTCCTTCACCGACTCACAGCCAGATGGACACAGATTCGAGTCCCAGATTCCCTGGTTTCTACCCAAAACCACAGCTGCCCATCACACCATTCCAGGCTTCTTTCTCCCTTTCCCCTCTTTGAGGCTCACTCCCCTCCTCCCTCCCTCTCTCCTCCTTCTCTTCCTCTGCTGTCTGGATAAAAATGGCTTCAGGAAAGACTGCGATGGGTAAAGTGCAATACCTCTTTCTGGGCCCACAGTTGGGATTGGCGTGTTGTTTTGGGAAGGCTTCCTGCTGCTCTTTACTCAGCAGGAGCCACTTTGGAGAAGGTCAAAGGGAAAACAGCATGCCACTTCCTCCAACAGTTAAACATGGGGTCAGCACGTGACCCAGCAATCCCACTCCTGGGTTACACCCCAAATTATGAAAACAGGGACTCAGATACCTGTTCACCAGTGTTCACAGCAGCCCTATTCACAGTAGACAAAAGACAGAAACCACCCAAGCATCCGTCAACAGATGAATGGGTAAACACAGTGTGGTCCATCCATATAACTGGTAACCAGTGCCATTGAGTTGACTCCGACTCATGGCGGCCCCATTTGTGTCAGTGTAGAACTGTGCCCTATAGGGTTTTCGTGGCTGATTTTTTGGGAAGTAGATTGACAGGCTTTTCTTCTGAGGTGACTCTGGGTGGACTCGAACCTCCGGCGTTTCAGTTAGAAGCACAGTATGTTAATTGCTTGTACAACTTGTAATGGAATATTACTCAGCCATGAAAAGGGATGGAGTTCTGAGCCACACTACCATGTGGGTGAACCTCGAAAGCAGGATGCTGAGTGAAAGAAGCCAGACACAAAAGGATAAATATTGTATGAGTCCGTTTATGCAAAGTAGCCACAGTGGTCACGTTCACCCAGGTAGAAAGCTGACTAGTGGGATTAAAGGGGATGGAGGCTGACTGTTAATGGGTACGGGGTTTTCTTCTGGGGTCACGAGAACGTTGTGGAACCAGACAGAAGTGGTGGTTGCCCAACAGTGTGACGTATTAAATGCCACTCAAATGTCTGCTTTAAAATGCTTAATCCCGTGTTATAGGAATTTTACCTCAATTCAAAAAAATCCTTTAAAAAGAAGAGAAAAGAACAAATAGCATCCTAATGACATGTGCAAATGGAGCTAGACTACTGGGTGCTGCCAGACAGACAGGCAGATGTTGGGTTCGAACCGCCGACCTTTCAGTTAATGGCTGAGAGCTTAACCACTGGGCCTCCAGGGCTCCCTCGATGGATAGATAACTGCCGACAAAGGGGCTCCGACTCAGGGTGACCACCCTGTACAACGGAATAAGACCCTGCCCAGTCCTGCGCCATCTTCGTGACGGTTGGTATGTTTGCATCTTCCAGCGCCGTACCGGACACTGTTCAGTTGGGATCCATGGGTTTTCACTGGGTGTTTTTCATAAGTAGATGGCCAGGCCTTTCTTCCTAGTCTGCCTTGGCCTGGAAGCTCCGCTGAAACCTGTCCACCATGGGTGACCCTGCTGGTATTTGGAATATGGGTGGCCTAGCTTCCAACATCACAGTGTCAGACAAGCCACCACAGCACGACACACACAAACCAACAAAAAAGCCGAGAGACCAAAGTCAGAGAGGTGACAAGCACAGACTGAAAAATATCAAAACACGATCCTCGTGGATCTGGTGTCCAGTGACGGTGCGAGCTGGGAAGCGGCAGGGCTTTGGGAGCTTGCTCTTGCTGGTTTGTAGGGTGCCAAGGGGAGCCCTGTGAGGGCCTGGAATTCCACAGATGAGGAACCACGTGGCCTGGGGAGCGGCCACTTCCAGGAACTCCCGTCCAGCTCCAGCTGCGAATTGTTTTTGGCTGAGGAGTGTCAGGTGTTGACTGATTGGATGGATTTGGGAGAAATCTAACTCAGATCGTTAATGAGCCGAGGACGGCTTGAGAGGAGAGATGAAAGACGTCCAACACGCAGAGGCTGGCTCAGTCACTACTGGGGGGCTTCTCCGGGCAGCCCATGAATACTTGAAAGACATAAAGACCTAGGAGAGCAGAGAATAATTTAGCATAAGGGCTTATAATTAGGAGGACTGGGATGAAATGAAGAAAGGGAAATTTCATGGCTGAGTATCACAAACATTTGCTTGACAGGATGCATTCGTAGATTATGAAAAAAAAAAATCTCTCGAGACACGGTAAAAACCCCATCACACAGGGCTCTGACAGGATAAAACACTGCAGCCTGTTTTACATGGAGAAAATCTTTCTGGACTCTTTACAGAGGTTTTGAAGTTCCTGTGAAACCATACCCATCCATCGTGCTTGGATTCTTTGGTTTTTCAGAAGAGACTGGTATAAAATAAATGACACGTTGTGGTGGTTGTCGTTAGCTGCCGTCCAGTCGGCCCCAAAACATGGAGACCCCATCCAACACAGAAGGAAATGCCGCCGCCTGGTCCTGTGCCATCTCTGTGATCCGTTCAGGATCAGACCTCTGGGATCCCCAGGGTTTCCAATGGCTGGCTTTTGGAACTACATCTCCAGGCCTTTCTTCCTAGTCTGTCGTAGCCTTGTAGCGCCACTGAAACCTGTCCACAGCAACACGCCAACCTCCACCGACAGATGGGTGGTGTATGAGGTGCCCTGGCCAGAAATCGAACCAAGGTCTCCCACATGGAAGGCAAGAGTTGCATCACTGGACCACCAGATACACTGGCGAGGTGGCCGGCAATTTGGTTTGCCAGCTCCATGGAGCCCAAAAGAAGAAACTGTGGTGATGGTGGGCTGTCAGCGACCAAACATAAATCTACAGAATCTGATATGATTTTGAAAGTGGGAAATACTCATAGTCATACAATTACGTAGCAACATTTTTTCTTTTTTAGAAAATTCAATATATGCTCAAAAATAGCTCCTCAGTCATATTTGGGAGGATGTTACTTGATGCCCAGGGAGTCACTGTGTGAAGGCATCGAGTGGAAAAGACTCTGGGAATGGCGGCCTTCACTCCTCTTGGCATCAGAGGGACCCCGAGGTAACCAGGGCCCTGATGAAGCCTTTGCGTGGAGGGAGCCAGCCGTCTTCACCTTCGCTCGTGGCCAGTGTCATGGAAACGTCCTGAGTGAGACGAGCAGACATGACCACTCCTGCCTGTCCAGGAGAAGAGAGATCCTTGGAACAAGGGTCTTGGGTTGGAGGACGCCATTCACCTGTCTTGGGCTTCCAGCATCACGGCCTCTGATGTCCCACCATCTAGGCCTGAATTGTTCCCTAGGGTCTTGAGACTTGGGGAACCCCATGCACCGTTCTTGGTGACTCTGAACACCACCGTCCACAAGTCCACATTATGTCAGCACAAAGCGTTGTTGACATTGGTCATCCTTTCCCTGTGGTCCTGGGTCTTGGGCTGGGAACCCTATTCACAATATTTGGGCTCTGAGCGCCACCATCCACAACTCCGCATTATCTCAGCATGGACTATTGTTGAGGAGGCTGACTTCCTTGGAGTGTCATGTGTGGCTGGATGTCCCACGGGGTCCAGACTAGTACATCAGGTTGTCTTTTGATGCCCTTTATCTCAGGTTCTGGGGCACCCAGCCCAGGGCACCCAGAATGGTAGCTGTTTGCACTTCTCCTCCTGCCCCCAGGCCCCCACCCCAGGAAACGAGCTTCCATGACAATGCTATGTGTCTTAGCAAAACGCCACAGTGTCTCCTCAGATCCAGGTCCAACGCCAGGCAAAGCTCAGGAATTTAGGTGGCTATTCATGTACTTGGCCAAGCAGGAGGCCAATATCTGGGTATCTGGAATTGTCTGGAGGCTGATTGTACAGGGCCACGTCCCCTGGGTATCGGGACTACGTAAGCCTGGCCCCAGGAGCTTCCTGGATGTGGTGGAGAGCAAGACCACATCAAGGTCTAGCCCATGGCTCCTCACCGCCCCAACCCGGTGGGTTTGTGAGGAAGGAAGGCAAGCAATTGAAAGCTCGGCCATTTAGCAAAACCCAGGCTGCATAGAACATGGACTTGTTTCTTTTAAATAGCACGGCTAAATTATAATTATATTTCATCATGCCTTGCCCAAAGAAGAAGGCTTTTGTTACAAGACCCCACCCCGGCCTCGGGCAATTATAAATCTTCTGACGTGGAGGCAAGCTGGGATGGGAGGAAGTGACAGTCTTAGGGGAGCCCCCTGGATTTGTGGGTCAGAAGTAAGCACCCAGGGGTCCTCTGTCCATATTTACGGCTCGTGGGTGTTGGAGAAGGCAGAGAAGTTGTAGCAACTCTACTGCCGCCAACATCCAGCGCATTTTGGGTTTCTTCATGGCTTTTCTTTGATTTATCTTCCGGTCGTTGGAAACTGAACGAATTCTTTAAAACTAACACACTCTGGGCCAAGAAAATGAATGGGGGCCGCTGGAGCCCCTAATTGCTCCGGTGATTTGTGGCACCCCCGTAACCAATAACGGTCTTGCAAGTGGGAAGCACTAAGAATAGAAAATGGAAGGGAGGGCCCACCACGCTGTTTGGCAGGACCCTCAGATAATAACGGCCCATCCACCCTTGGGTCAGCTCTCTTGTGTCCACGTGGCCAGCGGGAGGGGGTCCAGCCCCCCTCGGCCTCAGCGTCCTCCTGTCTGGAGCTGGGAGCCCTCCGGAAGGGCTGGGCTGCCTGCGGACACAGCTCTGCCCTGTGTGTTCTGCAAACCAGCCCTGCGCAAGACGCGCCGGCCTCCATGATGGCCCTCTCGCCAACCACTGGAACGTTCTCGGTCTCCTTTTTGGTGGCTTGTCCTGCAGCCAAAGCAAGGGTTGGGCTCAATGGTTTCCGTCCCATCCCCTTCCTCCCAGGAGCAGGCTTGGTGTAGGGTCCGCCTAAGGGCCTGGGGGAGGACACCGAGGGAGATCCTGCAAGCTCTGTATCCTGGGTCTGTGTGTCTGCAATCAGGGTGGGTCCAGCCTGGGCGAGGAGGGGGCGAGAGGGCTAAGGAGGGGCCCAACACCTCTAAGCAGTTATTTAAAGAATTTTTTTTTTTTAAACGTTGGTTTAGGTTAACAAGTAGAGTGCTTCATTTCAAACACAAATTAAGACGTTAACACCAGCACACCCAGCCGGCTTTTGAGTCGTTTTTAAGTATTTTAAGATGGGAAAAGAACACCAAGATGGTAAAAAAAAAAAAACAAATCAAACCGGTTGCTTTTGAGTTGATTCCGACTCATGGCGCCCCCATGTGGGTCAGAGTAGAACTGTGCTCCGTAGGGTTTTCACTGGTTGATTTCTCAGAAGCAGATTGCCAGGTCTGTCTTCTGAGGCACCTCTGGGTGGACTCGAACCTCCGACCTTTTGGTTAGCAGCTGAGCACGGTCACTGTGTGCAGGACCCAGGGACTCCTGGGAGGTGGTAGATTGCTAGTTGTGGTTAGGTGCCGTGGAGTTGGTTCCAGCTCATAGTGACCCCATCCACGCGTAACAGAACGAAACACTGCTGGCGTCCTGCGCCGTCCTCACCGTCGCTGTTACATTAGAGCCCATCGTTGCACCACTGCCTCGGTCCATCTCTCTAAGGGTCTCCCTCTGTTTTGCTGACCCTCCACTTTACCAAGCATGATGTCCTTCTCCAGGGCCTGGTCGGTCCAGATAACATGTCCAGAGTCTTGCCATCCTCACTTCTAAGGAGCATTCTGGCTGTACTTCCTCCAAGACGTAGATACCAGGAAAAAATACAAAGACAAACCTCTGAATCAAAAATCAAGTCCTACGTAAGGGAGAAACGCCAACGCTATGGGGAGTTCCCAAAGGGGTCACCACGGGGAGTCTGGCACTGCCCATCCCCTTTGCCTTCATAATCTCTGAGCTCTTTACGGATACATTCAGTCATACTGAAATTAAAATCAGGGCCGGTATGCAGTTCGTAATTATGAGCCAGTTTTCTAAAAGAAGTTCCCACCAGTGTACATTTGTGTGACCTTCGTGTGTTCTTGTGTCTGGAGGAAAGGCTTGTTGTTAGCTGCTGTCGAGTCGATTCTGACTCACGTCGACCCCATGTGACAGAGTAGAGCTACCCCATAGGGTTTCCAAGGCTGTAATCTTTATGGGAGCAGATTGCCCGGTCTTTCGCCCACAGAGTCGCTGGTGGGTTTGAACACTCAACCCTTTGGTTAGTAGCCGGGTGCCTAACCATTGCACCACCAGGGTTTCTTGGAGGAAAGTGTCAAAAAAAAAAAAAAAAAAAACCCGTTGCCGTGGAGTCGATTTCAACTCCTAGTGACCCTATAGGACAGAGTAGAACTGCCCATAGAGTTTCCAAGGAGCGCCTGGTGGATTCGAACTGCCGACCTTTTGGCTAGCAGCTGTAGCTGTTAACCACTACACCGCCGGGTTTCCGGAGAAAGTGCAGAGAAGCATAAAACACACTGGTCTCCCCGTGAGGTCATCTGAGAAAAGTCCATGGCGACTGACAACAATGATAACCCCCGTAGGAGGCAGGGCTGCGGTGTGGGTGGTGGAGGAGACGATTAAAATTAAGTTTAATTAATTAAAATTGAATTAATTAGATAAATTGGTAACTCCATCAGGAGGAGATTATGTTAGTTTTTTTGTTTGTTTTTTTAGTATTCCTCTGCATTGTCTACCTGGCTCAAACATAATTTTAAAAGTTTAAAAATTTATAAAAATGTTTATATAAAAGTTGGAAAATTAAGGGAAAAAATGACCTATTTCTGAGCTAATGGAGGCTTTTTTCCCCCCCATTTTTCTGAAAGACGATACTGAATTCTTCATTAGCTCCTTTTAGTTGGACTAAATCAAAAAATAACAATTGTGAGGGCCGGGCAGGTTTTGGTCTGTTGTACGTGGGGTCGCTGTGAGTAGGAACTGACTCAATGGCACCTCACAACAACAGCCAACAAACAAAAAAACCCAAACCCATTGCCATCGAGCCAATTCTGACTCACAGCGATCCTACAGGGCAGAGTAGAACTGCCCCATAGGGTTTCCAAGGATTGACTGGTGGATTCGAACTGCCTAACTTTTGGTTAGCAGCCGAGCTCTTAACCACCGTGCCACCAGGGCCCCTTAGTTGGACGAGCATGTAAAAGACAAATAATAAAATTAAGTCTGGGCTAGGTCTGCAAGCAAATGTTGAAAATATAAGATAGCTACTATCTATCCATCTCTATATATGTATAGTGACGAAGGGAGAGAAAAAAAATAAAAGAGAGCACGAAAATGGGGCAAAAGATGACATTTTTAATTTCTTTTGAGTCCTTGTATTGCTGGAAGCTGACGGATCAAGTCTTAGTTTGTACTGACCCGACTCGACGTAGCAACCCTTCCACAGTTGGGGTTCACGTAAATTTCAGCGTGACAGGGTGACAGACGCAGCCCCCCTTTTACGCTGTTGCCGAGCCCTTTCTCGGCCCCCACTCCACAGCTCTGGCCCCCCACCCGCTCAGGCAGTCTCGGAGTCCACAGACATCGGCCAAGCCCTGGTGTCAAAGGTGTCTTTTAAACTCAGCATTCCGGCCCTTTTAATATATGCTGGTCCTCCCCGTTTTGTTTTTTGTGCTTTTATTACCGTGAAAATATTTTCTATTATAACCCTAGGTGTTTTGCATTAAATCACTGTGTATCTGCAATGTAGGAGACGATGAAATCAAGATTCGAACACCAAAAGGTATCTAAAACTGCAAATGAAAACCTGCTTCCTACATCAACCAACCAGCTAAACCAGTTGCCCTGAGTCAATTCCAACTCATGGCGACCCCAGCTCTGTCAGAGTAGGACTGTGCTCCATAGGGTTTTCGGCGATTGCCAGGCCTTTCTTCTGAGGCACCTCCAGGTGGACTTGAACTGCCAGCCTTTTGGTTACCCGCTGTATATTTGGAGTCCCTTCCAACCTAGGAGGTGTTCTGTTGTGATCCTTAAGTTTTTCATTGGTTTATTTTCAGACGTAGATTGCCAGGCCTTTCTTCCTGGTCTGTCTTAGTCTAGAGGCTCGAGAGGCTCCATAATCCTGAGAGTCGACCAAAAGCGCACCCCCTTGTCTGTTCATTTGTGGTCCTGCAGTGGCTTGTCTGTTGCTGTGATGCTGGAAGCTAAGCTACCAGTATTTCAAAGACCAGCAGGGTCACCCACGGTGGACAGGTTTCAGCGGAGCCTCAAGACTAAGACAGACCAGGAACAAAGGCCTGGTGATCTACTTCTGAAAGTCAGCCAGTGAAAACCCTACGAATCACAACAGAGCACCTTCTAGGTTGGAAGAGACACCAAACAGTGGCTGCAGCAGTGGACGCGGACGTGCCAACAGCCGTGAAGGCGGCTCAGGACGGGGCAGCGTTTCGCTCTGTTGTACGCACAAGCGTCCACGGACAGAAGGGTGGTGGCTGTGTACACGGCGTCTTGGCAGGGAATCGAACCCAGGTCTCCCACATGGAAGGGGAGAGGCCTGTCATGGAACTACCACTGTCTCTGTACGTCCTAGCAAGCATTCCATTTGGACTTTGCATTTTTTTTCCAACATAATTGAATTTTAGTGAACGAGGCCTTCAGAAGTCTGGCTGTTTGGACCATTAGGTCATGGCCAAGTACCAGTTGGTGGCAGTATCCTCAAATTGCAGGCAAAATATTAGAGAAAATTAACCATCCTTTCTCACTTGGACACTAGCAGCACCGTGTAAAAAAAAAAAAGAAGAAGAAAAGGAAAATATACAAAAACAATCAAACAAACAAACAAAAAACAGCTCCTGTCAAGTGGATTCAGGCTGATTTTTCAGAAGCAGATCTCGAGGCCTTTCTTCCAAGGTGCCTCTGGGTAGACTTGAACCTCCAACCTCTTAGTTAGCAGCCGAGTGCTTAGCTGTTGCACCACCCAGGATACTGAATAAAAAATAGAGGAGAGAAAAAAGAGGAAGGAAAAATCCCACTATCATCTTACCACCCAGAGTCAGCCCATGTTGTGTGTGGTCTATAGCTCCATATTGAGGAGCCCTGGTGGCACAGTGGTTAAGCGCTCAGCTGCTAACCGAAAAGTTTTCGGTTCGAACCCACCAGCTGCTCCATGGCAGAAAGATGTGACAGCCCGCTTCCATAAAGATGACACAGCCCTGGAAACCCCGTGGGGCAGTTCTACTCTGTCCTATAGAGCTGCTACGAGTTAGAACCAACTCGATGGCAATGGGTTTCTTGTTTGTTTGTTGAAAATATAAATATACAAATGAACACACACACACAATAGGAACACACAGAGGTTCTATTTGTTGCCTGCGTTTTAAAACTGAACAATGTGACGTGAACGCCTTTCGCACTACTTACACCTTTCGTTTATCATTTGTTAACACTACAATCTGATAGACTTCAAGCAGCTGCGAGGGTAGCTATCCATTCGTTTTCGTGGCCTTGGGCCGCTGGCCCTGATATGGTACTTGGCAGATTATCAAAAACAACAAAACAAACCCATGGCCGTCAAGTTGGTTTAGATTCACAGCGACTCTATAGGACAGAGTAGGACTGCCCCATCGGGCTTCCAAGGAGCGGCTGGTGGATTCAAACCGCCGACCTTTTGGTCAGCAGCTGAGCTCTTAACCGCTGCGCCGCCAGGGCTCCTGGCATATTGTAAGCACCCAGCAATTATTTATGGGTTCGCCGTTAGTGGAGACATAGCGTTATTGAATATAAATGGGGTTCTGCCTTAGAATTCTCGCCTAATTCTGAAAAACCAGCTGTTGAAACCCTATGGAGTACAGGCCAGCTCTGACACACTGGGGTCACCACGAATCGGGGTCGACCCGACGGCAGCTGGTTTGGTTTATCTGGACAGTATGAGGCGGGGTGCTTCGGTGGTAGAATTCTCTCCTTCCGTGCTGGAGACCTGGGTTCGATTCTCGGCCAACTCACCTCATATGCCTCGCCTGTCCGTGGGGACCTTGAGTGTTGCCGTGATGCTGGACAGGCTTCAGCGAAGCTTCCAGACTCAGACAGACCAGGAAGAAAGGCCTGGTAACCTACTTCTGAAAATAAACCAATGAAAACTTTATGGATTGCGATGGTTTGATCCACAACCGGTCATGGGGGTGGTGTGGGACCAGGCAGCAGTCCCCTCCTTTGTGCATGGGGTCGCCGTGAGCCGGGGCCGACTCTGTGGGAACTAATAACAACAAGAACGAAAGAGAATCACATGATCTCATTTATTTCAGATTTGGGGGGGTCTCTGCTCGTCCCCCAACCCCACCCAGACACACCCCAGCCCCGTAGGAGGAAGGTGGGATGCTGAATGTTTGAGACATTGCAGACCCTGCGTCTGCCTTGACGCCACAGCAGGTAAGATAGCTTCCTGCTCGAGGCGGCCTCTGAGTCTGCAGGGAGGGGAGGCCGAGAATCTTCAGCACCGGGGTGGTGGTGGCTGTGAGCTGCCGTCGAGCCCGCTCCTGCTCACGGTGATCCCGTGTACGACAGAGCAAAACTCTGCCTGCTCCTTCACCGCCTTCATGATCCTTGGTGTGTCTGAGCCCACGATTGTGGCTCTCGTATTAAATCACCATATTGAGGGTTTCCTCGTTTTCAGGGACCCTGTACTTTACCAGGAACCCTGGTGGTGCGGTGGTTAAGAGCTCACTGCTAACCAAAATACTGGCAGATCAAATCCACCTGCTGCTCCTTGGAAACACTATGGGGCAGTTCTCTGTCCTGTAAGGTCACTATGAATTGGAATTTAGTCAGTGGCAATGGGTGGTAGTGGTCTACTGCACCAAGTATAGTATCTCTTACAGAGTGAATTGCACTGTAAATCCTAAACCCCTATACCTGTGAATGTAATCCTACTTGGGAATAGGATTTTCTTTGTTATGTTAATGAGATAGAAAGGAGCAGATTAGCACAAAGAAAAAAGCACAAACAGAGCAGAAGATACACGCCACGTGGAGATTGCCAAGGAAAGGAGTAACAGAAGCTGAAAAGACAAGGACCTTCCCCCAGAGCCAAACCCATTACCGTCAAGTCGATTCCGACTCATAGCGACCCTATAGGACAGAGTAGATATGCCCCATAGAGTTTCCAAGGAGCGCCTGGCGGATTCGAACTGCCAACTAGGCCACCAGTGTTTCTTCCCCCAGAGCCAGTGCCCTGAATTCAGGCTTCTAGCCTTCTAACCTGTGAGAAAATAAATCTCTATTCGTTAAAGCCACGCTCCTGTGGTATTTCCCTTACCGTGTCGCTAGGAGACTAAGACAAAGCCCTTTTCCAGAGGCCAGTTTTTCCTGATAACGTGTCCAAAGCATGTGAGCTGGAATCTCTCGAGCATCCTCACCCCTAAGGAGCTGTTGTGGATTACACCGTGCTCCCCAAAACATGAGTCGGGACCCTAAACTGTTATATGTGTGGATGTAGCCATATTTGGGAATAGGCTTTCTTTGTCATGTAATGAGTTCATACCAATGTAGGGTGGGTCCTACCCCTGATCGGTTCTGAGTTCTAAGAAGCAGGCAGACGCAGGCAAGCCAGCACAAAAGGAGGAAGAAAGATGCCACGTGGAGACCACCAAGGAACCGAGGGACACGGGGGCTACAGAAGCTGAGACGAGGACCTTCCCCAGAGCCGACAGAGAGAAAAAGCCTTCCTCTGGGGCCGCGCCCTGAATTCAGACTTCTCGCCTCCTGAGCTGTGAGAACACGTCTCTGCTGGTTAGATCCCCCCTCTTGTGGTGTTTCTGTTACGGCAGCACTAGGTGACTGAGACAGGAGCGTCCTGTTTGTCTTTCTTCCGAGACTGATCTGTTTGTTCTCGGATGGACATACTGGGAGACGCTGCCCCAAGCCTGGTCCTGTCACTTTTCTGGGACGGCACACCTCTGCAAAGGGTTAGCGTGTTTTTCCTGCTACAGCCACCAGGGCTGAGTGGAAACATTTGATCAACATCAGCCCTGTGTGATCCTTGGGACTTTTCTTTTTTTTGCATTTACCAGAGAACTCCGATCTCTCGCTGGGATCATGACAGACATTTGCTTACAACGTGCTTCTCCCTCGCCCAGACAGAGTGAGACTCTTCGTGTCCCGGAATTACCACAGCTCTGCCCAAACTGCATTGTGACGACTTAAGTGTAAATGAGTCAGAACCATGTGAATTCCGTTGACTTTGCAACACGTGGGTTTAAGGGGCTTTGGCAGAATTTTTGGAGAAGCGGCTGGAGCTGCTTTGGTAGCCCCCGGGGCCGTGGGCCGCAGTGATGGTCATGAAGATGAAGGAGGTCCTGTCTCTGCAGCCTTTTGGGAGAAAATAAAATCAGTTCCTGTCGAGTCGACCCCAACTCAAGGAGCCCCCATGCATGTCAGAGAACAGCCGTGCTCCACGGGGCTTTCCGTGGCTGCTTTTTGCAAGGTACACCACCAGCCCCTTTCTTCCCAGACACTTCTGGGTGGGTTTGAACTGCCAACATTTTGGTCAGTAGCCAAGCCTCTGGGTGGACTCGAACCTCCAATCTTTCAGTTAGGAGCAGAGCATATTAACTGTTTGCAGCACCCAAGGACTCTCTATGCTGGTTAATAATCTCCTTACAGTAATAAAAAAATAAAAACAATATTACCGGTACCAGTGGTCACTGAGTTGACTCTGACTCATGGGGACTCCATGTGTGTCAGAGTAGGACTCTGCTCCACTGGGTTTTCAAAGGCTGGTTTTTCAGAAGTAGGTCGCCAGGCCTTTCTTTGGAAGTCCTGTAACATCTCAGCAAACGAGCGCTTAACTGTTTGCAAGTACCTTTTGGGAGAAGATGGGCCCTCGTTCCTTAAGGCGATGTGGTTTGGAATGAGACTGGCGCTCAGGCACCTTGGAGAATGAGGTGGGAAAAGCTACCAGGAGTAACTGAGATGGAAGAGAAAAGTTTGTACGTAGCCTGGGAGTTCATCCTCGGAAAAAAAAGCCTGGAGATTTACTTCCAAAAAATCAGCCATTGAAAACCCTGTGGAGCAGAGTCCTACCCTGACACGTGTGGGGTCACCATGAGTCAGAGGTGACGCGACAGCAACCAATTTGGTTTGTTTTAAGGAGAAATTCAGTAGAAGTGAAAGCGAAGAGAGGAACAGAATATCCAGCCACTTCCAACCACAGTGGCACACGGAAGAAAGACCTGGCAATCAGCCACTGAGAACTCTATGAGGCAGTTTTGAGTCGAAGTTGACTTGATGGCAACCAGTTTGGTTTTTGGTTGGGTGGGGGTGTCCAGGACTCGGAAGACAGAGGTGGACGCCCCGTGGCTTCGAGCCGACCTACCTTTTTCTGTGTCTGTTCTCGCATTGGAGGGTGGGGCCAGCACAGACGCCACCAGCCTTGCCAAGTCACCTTGCTGTTTGGGTTCAAGATATCGGTGAGTACGCCCCTAAATCTCCTGAAAGAACCACATGGGATGACCTGCACCGCACTCGTTAACTTTCAATGAGACGTCCACACAGCTGGACGCAGTCCTGGGGAATCTCCGCGAGGTGGGAGTTACCTGCTGTCTTTGATTGCTCTTAAAAAAACCCAGAAACCAAACCCATTGCTGTGGAGGGATTCCTATTCATAGCGACCCTACAGGACAGGGTAGAACTACCCCCACAGAACTGCCAAGGAGCGACCGGTGGATTTGAACTGCCAAACCTTTTGGTTAGCAGCCGTTGCACCTAACCATTGGGCCACCAGGATGCTCTTGGGAAGCAGAGGTGGAGTCTGTACCTGTGTGTCCACATTTCTCCTTACTTCTAGCAGGGGGCGGTGGAGTTCCCCCAGGCTAATGAATAGACTATGAGGTGTAAGAAGTGAGCTGGGTAGCCCCCAATGTAAACGCGACGTCTCTGTTTTCCTCGACAAGAGTTACGAACCGGGAGGCACATGTTCCTTATTTAGCATCGCTATTTTCACCAGGAGTAGGGATGGTGGGGGGCAGGCTCTGGCTGTCTGAGAAGTGATTAGATTCCACGCAGGGACAGGTGGGTGAGGACCCTCTCAGGGGTCCTAATCATACTTGCCTGGGTGTCACGAAGATACCTTTGGTCCAGCTGTAGGCCATTAGGGACGAAGCATCACAAGGTGGAAACAAATAGGGTCTTAATCTCCCAAGAAAGGGGGTCTTAGGGGCTGGCCTGGGATGTGGGGGTCCCTGAGCAGTGGCACAGGTGGGATTGCCTGCATCCCACCCAGCGTGCGAGCCCACAGCCCCCAGGACCAGGCACCCAAGGTAGAGGATAGTAGAGGAAGGCCACTTGTGTTGTTTCATGGCGCAAACCAATTTTTAAGGAGCCTGGTGGCACAACGGCTCAGTGCTTGGCTGTTCACTGAAAAGGTTCGAACCCACCCAGTGGCTTCTTGGGAGAAAAGACCTGGCGATCTGCTCTCATAAAAAAATAAAAGAAAACCAATCCATTGCCATCGAGCCAATTGTGACTCATAGCAACCCTACGGGACAGAGTAGAACGCCCCATAGTGTTTCCAAGGAGCAGCTGGTGGATTCGAACTGCCGACCTCTTGGTTAACAGCTGAACGCTTAACCACTGCGCCACCACCAGAAAAAACCCATTGCCCTTGAGTTGATGCCAACTCATAGCGACCCCATAGGGTTTCCAAGGCTGTAAATCTCTACGGAAGCAGATCAACTCAAAGAACTTAAAGAACAAGGCCCGTCTTGTGCCAAGTTACCAGCAAGCGGTTAAGCGCTTGGCTGCTGAGAGGCTGGGGGTTCGAGTCCACCCAGAGAAGCCTTGGAAGAAAGGTCTGTTGATCTTCTGAAAAATGAGCCATCGGAAACCCCGTGAAGCAAGGTCTGTCTGACACACAGGGCAGCCACCATGAGTTGGAGTTGACTCAGTGGCAATGGGTACGAGTAATATTGTTTTCATTTTTTTATTACTGTAATGACGGGCCATTAACTAGCATGGGGAGCCCCTGGGTGGTGCAAACAGCTAACCTGATTGTTTTAACCACCGCGCCACCATAAAGGTTACAGCCTAAGGACCACTACGGGACGGTTCCACTCTGTCACGTGGGATCGCTAGGAGTCGGCGTCGGCTCCACGACACCCAACCACGGCAACTGATTTCACCAGGGGTCTTTGTACCTGCGGAAAACAGCTGACCTTTTTAGAGGATAAAGCTTCTTATCTCCTACAGATAGATTGCCGCCTTTTTCGTTTAAATATATGTAAGAAGGCTCCACAGAGTTAACGAATCACTTCTTTTTCCGTCTAAAATCTTGTTACCTCCCCCAGTTCAGCGTTTGGCCCTATTTCAACACAAACAACGTAGTATTGATTATGGAGTTCCACTACCAGTCTGTCCATCTGTCCTACCGTGGTGGCTTGCGTGTTGCTGTGCTGCTGGAAGCTATGCCGCCAGTATTTAAAACACCAGAAGCAACACCCACGGTGGACAGGTTTCCTGGGAGCTTCCACGCTAAGACTAGGAAGAAGGGCCTGGTGACTGGTGATCTCCTTCTGAAAATTATACAGTGAAAACCCTACGGATCAGCACAGAGTGTTGTCCCACTTGCTGTAACACGTCATCCGGAAGGGGTCAATCACTGGAGGAGGACATCGGGTTTGGTAAAGGGGACGGGCCGGCCAGAGAGACCCCAGTGAGATGGATTGACTCGATAGCTGCAACGATGGACTTGAACACACTGTCGATGGTGAGGATGATATGGATTTAAATGATTCAAATAAACTGCTGTATTTTATGGCTATTTTTTCCCCAGGGAAATTGTTCATCTACCCCCACCACTCTAGCCCTCCTTAATACAATGTGTTTGTCATGGATTGAATTGTGTCCCCCAAAAAGTATCTGTCAGCTTGGCTAGGTCATGATCCCCTTGTGTGATTGTCTCCCACTTTATCCGCTGAAGTGATTTCCTTATGTGCTGTAAATTCTGTCACTGTGATGTAATAAGACGGATTAGCGGCAGTTGTCTTGATGAGGTCTACGAGATTAGATATTGTCTTAAGCCAAACTCTTCTGAGATATAAAAGCGAGAAACGAGCAGAGACACATGGGAACCTCATACCCCCAGGAAAGCAGCACCGGGAGCAGAACGTGTCCTTTGCACTTGAGGTCCCTGTGCTGAGATGCTCCCAGACCGAGGGAAGACTGATGACAAGGACCTTCCCCTGGAGCTGACGTCCTGAATTTGGACTTGTAACCGACTAGACTGTGAGAGAATAAACTTCTCTCTGTTCAAGCCATCTACCTGTGGTATTTCTGTTATTGCAGCACTAGATGACTAAGACAGTGTTGTTGTGAGTTGTCGTGAGTCAACTGCAACTCATGGCGACCCCATGTACAACAGAACGAAACGTTGCCCCGTCCTGTGCCATCTTCACCATCGGTGGTATGTTTGAGTCCGTTATTATGGCTATTCAAAATGTAAGGAGGGTTTATGAATGCGATAACCCCCAGCTACAAACGAGTCGTCCAACGTGGCTTCATCATTTTAATCTCTTGGCACGCCAAGGTCGTTCTGCTGGACGTGTTGTGACATGTCTCCCCCTCCTTCTGATGCCAGGTTCATGGTGTCCTTGGTTTTTTTGGTCGCTGCCCTTAATTTTGCTGCCATGGTTTGGAGGACGAAGCTTTTTGCCCGAAGGCTCTCCCTATTCAGAACTCCTCTAATAAGCTCCTCACAACTTCCACAGACGTCGGTGGAATGCACGCCTCTCAGGATGAAATGCCCCACCTTTATGGTACAAGAGGCGGGAGTGTTTTGTTCCCGTAGCCAGAGCCTGTGTGTGTCCATAAATTAATTATGCCGCAGCTGATGTCCGAGTTTATTTTCTGCTTACATGGAGGTTTTTCTGGCTGCATCAGGTGATTAGTTTTTCCCCCACAAATCTGAGCCATACCTATTTATTTCCTCAGGGGAAGAAAAGATAAGGTTCTGAAGAGAAAATACCTTCCCTACTTATCAGGAAAAATAAGGCAAGGGGAGGTTTCTCCTGTCTAAGAATTCCCGAGATGACAAAACACACATTTAAACTTTGTAAAAAAATCAAACCCAGTGCCATTGAGTCCATTCCGACTCATAGGGACCCTATAGGACAGAGTAGAACTGCCCCATAGGGTTTCCAAGGAGGAACTGGTGGACTCAAACTGCAGGCCTTTTGGTTAGCAGCCAAGCCCTTACCCTCTGTGCCACTGGGGCTTCATTGTTCACAAACTACACCTAAATCCTTGCATTTTTGCATAATTTCTTCCAGGTACCTGTTTTCATAGAATATTGCCCAGAGGTATATTCTTTGCACCTGTCCCTCCAAGTGTTCCCCAGGGCTTGTAAACATACCTGACCAGCACCCTTGCCATGGAGTTGTGTTAAGAAGTTTAATAAACAGAACATCCAGTGTGGCCACATGGAACGCTAAGTGTGTCTGCTGCGTCTGGGTGACTTGATGCCCTTTCCCGTCGCACAGCTACAGATGGTGTCTCCTTTCTGGAAGTCTGCTTGAAAAATGTCAGCACGCATATGGCTGCCTGGGATTGAGGCTCACAACTCCACACCCCCCCGGAGTTCCACTGGATTCTCCTCTATCATCCCTGAGACTCATTTTTGTGGGTGTTTTAGTTTTCTAAGGAGCCCGGGTGGTGCAAGCTGTTTGCATTCAACTGATAACTTAAAGATTGGTGGTTCAAGTCCACACGCTGGCTCCAAGGAAGAAAGGCTGGTGACCTGCTTCTATAAAGATTACAGGGAAGAAAACCCTACAGAGCATTGATCTTCTCTGACACGCTCAACAGTAACTCAATGGTTTTTTTTTTTTTTTTTGGTTGGTGCAAACACTTAATGAACTAGGTTGCTAACCGAAAGGTTAGAGGTTCGAGTCCACCCAGAGGTGCCTCAGAAGAAAGGCCTGGCAATCTGCTCCCATAAAGATGATAGCCAAGAAAATGCTGTGGAGCATGGTTCTACTGTGTAATACACGGGTTTGCCATGAGTTGGGGGCCAAATCTGAAGGCAGCTAACAACGGGATTTCACCCCATAGTGCTGTGGTCACAAAATACCACAAAGTGTGAGGCTTTCAAGGACAAAAATTCACACCCTTGTGGTTCTAGAGGCCACAAGTCCGAGTTCAGGGTGTCGGCAGGGCTGTACTCCCTCCCAGGGCCCTAGGGGAGGATCCTTTCTTGTTTCTCCCAGCTTCTACTAGCCCCAGGCGTTCTTGGGGTCCAGCTGTATCTTCACATGGCCGTCTTCCCTCTGTGTCTGTCTGTCTGTCTCTGTCTCTTCTCCCCTTTTTTAAGGACACCACTCAGGTGGAATTAGGACCCACCCTACTCCAGTGTGACCTCATGGACAGTATGACCCTATGTGATGGCTGAGGGTGGGCATCCACTTGGCTAGGCCAGGGTTCTCAGTGGTTTGGCAGTTACGATGTAGTTTGGCAGCTGTGTAATGATGCAGTCACCTCCATGATGAGATCTGATACAATGTGACCACCCCCATGATGAGATACAAGACAATGTAATCATCTCCACAATGAGATCCGATACAATGTGGCCACCTCCACCACGAGACCCGATACAGTGTAACCACCTCCACAAAGAGACCTGATACAATGTAACCACCGCCACCAGGAGATCCGACACAATGTGACTGCCTCCATGATGAGAGCTGATACAATGTAACCACCTCTACGATGAGGCCCGATACAATGTAACAGCCTCCATGAGATCCGACACAATGCAATCACCTCCATGATGAGAGCTGATACAATGTAACCACCTCTGTGGTGAGAGCCGATATAATGTGACCACCTCCATGATGAGAGCTGATACAATGTGACCACCTCCCTGATGAAACCTGCTATAATGTAATCACCTCTGTGATGTGATCATGTGCTGTGAGCACACAAGCAGTAGAAAGGGATTTTCCTTGGGGGTGTAGACTGCATCCAATGTGTACGGATGTGCTGGCAAAGCTCCCAGGCTTTTGCTTGCTCTGGACACTACACTCAGCTTGTCATCATCTGACCTTTGGCTCTTGAAACTTGAGCCAGCAGCCTGCTGTCTGACCTGCCGATGTTGCGTTCTTCAGGCCCTGTGGCTGTGTGAGTCAAGGGAAGGCTCCAGCCCGAAGCCTGATGCCTGATCCACAGACTTGGGACTTGCACCCTCTACAACTTCTTGAGCCATTTCCGTAACATAAACCTCTCTCTCTCTCTTACAGTGGTGTAGTGGTTAAGAGCTTGGCCACTAACCAAAAGGCTGGCAGTTCAAACCTACCAGCCACTCCTTGGAAACCCTATGGGGCAGTTCTACTCTGTCCTATAGGGTTGCTAAGAGTCTGAATCAACTCGACGGCAATGGGTTTTTTTTTAGTATACATTATAATACCTTATATATTATATATATATAATACCTTATGCATTATAATACCTTATACTTTATACATTATACTGGTAGTGCATTAGTGTACATTATCAGTGTGTTATTAATATGTTAGTATAGATTATTGGAGCCCTGGTGGCCCAGTGCTTAAGACTGAGGCTGCTAACCAAAAGGTCGGCAGTTCGAATTCACCAGGCGCTCCTTGGAAACACTTTGGGGCGGTTCTACTCTGTCCTATGGGGTGGCTATGAGTTGGAATCGACTTGACAACAATGACTTTATTAGTTACTAGAATATTAATACATTTCAGCAGTGTGTGTTACTAGTTATTAGTATATTGACACATGCTATCAGTGTGTCTATTAGCTGCTGGTGTACTGACATACCAGTGTGTGTTATTAGTTATTAGTATATTGATACATGTTATCAGTGTGTCTATTAGCTACTGGTGTACTGACATATCAGTGTGTGTTATTAGTTATTAGTATATTGATACATGCTATCAGTGTGTGTATTAGCTACTGGTGTACTAACATGTCAGTGTGTGTTATTAGTTATTAGTATATTGACACATGCTATCAGTGTGTTAGCTACTGGTGTACTGACATATCAGTGTGTGTTATTAGTTATTAGTATATTGGTACATGCTATCAGTTTGTCTATTAGGTATTAGTGTACTGACATATCAGTGTGTGTTATTAGTTATTAGTATATTGACACATGCTATCAGTGTGTCTATTAGCTACTGGTGTACTAACATATCAGTGTGTGTTATTAGTATATTGAAAAATGCTATCAGTGTGTCTATTAGCTCTTAGTGTACTGACATATCAGTGTGTGTTGTTAGTTATTAGTATATTGATACATGCTATCAGTGTGTCTATTAGTTATTAGTATATTGATACATGCTATCAATATAGCATGTACTGACATATCAGTGTGTGTTATTAGTTATTAGTATATTGATACATGCTATCAGTGTGTGTATTAGCTACTGGAGTACTAACATGTCAGTATGTGTTATTAGTTATTAGTTATTAGTGTATTGACACACGCTATCAGTGTGTCTATCAGCTCTTAGTGTACTGACATATCAGTGTGTGTTATTAGTTATTAGTATATTGATACATGCTATCAGTGTGTCTATTAGCTATTAGTGTACTAACATATCAGTGTGTGTTATTAGTTATTAGTATATTGACACATGCTATCAGTGTGTCTATTAGCTATTAGTGTACTAACATATCAGTGTGTGTTATTAGTTATTAGTATATTGACACATGCTATCAGTGTGTCTATCAGCTCTTAGTGTACTGACATATCAGTGTGTGTTATTAGTTATTAGTATATTGATACATGCTATCAGTGTGTCTATTAGCTATTAGTGTACTAACATATCAGTGTGTGTTATTAGTTATTAGTATATTGACACATGTTATCAGTGTGTCTATTAGCTACTGGTGTACTGACATATCAGTGTGTGTTATTAGTTATTAGTATATTGATACATGCTATCAGTGTGTGTATTAGCTACTGGTGTACTAACATGTCAGTGTGTGTTATTAGTTATTAGTATATTGACACATGCTATCAGTGTGTTAGCTACTGGTGTACTGACATATCAGTGTGTGTTATTAGTTATTAGTATATTGATACATGCTATCAGTGTGTGTATTAGCTACTGGTGTACTAACATGTCAGTGTGTGTTATTAGTTATTAGTATATTGACACATGCTATCAGTGTGTCTATTAGCTACTGGTGTACTAACATGTCAGTGTGTGTTATTAGTTATTAGTATATTGACACATGCTATCAGTGTGTTAGCTACTGGTGTACTGACATATCAGTGTGTGTTATTAGTTATTAGTATATTGATACATGCTATCAGTGTGTGTATTAGCTACTGGTGTACTGACATATCAGTGTGTGTTATTAGTTATTAGTATATTGATACATGCTATCAGTGTGTGTATTAGCTACTGGTGTACTAACATGTCAGTGTGTGTTATTAGTTATTAGTATATTGACACATGCTATCAGTGTGTCTATTAGCTATTAGTGTACTAACATATCAGTGTGTGTTATTAGTTATTAGTATATTGACACATGCTATCAGTGTGTCTATCAGCTCTTAGTGTACTGACATATCAGTGTGTGTTATTAGTTATTAGTATATTGACACATGCTATCAGTGTGTCTATTAGCTACTGGTGTATTGACATGTCAGTGTGTTATTAGTTATTAGTATATTGACACATGCTATCAGTGTGTCTATTAGCTATTCGTGTACTGACGTAACAGTGTGTGTTATTAGTTATTAACATATCAGCATAAGTTATCAATATGTAACTGGTATATTAGTGAATGTTACTAGTGTCCAGCTGGACCCCCATATCCATGGGTTCCGCATCCAAGGACTCAACCAATCGCTGGTCTGATGGGCTGTGGATCAGACCCTTGGCATCCACGGGGCTTTCACTGGCTGAGTTTCAGAAGGAGATGACCAGGCCTTTCTTCCTCGTCTGTCTTAGTCTGGAAGCTCCGTTGAAATCTATTCAGCGTCACAGCCTCACACAGGCTTCCACTGACAGATGGGGGGCGGCTATGCGTGGGGTGCATCGGCCGAGATTTGAACCCAGGTCCCCGGCATAGAAGGCGAGAATTCTACCACTGGACCACCCCTGCCTGGTACTACACCAGACAAGCCAAATCAGTGGCCGTCAAGTCGACTTCAACTCATGGCGCCCCCATGTGACTCAGAGTAGAACTGTGCTCCATGGGTTTTCAATGGCTGATTTTTGGAAGTAGATAGCCAGGCTTTTCTTCTGAGGTACCTCTGGGCGGACTGGAACCTGCAACCGCTTGGTTAGCAGCCAAGCGCTTAACAATCTGCACCACTCGGGGACTCCCACGCTCCAGGTAGCAGGGGAGTAATAACACACAAAGAACTCTGAGATGGTTTTCTCCCCGATTTGTGTGAAATCAAGATCTGATTCTCCATCCCCCGTCTACGTCGTCCAGCCACCCTGGCCTTCGATGACTTGTCAGCTACTAACAGCAACGTGTGTATAAACCTAGAGTGACCAACTGCTAGAAAAGACATCGCGTTTGGTAAAGTTGAGGGTCAGCGAAAATGACAGAAACCCTCCCTGAGATGGATTGACTCAATACCAAGCAAGGGACTCAAACATACTAACAATCGTGAGGAAGGCTCAGGGCTGGGCAGTGTTTCCTCGTGTTGTATGTGGGGTCGCTGTGAACTGGAGCCCGGTCTTCGCAGCCAACAACAACAACAAGCTGTAACATCTCCAAGAAGGCGGTGGAAAAAAAAAAAAAACTTGTTCAATTCTTTGTCCTTCCCCAATAATCTTGTCAGTAGCCACATGGACTTTAAGTAGCCTTGGGCCAAAGGTTATGTTTCTCATTAATAAACATCAGCCGCCTCCCTATTTCGTAGCAACTGCTGTGGCAGGTTCCACACCCCGCACGCCAGGGCCCCCTGTTTTTGTTCTTCAGCGCGGTTCTTATGAATCCAAGGAAAAATTGTCACTTCTCGTTAGGAGAACTGAATGTACGAGAATGGATGGAGCTTTCTACCTAATGCTGTTATCTGAACCGGGTTTGTTTATTTAATGAACAAAACGTCAGTGAGCATATCCCTGCCCTGACGTCTGAAATCCTGACAGCTCCCGGTGGCAGACTTCCCAAAAACTGGGTGCCCGGGATTAACTAATTTAATTTGCATGTGATCCAAAAAGTAAAAGAGCAGGCACCTTCCTCCTGGAATAGGTTCTCTCGTTTATTTACTTTTTTCCAACCAGGTGTCGGAGAGCTGTTATACCAGGTGCAGGGGTGGAGGGCGGGAGGTATCCCCCCCACCCAGCACCTCCAGAAAGTAGAGTCGGAGCCCACGTGGAGATGGGAGACAGAGAACCATGGGGTGTGAGCTTCCTGAACGAGCCTGCATAATCATTCCGGGAACATATCAAACCTAGGAAGGACTAGAGTGTCTCTCTCTTTCTCATGTGCTGCCAAGTTCAGGGACGAGGACGCTGACCAGGGCCAGATGTCCGATTTGCAGAACTGACAGCTTGTCATTTGCAAGCCCACGGCCTTCGAAGCTACTTCATAATTATAAAGCACTGACGTGTTTTCACTGCTGAGCAGTGGGTGAGGACATCATATCAGAGGCTTTGGGGGTAAGTGTAGGGGGCACACATGCGTGTCCAGGAGTGCACCCCCAAACACCGAAGCTGCCAGCCCCCTTAGACCGACCGGCTGACCGACTGGCCGGCTAGCCAGAGTGGATCTGGTCTTTGAGGCAATAGACAGGTCTCCCGGTTCCATCAACGCTCCAGTGCCTGTTCCTTCTTTAGGTGCGTGACCCTCCAGGTCACCGAGACTACAGCCAGCCCTCCTGTGCCAGGGAGAGAAGACCCCATCCATGTACCCGAGACGTGACGGCGAGGTTCTGAGCAGCGCGGTGGAAGACCCAGTGGTGAGCGTGTCTGGCAATTAAAAATAATTGGTTTCGCTCAGCGCTTGCAAGAATGCCAGCCACCGTATAATGATGTTTCATTAGGCATGCCAAAAGCGCTGTGCCCCACATCGCACACGCAATTAAGGACGATCATAACCGGGGAAGAGGAGGAAACATTAAAAATAACCCGGCGATGAACGCTGCTGTTAATGGACACTTCATTAGCTAATTGATTTCTTATTAGTTACAGGGAGAAGCCGGGTTGAGGGGTCTGCACGCGTAATTAGCGGCATTTTCCGATTACTCAGTTGTTCATTTTTGCAGCTAAACGTTCTTGGAACCTGCGGTGGCTGTGTGGCTCCGGGCCATCGGGTTAGCTTTATTTTGCTTTATTTTATTTTTCTGCTAATATTGACTTAACCTCCGAATCAAAAATCCTCCCCCCAAGGGCCTCTCAGTACCCAATCATGATGTCAAATGCACAGAAATAGGCCACGTCACTCCATCTCCTTTCTGGGTACTTTCTCTGTCCTCTATTTTATGGGGTATCACAAAGGCAACACCCTTTACTCAAGGAAATGGTCTTGCAATGGGCTCCCCCACTCCATTGCCCCATCAAATCTTATTGTTATTATGTTTCCAAATAAGCAAATGGGATTCCTAAAGGTTTGACCACACATATTTTTTTGCTTATGTTTTTGGGAAAATACACCATGCAGGGGCAGAGGACCCAGCTGGGATCTATAATTTGGGTGCGTTTGTCTCTTTCTAGGGTGTAGAAATCACTGAATAGGAAACGAGCTGCTTAGAAGCTGTCCTGATCCCAGCTAACATTTTTCCCAAGGGCACCCAAGGGTGTTTTAAAATGACGTCTGTGGCTTAAAGAAACGGGGCTGAATTTTAGGGAGGCCACTGGCAGCACTGAAGGTCTCTGACTTAGAGATTGAATTTTACTATTGTAAATGTCTCAGGGAGTCCTAGGTGGCGTAAACAGTTATTGTGCTCAGGTGCTGACCGAGAGATTAGAGGTTGGCATCCCCCTGGAGGTGCCTCAGAAGAAAGGCCTGGCAATCTACTTCCGGGACACTTAGCCACTGAAAACCCTGTGGAGCACAGTTCTACTCTGACACCCACGGGTTGCCGTGAGTCAACTCCACGGCAGCTGGTTTTATTCACCCTAACACTCTCAGTGTGCTGCGACCTTGTGATGTTGAAATTCAGTAGATGCGTTTCTATCATTGCATCGAGCGACATCTGTTAGAAGAACCAGGAAATCTGTCTTGGACGAAGTACAGCTAGAAAGTTCCTTGGAAGCAAGGATGGTGAGACTTTGTCTCATGTTATTTTGGACATGTTATCAGGAGGGTTCGGTCCCTGGAGAAGGACATCATGCTCGGTAAAGTAGAGGGTCAGGGAAAAAGAGGAAGACCCTCAACGAGGTGGACTGACACAGTGGCTGCAACAAGGGGCTCAAGCATAGCAATGATTGTGAGGATGGTGCAGGACCGGGCAGTGTTTTGTTCTGTGTACGTAGGGTCGCTATGAGCAGAACCGACTTGATGGCACCTAACAACAGTAACACTGTCCCCAGTGGTTAACACGCTAGCCTGCTGACTGAAAGGTTGGAGGCTCAAGTCCACTTAGAGGCGTCTTGGAAGAAAGACTTGATGATGTGCTTCTGAAAACGAGCCAATGAAAACCTATAGATCCGAACAGAACATTGTCCGACTGGCTTGTTTGGACCCAGCATCAGGAGGGATCAATCAATCACTGGAGGAGGACATCATGTTTGGTGAAGCAGAGGGTCAGAGAGGGTGAAGGAGACCCTTGGTGAGATGGGTTTAAATAACAGCTGCAACGACGGACTCCAACATGCCGTGAACAGGACAGGGCCGTGTTTCGTTCTGTTGTACCTGAGGTCACCATGCCTTGGAGCCGACCCGAAAGCAGCCATCTACCTAACAGGCTAGTTTGTAAGGTCTGGGTGACGCCCTTGGCTGGGTGCATAGATTAACTCTGCCCTCAAGAAAATCTAAAATCACTAGGAGAACCAGGAGGACTAAACCATGCCTACGACTTAATGGCGGCCAACACCTGGCTGTTCCCAACATACCAAAACTGACAGGTTCCTACTAATTCAGCTAAATGCCATTGAAGGAGCCCTGGTGGCACAGTGGTTAAGAGCTCGCCTGCTAACCAATAGGTCGATAGTTCAAACCCACCAGCCTCTCCTTGGAAACCTTATGGGGCAGTTCTTCTCTGTCCTGTAAGGTCACTATGAGTCGAAATTGAGTCGATGGCAACAGGTAATATCATTGAAAGAAACAGAGCCACAGAGAACACAGGACATATCCCTGCCACACACGGCCTCCCACCCACCTGTATTCACCTGGTAGAATGTAACTAAGAACTCCAATATATAGATGCTGTTAACTGAACTGCAGAATTACAGAATTTAAAACTTGAAGCAACTTGAAAATTATCTAGTCTGCCTGGTCCTTTATGTCATACCTAAAGGATTATCTGTAGAGAGGTCAAACATCCCACCCAAGCCAGAAAACCAGACAGACATCAGCAAACCCAGAGCTAGAATGGGGGCCCACAAAGGGCTGGCTGTCCACCAGACTGCTCAGCAAAACCACGGAAGGGTACATGCAGGATCTATAAAATAGGATTTTATAAAGGAATCCACCTCATTTTTCTAAAATTCATTATAAAAATCTCACTGCTTTATATTAGTGATGAGAAATGCCAGTCTGAATGATCGAAAAGTGGGTGTTACAGAATGTTGTAAAAATATGCTTAATTTCAATGCATATAACATGAAACACTTGCAAAGTTTTGTCAAATAGTGTTTGGGTAGGCAATTAGATCGCTTGGTAGACAATGATAATTAATTCCATGTTTTTGGATGTAAAAAAAAAAAGGTGGTTCTAGACTATTGAAAAAAAGTGTTTAAAAGCAAAGATGTCACCTTGCAGACTAAGGGGCCCCTGACTTAAACCATGATATTTTCAATCACCTCGTATGCATGTGAAGCTGGACAATAAAGAAGATCGAAGAAGAACTGACACCTTTGAATTAAGGCCTTGGTGAAGAATATTGAATATACCATGGACCGCCAGAAGGACAAACAAATCCACCTCGGAAGAAATACAGTCAGAATGCTCCTTAGAAGCCAGGATGGTGAGACTTCATCCCAAGTACTTTGGACATGTTATCAGGAGGGACCAGGGCCTGGAGAAGAACGTCATGGTTGGCAAAGTAGAGGGTCAGCAAAAAGAGGAAGACCCTCAATGAGATGGATTGACACAGTGGTTGCAACAACGGGCTCAAGTGTAACAATGATTGTGAGAATGGCGCGGAACGGGGCAGTGTTTCATTCTGTCGTATACACAGGGTCGCTATGAGTCAGACCTGATTTGATGGCACTTAACAACAATAACAACAAGACTAGTGAAAGTCTTGCTTTTCTTAAGTAATTGCAACTTCTCGCCTGAAATTCTTACACTTTTAATTAACTGGGACATTCTTTTCTTACTAGACAGCACTAAGATAGATTTCAGCCCAAATTCTGAATTTATGAGATCCCAATTAATGAGGTTTTATTGAAACCTCATCTTGTTCCTGATGTAATTTTAATGTCATCTCCATCAATTATCTTGGTAACCCAATAGTTCAAATGGAGCGAAGTTTAATTTATTTTCACCCAACAAAACAAAAGCAAAACTACACACACACACACACACACACACACACACACACACACACACACACACACACTCTTCACCAAGTGCAAAAATAAAATCATCCCAGCATCCATCTTGAGAATTTGGGCCAATATGTCTACTCCTTTTGGCCTCCAGAACTGCATCTATTTTTAAAGAGAATGAAGTCAGGCCAGCACTGGGCTTGATTCCCTCCCCTGGGACAAAACCAGAAGGCCTCCCTGGCTGTGTCCCTCCCCAGAGGACAAACGAGAGCTTTCATGCTGCTGACCTCAGACTCTCACCAAGCACTCTCTGTAGGCTCGCTAATGGACAAAAAGATGAGGTTCCTGGATAATGGCTTGGCTCTCAGCTCCCAATTCTGTGATTTTAATGCAGTCAAAGAGAGGGCAGCCTGTGGCAGTGATGCGCATGATGAACTTGTAGGATGAACTTATAGGAACAAGGATTTTTAAATAGTATTAATTCCTCACTACCATGGGGTTCATCCATCCATCCATCCACCCACCCACCCACCCACCCACCCACCCACCCACCCACCCACCCACCCATCCATCCATCCATCCATCCATCCATCCATCCATCCATCCATCCATCCATCCATCCATCCATCCATCCACCTACCCACCCATTCACCCACCCACCATCCATCCATCCCTCTACCTACCCACCCAACCACCCATTTACTTACCCATCTATCATCTATCCACCCACCCATCCATCCATCCACACACCCTTTCACCCCTCCCTCCCTCCCTCCATCCATCTACCCAGCCATCCTTTCACCTACCCATCCATCCATCCACCCACCCACACATCCACCCATCCATCTGCCTACCCAACTATCCATCCATCTATCCACTCGCTCATTTAACCAGCCAGCCAGGCACCGACCCATATACCTACCCACTTATCCATTCACCCATTCATCTACTCGTCTACCCACATATCCACCCACCTAACCATTTATCCATCCATCCACCAACACTTGTTTGATTCAGTGTCTTGCCATTCATTGAGAATGCCGGAACATATACAGTCCCTTTGCCCTCAAATGAGCTGATAATATAATTTGGACATGGACGTAGACACAGATGGAGCAATACCTTGGCCTGAGAAGAAGTGAGACTTCAACTCGCTTACTTCGGCTGTGTCATCGGGGGGGCCGATCACTGGGGAAGGACATCGTGTTTGGTAAAGCAGAGGGTCAGCGAAAATGAGAGAAACCCTCCATGAGACGGATTGACATAGCAACGGCAACGATGGACTCAAACACACCAATGATCATGAAGACCGGGCAACTTTTTTTGTTGTTGTTATTGTACATGGGGTTGCCATGAGCCAGGCCTGACTTGACAGCAGCTAACAACAGCAAATTCTTACAAGGAAACCTAAAAAAAAGAGTGTTGGAAATGGTACCAGTAATAATAATGACGACTGATTGAGTAGCTACTCTGTGCAACGACACATTTTTGTGTCTCTTGTCTTATGAGACCTCCCTAGCAATAGCTGACCTGTGACTTTTTTTCTTCTTCTCCTTTTTCACATGGCCACATTTATTTCCATTAGCTCTTTCTGGGGTTTGGTTGCATTCCCACGAGCCTCGGTGGTTACGTGGAGCCCAGGGTGCTGATAGAAAGGGAACTTGATGGGGAGAAGTACGACAGTAACAATGTCTATTTGGTGGTTAACAAAAGGGCCTTTCTGCAGTTTGTTAGCAGGCTAATATTTATACTCATTACTAGTTTTTCTGGAAGGAAGACAGTCTGTAATTATGGAATGGCAAAGTAGAACAAAAGAACAGTTTAAAATAGCACTGTCCCTGTTATATAATGGGCGTAATTACTGTTGTTTAGACAACAAACTAGAGCCAACTACTAGGTATAATTCTGAGAGCCTTTAGCACTAAACGGAGTCCCTGGGTGATGCAAACAGTTACAGGCTCAGCCACAAACTGAAAGGTTGAAGGTTTGAGTCCACCTGCGGTGCCTCAGAAGAAAGGCCTGGCAACCTGCTTCTGAAAACCCTGTGGAGCACAGTTCTACTCTGACACATGGGGACACCGTGGGTAGGGATGATCTAACAGCAGCAGGCTCACCCGCTGAGCTCTCAGAGGGGGCTAACTCAGGCTTCTGACCCCACTCCATCAGGAGATCTCTGCTAGTGTGGGCAATCTCCCAGGCTCACGCTGTACATCTTGTGTGTGTGGAGGGATCAGGAAGCCAGCGTATGGATTCCTACGCTTACCCTTCATGCTGTGGACACCAGAAGAACAAACAAATCTCTCTCAGGAGAAGTACAGCCAGGATGCTCCTTAGAAGCAGGGATGGTGAGACCGCATCTCACATACTTTGGACGTGTTATCAGGAGGGACTAGTCTCTGGAGAAGACATCATGCTTGGTAAAGTAGAGGATCAGGGAAAAAGAGCAAGACCCTCAATGAGATGGACTGACACAGTGGTTCCAACAATGGGCTCAAACAGCAATGATTGTGAGGATGGCGCAGGACCGGGCAGTGTTTTCATCCCATTGTACATGGGTCCCTATGGGTCAGAAGTGACTTGACGGCACCTAACAACCTATGGACAACATGGTTGGCAGAAGGACCCTGGGGGATGCAAATGGTTTGTGCCCCACAACTAAGAGAAAGCTTGACAATTCCAGCCCACCCAGAGGCACCGCGGAAGAAAGTCCTGGCAATCTGCTTCCATAAAGATTTACGCCAAGAAAAACTTAAGGAGCAGAGGTCTACTCTGTAGCACACGGTGCTGCTAGGAGTTGTAATGGACTCAATGGCAATGATTTTTTTCTTTTCAATGATATCAGATGTTGGGCACAGTTTTGTGGGGTATATAAAGCAGGCAGGCTCTAAGTGCCTAAAAACCTGTGTGCAAATTTGAGTTAGGTGTTGGCAGGGTTTTTTAGGCTTAGGGGCCTCAGCTTGTTAGGGAGAAGTAAACAAGTTGGGGCCAATAATCATTTATTGTTGTTGTTGGGTGTCACTGAGTCAATTACGACTCGCAGCGACCCCGTGTATTATGGAGTAGAACGGTGCTCTGTAGAGTTTTCTTGCTTGCTGTCATCTTTCTGGAAGCAGATCCCCGGGCCTTTCTTCCAAAAGCCAGGCTTTCAGTTAATGGCCGAGCCCTTAACCATGATGGCGCCAGGGCTCCCATCCATGGGTTTTCATATCTTTCCTAAAGCAGATCCCCCGGCCTTTCTTCTGAAGAGATGATGGCTGGGTGGGCTCGAACCACCACCCTTTGGGTTAGCAGCGGACTGCTTAACCGTTTCTGACCCAGGGCTACTTTGTACAACAATTTACATAACAGCTCTCCTGTTGTCTCCCTACGTGCCCAGGAGACAAACTCAAGGGGAAAGAGAAGTGACAAAACGGCAGCCGCTTAGTCCTGACGGAAGGGTTGACTTGGCCGAGTGACACCCAGGATGAGACGCGGGATGGAAATCAAATTCATTCCGAAGCTCTCTGGGTCCCTTAGCGTGGATGACTCTGGAAACAAGGAGCCCCTTCTCTCAGAAGCTTCCATCAGGAACCACGAATACATGATTGGGGAGAAGGCAAGTGATTAAAATAATGCTGAAAAAAGAAAGAAAAGAGTTCTGGAACCAGAAACACACCCAGTAAGAAGAACTGAAGGAAAAGTGTTTGAATTTGAGCAAAAACGCCAAACTTTAGACGGATGAGTCATAAGGCTGTGGAAGGCAGACATAAAAACGGGTGTCGCTGGGCCAGGCGGCTCAGGCTGACACGGGGCGTCTGCTCTCCCACAAACCAGCCTGTGGGCTCCTTCTTTCCCTGCAGACTGTCCACTGCCATTTAGCAAAGTGTCAGAGGGTCCTGCCCTCGTCCACGGGGAGACGGTTCTATTAGCCGATTGCTTCTCTTGTCAGAAAGCCCCGCTCATTTCTCCTCTTCTCTGTTTCCTCCACGTTGTCCCATCTTCCCCGTCAGGGTCACAGTTTCTGGGAAAAATGGACGACCCCACTGTTTGGTTCAGTGGAAGGGGGAAAAAAATAATGTATTAAGGTAGAAAGATCTGACAGTGCTCAGAATTTCAAAGCTAACATTTGACTTGAATTAAAAAAATTTTTTTTTACAAGTGCTGAGAGTGAATATGGAAAATTTTAATGGGACATAAAAACGAATGTCAGGGATTCAGTGAGGGAGACTCAGGGTAAGCTTTTTTTCTTTTCCAGTGTGTGGGTTTTTTATTAATAGGTTTTTTTTTTTTTTCCTTGTTACTCTTTATACAGCTCATCATGAGCTTGTCGGGAAATTTTTTCGACTTTCTTGTCTGCTTTTCTGAGTAGGATAAGAGCGGATCTAGGATGTGCCGCTGGGGGGCTGGGCTCTTTGGGGGATGGAATGAGGTGAGGTCTACCTGCTGTGGGCACACCTGTGGGTCTGGAGACATGAATGAGGATTATTCGTGTTCACCAACAGGAGCTTAAATCCCCGTGTCTCTGTGGGTCTGCGAGCAATGTGCTCTCTTAATCCATGATACACCGTGTCACATCACACAGCCTGGATGAGTGACATGCGGAGCCCAGAGAGAGTAAGACGTGTCTGTCAGCCCTCTGACAGCCCTGACATGTTCCAGCACATACCTCGGCTCCTGTTGCACGGAGCTCCATGCCCAGAGCCCGGTGGCTTCTTTTGGTCGACACAGGAAACTAAACCAAACCCAAAACCCATTGCCGCCAGATCAATTCCAACTCCTAGAGACCCTGTAGGGTGAGTAGAGCCTCCCCCTAGGATTTCCAAGGCTGTATCTTTACGGAAGCAGACAGCCACATCTTTCTCCCGGGGACAGGGAACAAGGCTGTCTCACCCGTGTCTGTGTCTCTTCTTCTGTGTCTTATAGGGACACTCTTCTTTGGATTTAGGGCCCACGTGGATAATCCAGGATGACCTCATCGCAAGATCCTTAACTAATTACGTGGCCTTATTCCAAATAAATTCACACTCACAGGTTTCAGGAATTAGGACATGGGCACATCTTTTTGGCGGCCACCATTCAACTCACTACAGGGGGCCAACCCCTGAATCCTACCCAGACAGACCATCTAACCGAATCCCCACAGCATTCTGGCCAAGCAGATAGCAATATCCCATCTCATCCATGAGGGACTGGGCTTTGGGATGTGAGGGAGCAGCTGGAAGGAGGCAGAGCTGAAGTTTGAACACACGTCTCCTGAAGGCCTATTCCTGACAGTGCTGGTTCCTTCCCCTTCATACTGGGTATCTTTAACCACCCAAGGCCTCTGAGGGGACACCAAGAAGCACAGAACTCACACAGGTTTGGGACCACCCATTGCCACCCCTGCTGTTCTGCATTGAAGATGATGATGGCTGTTGGTTGGTCCTTGGCTGAAGGCCCAGGTGGAGGTGATGGGGGTGGTCAGACATGGCCCTGGATGGGGTCCATGGATGGTCCAAGTCAATCAGAGCAATGGGGAGGGGAAGGTGCGAGGTGGGGCAGCTCCAAGCTCACCCCCATGACAAGGGTGTGGCTACCCCAAGGAACCCTCCCTTCAACTGGGCAAAGACCACTCATGTGGCTGCTTGGTGGGAGGCATGGATGGACATGACCAGGGTTGTCTTGGTTATAATTCCTGACAAAATTCACCCCCCGTGTTAAGGGGAAAAGAAGAGGTGGGAAGGGATAGGGCATTCATTGATGACTTGGGGGAAGCCAAACACTTAATGCTCACTGCAGGTTTTCAACTGGGGTAGGTCTTATCCCCATTTCACAGATGAAGAAACTGAGGCTGAAGAATGATGAGTGGCATGCCCAAAGCCACAGTGGCAGTAAAGGGTGGAGTTGGGCTGGCTCCAAACCTGCCCCTGCAATGATAACCCCAAGGAGAGTTGCCAATATGGTGACCTCAGCTGGCGCTCATGGGCTTGGAGTTAGCCAATAGGTCTCTTTACAAAGCAAAAGTGACAACTGGTAAAACACAAGTCTCTGTGGTCGAACCGATGCGACTGCAGTGAGGCAACTCTTCCCAACAGCTTCTGTCAACTTATGTAGCATGTGGGATGAGCAAATGGTCAAGCTTTGCAGCATCGAGGGTGGGAAGATAGGTGTATGGTACCTAGGTGGATGGATGGGCAGATGGATGAGTGGATGGTACATGGATGGATGGATGGGTGAATGGATGGATGGGTGGATGGAGGGATGACGGATAGACGGATGGACGGATGGACGGATGGACGGATGGACGGATGGACGGATGGACGGATGGACGGATGGATGGAAGGATGGATGGATGGACGAATGGACAGATGGATGGAAGGACGGATGGATGGATGGACGGACGGACGGACGGACGGACGGACGGACGGACGGACGGACGGACGGACGGACGGACGGACGGACGGACGGATGGATGGATGGATGGATGGATGGATGGACGGACGGGTGGACGGATGGACGGATGGATGGATGGATGATGGATGGAAGGATGGATGGATGGACGAATGGACAGATGGATGGAAGGACGGATGGACAGATGGGTGGATGGATGGATATAGATGGACGGATGGATGATAGCTATATGATTGATAGGTACATAGACACATAGGTAGATAGATAATAGGTGATAAATGATAGATAATAGATATATGATTGATAGGTACACAGATAAATAAGATAGATAGATGATAGTGATATATAGATGCTAGATGGATAGATAGATAAGCCCACTGCCTTCAAGTTGATTCCAACTCATAGTGACCCTACAGGACAGAGTAGAACCTCCCTATAGGGTTTCCAAGGCTGTAATCTTTACTGAAGCAGACTGCCACATCTTTCTCCTGAGGAGTGTCTGGTGGGTTCAAACCACTGACCTTTTAGCTATTAGTTGAGCACTTAACCACTGTATCATCAGGGCTCCATAGATAGATAGATAAATGACAGGTATGAAGGTAGATAGGTAGGTAGGCAGGTAGACAGGTAGGCAGATAGGTAGACAGGTAGGTAGCTAGGTAGACAGATAGAGGTAGAAATCAAGACAGATATGGATGGAGGAAGGGAGAAATGGAAGGATGGAGATTTTGATTCTTCAAATAGCAGAAAAAAATTGTGCAAAAAACTTTTCTGCATCAGAAATGGAAAAAAACACTCACAAACATCTACGTACATTTAACCTTTACAGACGCCTATAAGGGAGGTGGGGTGAGAACAGGGGCTCCTCCTCCATGTGACCCCGGTCTTTGCTCCAGTTCTCCAGGGCTTGTGTCTGGTGTCTGACTGCTGGTGCCCGCAGCGCTGGGTTACCATGAATATTTGCACGTTTTACTTTGGCTTTGTGGGTCCTACCCAAAACACATGCTTGCAGCTAAACATGCTTTGAATCACACTTTTCTCCCCCAGAATAAGGTCAGGAGGATCCTATCAATGGAACTTATTAGGGGACCTGTTCAGTGTTTGGAGCTCGCTGGAGAGAGGCCCTGAGTGGCTGACTCCTGGTCAGCTGGGGGCTGAGCGTTGGCTCAACACTAAACAGGTGCTTCCCGGAGAGAGACTGTGGGTCTGGGGGCAGAGGGGGTGGTGGAGGGCTTACAGTCAGGCAGCAAGGCAGGCACTTGGAGAAGCCTGTGGGAATCGGCTGCCCTTCCCACAAAGGTAACCTGGGTTTGAGGATGTGGTCAGGGGTCAGCGTCTGGTTCCGGAAGTCAGGCGGAAGATTTTGCTTTGCCCTCCGTTTTGTTTTAGTGAGGTACCTCTTCCCGGCAGCTTTTATCAGTTTATGTAGCATGGGAAATGACCAAATGGTTGAGTTTCGCAGCATCGGGGAGGGAAGATGGGTGTATGGGTTTACAGAGGGGTGAATGGATGAATGATCAATAGATAAATAGATGGGAACATACATACATACATGATGGATAGATACAGAGAGAGAGAGAGAGATTGGAAGCAAGGATGGCAAGACTTCGTCTCACGTACTTTGGACATGTTGTCAGGAAGAACCAGGCCCTGGAGAAGGACATCATGCTTGGTAAAGTAGAGGGTCAGCAGAGAAGAGGAAGACCCTCAACGAGATGGATTGACACAGTGGCTGCAACAATGGGCTCAAACATATCAATGACTGTGAGGATGGCCAGGACCGGGAACATTTTGTTCTGTTGTGCATGGGGTCGCTATGAATCGGAGCCAACCCAATGGCACCTGACGGCATCAACTCACGACCTTCAGGCACGCTACATAACTGGTGTGTTTGTCGTTTTTGTTGCTTGTGAGCTATCGCCACTGCCTCCCCAGAAGGCAAGCTCTTCAAGGATGGTGCTCTGTGTCTTGTGTTCCCAAGTGTCCCCACGCACAACAGAGTGAAAAGACGCCTGGTTCTGCCCCACCCTCACGATCGCCAGCACGTTCACGTCCGTCGTTGCGGCTGTTGCTCCAATCCATCTCACTGAGGGGCTCCCTCGCTCTCCCTGGTCCTCTGCTTCATCAGACATGATGTCCTCCTCCAGAGTTGGGTCCCTCCTGATGATGTGTCCAAATCCAACCAGTTGGACAATGTTTGCTTGTGATCCATAGGTTTTCATGGGCTAATTTTCAGGAGATGTCCAGCCCTTTCTTCCTAGTTGTCTTAGTCTGGAAGCACCACCAAAACCTGTCCGCCATGGCTGGCTCTGGTGGTATTTGAAATACTGGTGGCAGAGCTCCCAGCATCACAGTGACGTGGAAGCCCCCACAGACAGGTGGTTGGTGGCCTGTACCGTATTTTATGCAAATAACGCACACCTTCTGCGTTTGTTTGCCGGCTGTGCTCACTCTCTGTGAAGTATTTTTGTAAGCGTGCTATGCTGATTTTTTTTACAGCAACCTGCAGAAGAGGGCTGGCATGGAGGGGATTGTGAGGGTGCCTCTTGGGGGAGGGTGTGGCCAGCAAACAAAGGCAGAGGGCTCGTGTTATTTGGGTGAAAATATGGTAGTAGGTTCTCAATAATGGTTGTTATTGACCCAAGCTCGGACGTCCCTGGAAGGGGCCCTCTTGGAGCGGGTGTGGGGGGGCTGGCCAGATCACCCCAGGATGATTCATATGGGGTAGCCTGGCACCCCGGTCTAACCAGGAGAAAAACACCCAACAAACCTCAACTGAGGGGCAGCCTACAAAACAGGTAGGTGCTGCCAAGCCAGGTCCAGCTCATGACGACCCCATGTACAACCCAACCAAACGCTGCCTGGCCCTGCGCTGTCTTCACGCTACTTGCTATGTTTAAGCCTGTTGTTGTGGCCACAGCGTCAATCCACCGCGTGGAGGGTCTCCTGGGGCTAGCTGGCCCTCCGCTTCGTCAAACGTGAGTCCTTTTCTAACAATTGGTGACATTATACGCATATGAGGAGCCCTGGTGGCACGACAGTTAAGCACTCGGCAGTCTGAACCCGCCAGCAGCTCTGAGGGAGAAAATACCTGGCAATCTGCTCCTGTAAATATTATAGCTTAGAAAAAAAAACCCCGTGGGGAAGTTCTACTCTGCCCTCCAGGGTCACCATGGTCATAATCGACTCGACGGCACCTAACAATAACGTATAGGCCGCTGTTAGTTGCCATCAAGCCGACACCGACTCACAGTGGCCTTACATACAGCAGAAGGAAATGCTGCCCCGAGCCGTCCCATCTTCACAGTCGCCGGCACGTTCGAGTCCATTGTAGTAGCCACTGTGTGTGTGAGTCCATCTCACCCAGGGCCTCCCCCGGCCTTGTTGTCATCTTCTCCAGCAAAACAGCCCGTCACCGTCCTCAAAACTGTCAGGGTCATCAAACACAAGGGAAGTCGCAGAAACTGTCTCAGCCAAGAGCAGCCGAAGGAGACATGATGACTAAATATGTGTGCTGGGTGGGGTCCTGGAACAGAAAAACGACATTAGGTAAAAACCGAGGAAATACGAACAAGGTTGAACCAAAAACCCACTGCTCTCAAGTCGATCCCGACTCATAGCCACCATATAAGACAGGGTAGCACTGCCCCATAGGGTTTCCCAGGAGTGGCTGGTGGATTGGAACTGGAGACCTTTTGGTTAGCTGCTGAGCGCTTAACCAGTGCACCACCAGGGCTCCATGAGTAAAGTTAGTTAACAGTAACGTATTAATATTGGTTTCTTCATTGTGAAAAATGTACCATGCTAATATAAAATGTTAATAACTGAGAAACGGTGTGTGGGGTATATGGGAACTGTTTGTACTATCTTTTCATTTTTTCTGTGCACTTGAAGCTATACTGGAGGCCTCGGGGTGCAAACAGTTAACGCTTCGACCGTTCGCCTGAAGGCTGGAAGTTCAAGTCCTCCCAGAGCTGCCTCAGAAGAAAGGTTTGGTGACTGCATTCCGAGACATCAGCCGTTGGAAACCCCGTGGAGCACAGTTCTGCTCTCACATGCGTGGGGTCGCCGTGAGTGGGGGTCCAGATGCCTGCAACTGGGGGGAAAAAAAAAACTAAAATTAAAAGTTGACTTTAAAAAGTCACGTGGTCGAAAGCCCCCAGTGATACCCGGGGTGGAAAGGGAAAGCGGGAGGGTGGGAGACATTGCGGGGATTGCAACCAACGTCACAAAACAACTCGTGTATGCGTTTCCGAATGGAAAACTGATTTGTGCTGTAAACTTTTACCTAAAACCCAATAAAATTAAAAAAAAAAAACCAGCATGAATGACCATGTTCACAGTCCATCAGCCAATGGTTCCGTCTGCCACTCCTGCAATTTCAGTCGAAACGAAGAACTGGACGTGATCTGGCTTCCAAACAGAAGGAAGAAGGCAACCATCATCAAGGAGGCCAAGTGTGTCTTTTTCTCTTTGCCGTTTTTTTTTTTTTTTTTCTGAGCAGAAACTAACAATGGAATTAAAACAAATTTTAATTAAAAAAAAAAAAAATCTCATGCCTAGGAAAATGTCAGAGCCCTGGTGGCAAAGTGGTTAAGTGCTCGACTGCTAACCGAAAGGTTGGCGGTTCAATTCCACCCAGAGGGTTTGCAGGAGAAAGACAACCGGCGATCTGCTCCGGTAAAGGTTACAGCCCAGAAGACCCTGTGGGGCAGTTCTATCCTGTCATACGGGGTCGCTATGAGTTGAAATCAACTCCACAGTTACAGGTTTGGTTTGGGGTTTGGTGTACAACGGGGGTTCACACCAGCATATTTTATTTTCTGTCATGTTTATCAAAGAGACCTGCAAGTCAGATAAGACGTGAGTGTGTGTTTGTGTGTGTGTGTAACACAATGAAAGCTTCAAGAGCCCATCGCAATGGGACTGCCTTATCTTTCCAGGTCTTGAAAGTTTTTCACCTTTGACAGGGTGGAGTCTTAGAACTTTTCTATCCTTCTCTAAACCCGTTGCCGTCTCGTCTGTTGCGACTCATAGAGGATTGCCACTCATAGCGACCCTACAGGACAGAGCAGAACTGCCCCATGGGGTTTCCAAGGAGCACCTGGTGGGTTTGAACTGTGGCCCTTTTGGTTAGCAGCATAGCTCTTAACCACTGCACCACAGGGCTCCAGCTATCACTCTCTGTTAGTGGAAAATATTTGAGTTTTCCCTCTCTGACAGGTTTCTTCCTTACACAGACTCCAGCTTTGGCAGGTTTTACTGGACATAGACATTATTTCTGGGTCCTCATCAAAAATTTAAGTGCGGGCGGGGAGGACAAGGAGAAAGAGGAAGAGGAGAAAGGGAAGAGGAGGAAAGAAGCCAGACCCTCTTACCCCGCCTCATGATAATTACCACATTATGCTTTTTACGCTGAGAAAATATCAAAATATGTTTGTGCCTCCCCAAAGACACTCTCCAGGAACAATCGTGAGCGACTCCAGCCAAACCTGAGCCAGATGTCCCCCGTGCGCCCCCCCCGGCCCTCCCTCTCCACGCGCCCCCAACCCAGCCGCCCCTAAATGAGCTCCAGCCCCTCCCGACCTCCCCACTTCCCACCGTGCCCTCCCTGGGGACCCCGCCGGCCGGGTCAGGACACACCAGGCATTGCAGAATCACTGTGGGGGCGCAGGTTCGTCCCCCTGCGCTTGGAGGGGGTCTCCGCTGGCGGATCGCAGGGAAGGAGGCCCTGTGCACTCCAGGGACCCCGCGTCTGGGCCCAGGTGTAACTGGGGGGCAGACACCTGGCCCGCGCGCAGGCGCCCCTCCTCCCTGGGACCCCTGTCTCCCACAATTAGCTGTTCCCGGGGGCAGGGCCTGCTCGCAGCGCCTCTAATTGAGGAGGGCGCTCAATGCAGAGTGGACCACGTCGGTTTTGATTTGTTTCGCTTCTAACTCAGGACCTGACCCCCTTTTGGAATGCTGATTTATGGATTTTGGAGGCGACTCTGCCCCAGATACAATTTTCTCTGACATTAAGAATACATTTAGAACCAAATGCATTTTTTAAAGCATGCTTTAATAAGATCTGTGCGTTTTTTGAGAAACTAACACTTCTTCTCAAACACACCAAGAGCAGGGCAGAAGGGAGTGGACACCCGTGCAGGTCCCAGCAAAGTGACAAAACAAAGAGCAGCCACTGAGGGCTTTTATTGGCCCTTGCCTAATATACTGAAATGCCACCGGGATTGCCAGCAAAGTCACTCATGCTGGACAGGTTTCAGCAGAGCTCCCAGACTAAGACCAGGAAGAAAGGCCTGGAGATCTAGCTCCAAAAATGAGCCAATGAAATCCACATGGATCATGGCAGACCACGGTCCAACTTGCTTGCTTTGGACTCGTCATCAGGAGGGATCACTTGCTGGAGAAGGACATCATGTCTGGCGAGGTAGACGGCCAGCGAGGGCGAGGGAGACCCTCGGTGAGATGCATTGGCACAGCTGCAAGACAGACTTGAACATGCTGGCGACTGTGAGGTTGGTGCAAGACTGGACAACGTTTTGTTCCATTGCACCTGGGGTCGCCACGAGTTGGAGCTGACTCAACACCAGGTAATAACGACATGTGGCCAGTGGAGCCCCAGAAAACCAAACCCATTGCTGTCGAGTTGATTCTGACTCATAGCGACCCTATAGGACAGAGTAGAACTGCCCCACAGGGTTTCCAAGCAGCCGCTGGTGGATTCAAACTGCTGACCTTTTGGTTCGCAGCCGAGCTCTTAATCACTGCACCACCAGGGCTCGATGGAATGTTACATTGTCCTTTTTTGGTACTGACACCATGACTCTTTTTAAGAAGGACCCTAACAATAAGATGACTGATATCCCGGTTTGTCCAGGTCCAAGGGGCTCCCCAGGACTTCTAGGGATAAAGCTGGGAAAGCCTTAGGCAATGGGTACACTAACTACCAAGGATGGGCACTAACTACCAAGGAGGGATGCTAACTTCCAAGGAGGGATGCTAACTACCAAGGAGGGATACTAACAACTACCAAGGAGGGACGCTAACTAACTACCAAGGAGGGACGCTAAGTACCAAGGAGATATGCTAACTACCAAAGAGGGACGCTGACTACCAAGGAGGGATGCTAACAACTACCAAGGAGGGACGCTAACTAACTACCAAGGAGGGACGCTAAGTACCAAGGAGGGACACTAAGTACCAAGGAGGGATGCTAACTACCAAGGAGGGATGCTAACGACTACCAAGGAAGGAGGCTAACTACCAAAGAGGGACGCTGACTACCAAGGAGGGATGCTAACAACTACCAAGGAGGGACGCTAACTAACTACCAAGGAGGGACGCTAAGTACCAAGGAGGTATGCTAACTACCAAAGAGGGACGCTGACTACCAAGGAGGGATGCTAACAACTACCAAGGAGGGACGCTAACTAACTACCAAGGAGGGACGCTAAGTACCAAGGAGGGACACTAAGTACCAAGGAGGTATGCTAACTACCAAAGAGGGACGCTGACTACCAAGGAGGGATGCTAACAACTACCAAGGAGGTACGCTAACTAACTACCAAGGAGGGAAGCTAAGTACCAAGGAGGGACACTAAGCACCAAGGAGGTATGCTAACTACCAAAGAGGGACGCTGACTACCAAGGAGGGATGCTAACAACTGCCAAGGAGGGATGCTACCAACTACCAAGGAGGGATGCTAACTACCAAGGAGGGAGATGCTGGGGAACAACCTTGCCATGAGGAGCTTGTAGGTCTGTGGAGCCCTGGCCTCACCAACCTCTCCCAAAGTGTCTTCCCAGGAACTTAGGCACCAAAGATGCTGTGGAGGGAGGGAGGCGGGACACACACCCACAGGAATCTCTGCTTTGATTGAGTTCTGAAACCCGGGACCAAGGTGGGGGCCCCCACGAGGGTGAGAGAGTTTCCCTTTTGCCTACAGAGGAAAAGTCCTTGGGGAGAGAGAAGTGCTGGCTGGGCGGGGGGGGGGGGGCGGACAGTCACTGAGCTGCAGTGACGACCCTGGCCTGTGCTGGAACAGACAAGGGTGCCTGGTCCTGGCTGAGCTTGGGGGGCACCAGGGGAGCCCAGAACCACACGCAGAGACCAAACAAAAACCAAACCCACTGCCATCGAGTCAGCTCTGGCTCACGGCGCCCCCGTGTGTCACAGTCAAACTGTGCTGCACGGGGTTTTCAGTAGCTGATTTTTCAGACGTAGATAGCCAGGCCTTTCTTCCGAGGCACCTCTGGGTGGACTCGAACCTCCGACCTTTCAGTTAGTGGCCGAGAGTATTCACTGTTTGCACCACCTAAAGGCTCCGTGCACACAGAGAGCACTATGTAATTGTATTTTTATGTGTTTGTTGGAATTTATTCTTACATATTTACTTGACTTGGCTTTTTTCTACCCTATTCGTTTCCTAGGGCTGCGGTTAGAAAACACCATAAAGGGTGGGGCTTTAACAAAAAGGAATGTACTTTTTCACAGTTCTGGCTGTTGTTGTTATTGTTCTCATAGTTAGGTGCCATGGAGTTGGTTCTGACCCAGAGGGACCCTCTCTCTGTACAACAGAACAAAACGCTGCCCAGTCCTGCTCCACCCTCACAATCATTGCTATGTGTGAGCCCATTGTTGCAGCCACTGTGTCAATCCTTCTCATTGAGGGTCTTCCTTTTTTTTTTTTTTTCTCTGACCTTTTGTTTTTCACTCTGGAGGCTAGAAGTCCCAAATCAGGCTGTCTGCACGTCCACGTTCTCTCCAGAGGCTCTAGGGGAGGGTCCTTCCTCGTCTCTTCCAGCTTCTGGTGGGTCCAGGCATTCCCGGGGCTTGTGGCGGCATCACTCCTATCTCTGCTCGGTCTTCACAAGGCCGCATCCCCTCTGCGTCTCTTCCGCTCGTTTATCAGGACCCCACTCAGATGGGATTAGGATCCACCCTGCTCCAGTCTGACCTCATGCTAACTGATAACATTTTCAAAGGCCCGATTTCCAAACAAGGTCACGTTCACAGGTACAGGGGTTAGGACTTCAGCATCTCTTTTTTGGGTGAAACGATTCAATGCATAACACCCATTTATTCAGACTGAAGCATTATCAGGCTTTTTTTTTTTCTTTTTCTGCATTAACAAATTAAAGGTTATCATTTGCAAATATGCCACAGGAAATACACATGGCATGGATGAATATGGAAAGAAGGTCAGACAGAAGGAAGTCATGTCTACGAGGCTTATTTACAGGCAATAGTTGGTGGTGAGGAGCCACGGAGGCACAGTGGTTAAGAGCTCAGCTGCTAACCGAAAAGTCAGCAGCTCAAATCCACCAGGTGCTCCTTGGGAACACCCGGGGGGAGCTCTACTCTGTCCTATAAAGTCACTATGATTCGGAATCGACTCGACGGCAACGGGTTTTTGGTTTGATTAGCTGGTGGTCAGGAGCCCTGGTAGCACCACAGTTTAGTGCTCAGCTGCTAATCGAAATGTCGGTGGCTCAAATCCACCCAGAGGCTCCATGGGAGAAAGACCTTTAATCCGCTCCAGTAAGTATTAAATGTTACGACCTAGAAAACCCTATGAGGCAGTTCTACTCTGTCACGTGGGGTCGCTATGAGCAGGAATCGATTCGACAGCACCCGACAACAACAGGTGGTGGTGTGGATACCCGTCGTATTGTCCCCTCCTGCTGACTGCACCCCCAGCTTGGGGGGACAGCCCTGCCCGTCTGGGGTGGCTGACCCACACACCTCTGGCCGTCCACCACTGACACAGCGGTGCCCGATTCCTTCCCAGTGTGATCTGGTTTGGGGAAATTGATCTGATTTGGGGAAATGATTTGGTTTGGGGAAACGGATCAGGTTTGGGAAATTTGATCCATTTGAGAAATTCTGTGTACTAACCAGGTGTACATGTAAGGTGAAAGCGCAGAATAAGCCACCCTGGTTTCATTCAAGCTGACGTCCGATCCTCCAACTTCACCGGCACGGTGAGGAAAAATGACCCTGTAAATGCCGGGAGAGAGCCACGCAGGGTAGGACAAGCTGAAGTAAAGCAGAGCTGCCTGACCGTCTGGGGCTCGGTTCTGGAGGCCCTTCCTGCAAATGGAAGCCCCTGGGTGGTGAGGATGGTGAACACACTCAGCTACTAACTGAAAGCTGGAGATTCCAGTCCACCCAGAGGTGCCTCGGAGGAAGACCTGGTGATCCATTGAGAACCCTGCAGAGCGCAGTTCTACTCTGACACGCATGGGGGGCGCCATGAGTGGGAGTCAGCTCAGTGGCAAGGGTTTGGTTTGGTTGGAAGGGTCACGGGGCATCTCCCTGTCAGGACACAATCATTCCGTGAGGTTCCCCAAACCCGCACAGGCTCTCTCTGCTGCCCTCACTCTGCCCTCCTCTGCGCTGAGCTAACTCGTCTTGTTCTTCCTCCCAGTGCCCTTCACACCCACGGGCTCTCCAGACATCTTTCTCTTCTTGGTCCAAGTGTCTCCCCTGGACCCTTTGAAATGACCAAGCTAAGGAGCCCAAAGCACAGAATGTGAAACCAGCCGCGGAGGCACCACCTTGTCCTTTCGAGCAAGCCCTGGGAGTCAGCTTCGGGCAGATGGGAGGTTTGAGCCCTGCCTGTCTCTCGGGCAGAGCAAACGGCAAGAGAGGGGCTGTGTGTGAGGGTTCTGGGCCCCCCCGACAAAGTACCACATACTGGAAGGCTTGAAACAATAGGAATTTATTCCCTCATAGTTCTGTAGACCAGAAGTCCGAATTCAAGGTGTCAGCAGGGCCACGTTCCCTCCAGAGGCTCTAGGGGAGGACCCTTTCTTGTCTCTTCCAGCTTCTGGTGGATCCCGGCATTCCCGGGCTTGTGGCCATATGATTCCCTCTTCATGAGGCCGTCTCCCCTCTGTGACTGTGTGTCCTCTTCTGTCTCTTACAGGGACACGCATCTTCGGGCTTAGGGCCCACCCGACTGCAGCGTGGCCTCACGTCAAGCTCCTCCACTTAGTTACGCCTGCGAAGCTCACATTTCCAGATAAGGTCCTGTTCTCGGGTTCCTGCTGGACGTGAACTTAGGGAGGGACACTAGTCAACCCAGCGCAGGGGCGGCTTCCTTTAATCGCCGTGAGTGACTGTACTGAAAGTTTGCTTCTCTTTGCTGTTCTTTTGTGCCGTTGAGGCGATTCCGACTCACAGTGACCCCATGTGACCAAGTAGAACTGCCGCGTAGGGTTTCCTAGGCTGTCATCTTTATGACAGCAGATTGCCAGGTCTTTCTTCCACAAAGCCGCTGGGTGGGTTTGAACCAGCAACCTTCCTGTTAACATCTGAGTGCTTAACTGGCACGCCACCAGGGATCTCTCGCTTTCCATTAAACTAGAGAAATTTAGGACACAATTCCAGGTTCAGCTGCGCCTCACGCTTGGGGAGGCTCTTGAGAGCTTTACTCGGAGGGACCTCGAGTCGTCCTGGTGTGACTCCATACGGTTCTGTCACAACGTTGAGAGGTACAGACAAGCTATCCTAGTAAACGGACGATGCCACGATGCAGGACAAACCACAGTGGCAATTAAGTCATACCTGCCTCCTTTCTAACACCGTTTCAGGCTCTGAAGCTGCCTGTGTGGTGGGTAATCCCTGACTCCATCCAGGCATCCAATTTGAGGGTCAGAGACATCCAGCTGCACCCCAGGTGGCTGCGTCTTCCAATGACTCCTTGGACCAGTTTCTGGCTAGTTGATCCAAAAAAAAAAAAAATTTGCCATCCGGCCAACCCCAACTCAGAGCAACCCCACACATGTCAGACTAGAACTGGGCTCCATGGGGTTTTCAGTGGCTGGTTTTCCAGAAGTCAATTGCCAGGCCTTTCTCCTGAGGCACCTCTGGGTAGATTTGAACCTCCAACCTTTCTGTTAGCAGCTGAGCTCGTTCACCATTTGCACTACCCAGGGGCCCCTTTCCATTGCCAGGTGCTGGCTATGCCCGAGCCCACGCCCGACTCGATGGCACCTGATGGCGTGGTGCCTCACCAAACCCCTGGGTAAGTCAGGCTGTCGATCACCACGTTGCAGAAGAAATCCAGGGGTTTCGGGGGCTGTCTGGACCGTCCCACTGGCCTGGGCGACACTAGGAACAAGGTTCCGTCTCCATTTCACGTATAAGATGCACTACGAAACCTCTGCAGTGAGCAGCCTGCCGAGCCTCTCCCATCCCCCATCTCCCAGCTCCCAGCATGTACAACGGTGCACCTATGGGTTCCTCCACCCATCGCAAAAAAGACATGAGATCCTGTATCCAGGAACCCTTACCCTTCACCTGGAGACAAGTGAGATGTTCCAAAAAGTGTGAGTGAGAGTGTGTGTGAGCATGTGTGAGGGAGACAGAGAGAGAGAGAGAGAGGGTCAGAGACAGAAAGAGGGAGACATGGAGAGAGAGAGAGAAACAGAGAGAGAGGGAGAGAGGGAGAGGGAGGGAGAGAGAAATAGAGGGAAGGAAAGAGACTCAGAGAGAGAGATGGCGCAAAATGGAGAGACAGACGGAAACACAGGCAGACAGACAGACAGAGGGTTAGAGATACAGAGAGGGTCAGAGACACAGAGGGAGAGAGAGTTGGAGAGAGGGAAAAAGAGAGACAGAGACAGGGTCAGAGACACACAGAGCAAGGGAGAGACAAAGGCAAACACAGATGCAGAGAGGAGAGTCAGAGACAGAAAGACAGACACACAGAGAGAGGGAACAAGACAGGAAGACAGACATGGAGAGAGAGGGAGAGAGACGGAAAGACAGACATGGAGAGAGAGAGGGGGCGATGGAAAAACAGACACAGTAAGAGGGAGAGAGATAGACAGGGAGAGAGAGGGAGAGACAGAAAGACACGGAGAGAAGGAGAGACAGACAGACATGGAGAGAGAGACAGAGAGAGAGAATGTGAAGCTCTTAGGTCTCACACAGGGAAGGAAACAATTTCCTTCCGACAAGTTCCTGGTAATTTAAACCATATGGCATGACCTGCAGAATACAGAAAGAGCTGTCACTTACGAGACGTGCACCCCCCCCCCCCCGCTCTGGGCAATCAGACACTTTCCTGAGCCAGCGGAGGCCCGGAGGCAGGGAGACAGGGCAGCAGTGACGTAGGTGTCCTTTGGGCCACCTCCCCTTGGACCCACTCAGCACAGCCACCTCCTCCAGCCAAAGGGCCCAGGACCCCAAGGTCGCTCCCACGATGAGTCACACGTTGGGGCTAATGCTTCCAGCTGGGGAGGGCTCTGGCTACCCTTCCCACAACCTCGGTCCGGGGGTCCAGATGAGTAAATACGCTGTGGCTTTCAGAGAGCGATGACACGGGGCGGGGCGGGGGGAAGCATCCAAAGGGATCGCTTATCCATTCCCCAGCCACGGTATCAGGCAGAGTGAAGAAAGCCCTTCTCAGCCAGATGCCAGAGCCATAAGAAGGTAGACTCGAACTTGAAACACTTCTTCGGGTCTGTCTTGAAAATTCTTTAGCCATGTGGCCCCTGGAGCAATGAAGGGTGGCTGGAATTTTCCGGGCTTCAGTCAGTGGGTTTATCTGCAGGCACTTGTAAACCCGTTCATGGCCGGAACGGGGCTGTCCTAATTGGGCTACAGCGGGGTGTATGCTGATCCCCAAAAGATATGTCTCCTTGGAACCTGTGAAGGGGACCTCGTTTGGCAAAAAGTGTTTCTCCAGATGTGATAGCCCTGGAGGCTCAGTGGTTAAGAGCTCGGCTGCTCACCAAAATGTCGGTAGTTCAAATCCACCTTGGAATCCCTATGGTGCAGTTCTACTCTGTCCTATAGGGTCATTCAATGGCAATGGGTTTGGTTTCTTGGGGTGGGGTCGTCCTGGAAGCGGGTGGGACCTCACCCCAATGACGACTGTCCTTGTAAGAGGACAGAGGAGGGGAAGACACAGACACAGAGAGGAGAATACAGCCATGTGAAGACAGAGCAGAGACGGGAGTGATGCCCCCACAGGCCCAGGAATGCCTGGGGCCACCAAGGGCTGGGAGAGACGAGGAAGGATCCTCCCCCAGAGTGTCCGGAGGGAGCTCGGCCCTGCCCACAGCTTCAGCGCAGACTGCTGGCCTCCAGAACTGTGAGACCATAAAGTCACGTGGTCTTAAACCCCCCAGCGTGCCGTCCTTTGTTCCGGCCGACCCAGGACACTCGCCGAGGCCAAACAGACCAATCCCTGCTTTCGCTTTAGCCCTGAAATTTCTTTCTTTTAAAACAAGGGAGTCCCAGAAAGTAGGTCCAGTTCGCAAGGGCAAGGCCAAGAGGAAGTTTTACTAAGCAGTCGTGCGTTCTGGGAAGAACTGGCTTCTCTGTGCTAGGCCATGTTTTCTCCTGGCTGCTTCCTTCTCTCAGTCACCGTTTTAGGAGTTTGGGGTCACCTGTGGCTGGGATTGAGGTCTCCACGGTACCTCCAGACCCCCTGTTGTTGTCGCCAGCTGTTGTCGAGTGGGCCCCCAACTCACGGCGACCCCGTGCACAAAGCTGCCGGGTCCTGCGCCGTCCCCGTGATCAGCTGCGGATCAGACCGTTGTGACCCACAGGGTTTGCACTGGCTGAGCTTCAGAAGTGGCTGGAAGATGAGCCCCCTGCGTTGGAAGGAACTCAAAATACACAGTGGTTGCAACGAGGGATTTGAGCGTACCAACGGTTGTGAAGACCGTGCCCGACCAGGCAAGGTTTCCTTCTGTCTCGCGTGGGGTAGCCATGAGTCAGAGCCGACTAGACGGCGGCTGACAGCAAGAGCGTTTCAGCACAAGGACAAGCGGAAAGCGCTTCACCGAGGCCTTGAAGATGCTCCTTGTTCTTCAACATCACCAGCAGCGGGGCAGTGAACACCCTCGTCCGTTGGCTACAGGAACGGGTGTCCCTGTGGAAGTAAGTGCTGCTGGATTGCTGAATGGGATACGTCTTGTCTTTTAACTCCTGACAGACTCATCCTCCGGGGAAGCTGAGCTCAATGGTGATCTAATCAACGATGTCTTTGGGGCCGTCTTCCAGGCCAGCCTCGGCCAACCCCGCTAACACCAACCCGTACCGTCCCCTCCAACCTGAAAACCAAAAACGGCCTTTCATCTCGGTGTTTCCTTTCCAATCGAACTTATCTGATTTTGAGTGTGAATGAGCGTCTTTTTCATAGTTTTATTAAACGCTTGTGTTTCTTTTTTCCTAATGTGGCTTGTTCTCATTTTCTATCACTTCTCTTAACCTGTTTTTCCTCCCCCCACCCCATAAAAGGTAAGAACTCTGTACGTGAAAAAAATCCCACGCTTGGTTTGCAGGAGTCTTGGAAACCCTTTCCTCAGATGACCGCTCGCTTGTCTTCGTGTTTTCGTTGTGGGGGGTTTTGTTACACAGAACCATTAAATTTTCATGCAGCCATAGTCATCAATATTTTCCCTTATGACTTCCGGTTTCTGTGCTGTCTTTTAGAAAGCCTTTTCCCTCTCCAAGATTATAAAATATTTCTTCATTTTCCCAAGCACGTCCATGGTTTCCTCTTTTGTGTTTAATTCTTCCTTCATCTGGAATTGTTTTCGGGCAAGTACCGAGACAGGAACCCAGCTTTCTTAAATCCTAAATTTCTCGGTACAATCGTTTATTGAATAATCCACCTCCCTGTGCAGATTTGAAATATTAATTCTATTCTGTAAAAGTTACTAAATTCTGATACACATTTAGGTCAATTTTTTCTTGTCCTGTCATCTGGTTTTGCACCCAGACTATAGCACAGCCTAGCACAGAGCTTTAGTTAACGACATACAGAGCCTTTCCGTCATGTCTTAATATTGGATGACGCAGGCCCTTCTATATTACTCTTCTTTGTCTGAAGTTTTCTAGCTATCATTGCACGTGTGTTTTTTCAGATGACCTTTAGAATAATCTTTCTAATCCCCCAAAATAATTTTATTTGTGATCTCATTGAATTTATAAATTAATTTAGGGGAAAGAGATACTGTCTCTTACAGCCAAGGATAAGGACTGTTTTTCTATTTAATGACATCTTGCTTTGCATGGGAACCGTCTGAAAAATACAAATGCCTGGTCCCACCTGGAATCTATCGAGTCACAATGTCAGGGGTGGAAGGATGGGGGGACGTGTGTCTGTTTGTAAAATCACATGAACACACACACACACAAACATTGCCGTTGAGTCGGTACCACTCACAGGGACCCTATAGGACAAAGTAGAACTGCCTCATAGGGTTTCCAGGGCTGTAAACTTTTTTTTTTTTAATTTTTATTGTGCTTTAAATGAAAGTTTACAAGTCAAGTCAGACTCGCATACAAAAATTTATAAACACCTTGCTATATACTCCTAATTGCTCTCCCCCTAGTGAGAGCATATGCCTTCCCTCCACTCTCTCTTTTCATGTCCATTCGGCCAGCTTCCGACCCCCTCTGCCCTCTCATCTCTCCAGGAAGCTAATCTTTACAGAAGCAAACAGCCACATCTTTCTCCTGAAGAGCGGCTGCTGGGTTCGAACCCTTGACCACCTGAGTACTTAATCACCGCTCTACCAGGGCTCCTTTGCAAAGGCGCAAGTCATTCTATGATTTATCTACTTCCTACCCATCTCTCATGACCCCAGGGTGAGAGCCACTGGCTCCTTGACACCAAGAAATCACAAAACTTCCAGCTGCTACCTCCCTTTTTGTTAGCACTGAACTTCAATTTTGAGTGTAGGAACCCAGCGGCCGTTGAGAGCACCCAGGAATTCGGAACTGAGTTCTTTTTGCCCTCCTTAAAAATTTACCTGTGGCACCGACTCCGTGGACTCAGTACCCACCAATCAGGTCTGCAAACCCTAACACGGTACACAATCCAAGTGCTAAGTGATCAAAATAACGGAAAAAGGCAGGCGACGTTCCTGGAAGGATGTTGGCTAACAACCAAACGAACACAACGTAAATGATGACAAAGTCTCATAAACAGTCCCGGCTTTTTGAGCCCTGTGGTCCCCTTGCCGCAACGCTCTCAAGTTTCAACAAGTGTAGAAAAAAATAACATTCTCCGAATGAAATTCACCTCACCAACTCCTTTTGAAGACGCAAAAGAAACCTCGTGACCGTGGCTCGCTTGTTAACACACATTTTACAGACAGTGACGTCTGTTTAAAACATTTCTCGGGCGTACACCGTTATCGTTCTGTCCTCAGGAAAAAAAAAAAATACTTCTGGAAATGCTGTGGTCTGCAAATAACGTCCTGATGATACCTGTTTTCTCTCTCTCTCTGTTTTTAATAACAAAATTGATCAAACTCCATGGGAGTTGGTCAAAGTGACCATCAGGGGACCGGGTCCACTCGCTGTTTGTACTTAATGTATTTGTTCCCATAACTTCATTACGTCGTGTATACGGGGGAGGATATCGAAAAGGACTCCTTCTTTCTCCTAAATTTCATCCCACAACCACTTATGGGATACTCCTTGTTCTCCTGCAGATGTGAAATATTCCTTCTCTCCTTCAAGAATTCTTAAATTCTCCTAAGTGTCGGGTCACTTTGCATCGAGTGAGACTTAAACAAATAGGTTAGAAGGTGTGAATTTCCAGTCCTACGGGGCAGTCACTGGTCACAAAATGTACCATAATCTACACAACTGGGATCAATGACTCTGGCCCGGCAGCTCCAGGAGCGATCTTGGTTACTGTTTATTCAAACAGGGTGCAAATTGGCCAGCTTGCAAGGAATGCCAGCCCACGGCCAGCCTGGCCCATCCTGGGCCCCCGACCCCTCCTCACAGCCCCTCCACCCTGGCTCTCCTCCCCCACTGCACTGCCACTAAGGACCTGATTACCTATAAATTTATGGGAATCCGAAAGCACTGGCCTTCCCCTCCCGATAATGTTTTCTGACACATTTCAGGAGCGGGGCTGACGGGGGAGGCGTGATGTGCAGGCGGCTGGTGGTAGGCAGGCAAGAAGCCGGCAGCCGGTGCATCGGAGACCTTTGGCTGCAGAGATGCCCGAGGACGAAGGCGGTTTCCATGGCAACGTGCCCCTCAGCTGTCGTGAGTGTAGGGAAAACAGTTTTATGATTATTTCACTGAAGTTTTGCCTTTTGTTTTTCTAGCTCTGGAGTGTGGGTTTTTCAAAAATTCCTCTCTGATGGAATATACCTATATATATTTATTTTTTCTTCAAGGAAAAAAACAGCTGTCTGGAAAAGCTTCAAGTTTTGAGCACGGAGCCCGGGTTGGGGAGAGGAGGGCTGGAATTTGCTTTCAGGAGATACCCCAGGAACGAGGGTACCTGAGATAAAAATGAGGGCCGAGAAGAAGAGGGAAAGTGCCTTTGTGTCCAGCAGGCCGCCCCCCACACACTGGGGCTGGACATATCTGTGCTACAGGCACCTTGGCCCAGGGGTCTTCCTGTCCACTCCCCTCCCCAGGCCTCCTGTTATTCTTTAAACATAAAACATCTAGGAGACTAAAAAAGGGAATTCCTTTTAGACGATCTTCTCCTGTACGTTGTTGTTTGTTGGGTGCCTTAGGGTGGATTTTCGACGCATCTCGACCCCATGTAACAGCATAGAAGTGCTCCGTAGGGTTTCCGAGGCCATAATCTTGACGGAAGGCGCCCTGGTGGTGCAGTGGTTAAGTGCTAGGCTGCTAACCAAACGGTTGGTGATTGGAACCCACCCAGCAGCCCCTCAGGACAAAGCCCTGATGATCAGCTCCTGTAAAGATTAAACCAGAAAACCAAACTCATTGCTGTGGCCTGGATTCTGACTCATAGCGACCTATAGGGCAGAATAGAACTGCCCCACAGGGTTTCCAAGGAGCAGCTGGTGGATTCGAACTGCTGACCTTTTGCTTAGCAGCCTGAGCTCTTAACCACCGTAAAGGCTACAGCCTAGAAAACCCCATAAAGGCTACAGCCTAGAAAGCCCTATGGGGCAGCTCTACTCCAAAACCTGGGGTCACCATGAGTTGAAATCGATTGGATGGCACACAACAATAACAACAATCTTAACAGGAGCACATGTCCAGGTGTTTTCTCCCTTGGAGCAAGGGAGTGGATTCGAACCGCCAACATTTCAGTTAGCAGCTGAGTGCTTAACTGTTGAGCCACCAGGGCTCCTTTCCCCCTGGGTGAACCACGTAATAAAGTAACAGGAGCAAACACACACACCCAGATATCAAATGAAACGCATCCCCTGATGTTCATTTTACCAAATCCCATGGAGTCGATCAATTTGGTTATTAAAAAACACTAATAATGAGAGGGCTAGTCCCCTTCCCCTGACCCCGGATTTCCACAACGTGGTGGAATCAGGACAGAGACAGCTGGGCCGTGTCACGGAGCCACCGGGAGAGCTGGCTGCGCTCAGTCTTGCCTCTGTCTCTCCTGAAGAGTTTGCTGGGGGAAAGAAGCCCTGCCTGACACCGTGTGGGGTTCATTAGTGCCGTGGCTCACCTGTGACAGTGACGGCGCTGACAGGTAATTCCGAGCCTTGATTTTTTTCTCTCCCAAGTCCTCTGACGAGGGCTGGGCTGTGCCTCTGCCTGTGTACCTGACTGGAGATGTTTTGAAGTTGATCACGCAGAGGTTGCAAACCCCTCTGCAAACTGCCGTGTACGATTGGAGACGGGGCTGAGCGGGAGACGGTTCTCCGTCCCTAAAACACACGAGAGCCGCCTGCCTTGGACTAGGGATTCAGGGACTGGAGGGACATGGGCATCATGCCCTGGGATGTGACACCCCAGGGTTCCTGTGTTCCCCACTTTGGGAAGGGTGGGTTTGTGAGCCTGTGAGCTGACTTAGTTTCCGCCAAAGGCACAATGTGATTACCCCCTACCCCATCCCTGCCCTTGCCCATGACTCTTCTTAAAACAGGGCTCCCTGGATGGTGCAACAGTTAAGTGCTCCAATGCTAACAGAAAGGTTGGCTTTCAAGTCCACCCAGAGGCCTGTTGAAAATGCTACGGAGTTCAGTTCTACCCTGACCCACATGGGAGCGCCATGAGTCGGGGTGCACCCCACAGCGACCAACAACAACAACTAACTGAAAGGCTGGCAGTTCAAATCCACCCAGAGACTCCTTGGAAGAAAAGCCTCGTGGTCTGCTTCTGAAAAATCGGACACAGAAAACCCTGTGGAGCTCAGTTCTCTGACACACGTGGGGTCGCCATGAGCCGGAGTTATTCCACATGTGCAGGCTGTTTAAACAGTTGTACTCCACCGTGGGGAGGGACGTGGAGATACCACTGGTGAGAAAGTGAATTTGTGCAAATTTTGAAAAAGTACTCTGGCGATATCAATCAAGACCCTTTAAAAGGTCCTAGATACGATGCACCAATTTCCTCTCTATGACTTTGTCCTGAAGAAAAAATCTAATGTACAGAACAGAGACCCCAACAAAAGGTGCATTTCCTGGTTTAGTCCTTGTTAAGCATGACTGACACTGGGGGCATTGGTGGTTCAATGGCAGAATTCTCGTCTTCCATGCAGGAGACTCCAGCTGGCTGTGTGCCCGGCCAACGCGCCTCAGGCACACCACAACCCCTCTGTCCGTGGAGGCTTGCTTGTTGCTGTGATGCTGACCAGGTTTCAGTGGAGCTTCCAGACTAAGAAGGAGTAGGAAGAAAGACCTGATGATGAAAATGAGCGAATGAAAGCCCTATGAATCACAACGGCCCCATTCACAGCCTATCACGGGGATGGGGCAGGGCTGGGTGTAATTTTCTTGTCAGGAGTCGAGGGCTGGCTCAACACCAGTTACCAACAAGAGTGACGAGGGTGATTAGTGGGGTGGAGGGGACGGAAGCATTCAGTCAATAGTGCAGGTTCAATTGCCCCAACCATTCAGGTAGAATATTAACTTAAGACAGAGCACTACTTCACTTCATACAAAAAATCGGAATCGACTGGATGGCGACTGGTTTTAATCTGACCTGGATGGGATTTGTGCTGGGCCTTTTGTTGTCTTCTTTTGTGCACTTGAGCAAAAATACACACTAAACCCTGGTGGCGTAGTAGTTAAGTGCTACGGCTGCTAATCAAAAGGTCGGCAGTTCGAATCCGCCAGGCGCTCCTTGGAAACTCTGTGGGGCAGTTCTACTCTGTCCTATAGGGTTGCTAGGAGTCGGAATCGACTCAACGGAACTGGGTTTGGTTTGGACTATAACATCGGTGCCATCAGAGGTGGGTGCCTTAGCTGGTAAGGTCAAATAGGCTTTGTACAACTCTTTGTAGGAACCCTTCCTTAGACATTTTCTGGTGAGGAAGAATACGGTGTGGCTTCCTTATCTGTGTGATTATATCCAAACCCACCAACAGAATTCCCAGAGATGGATATAGGATCTGGGGTCCAAGGCAAGCCCGGATTGTAATATATATCCTCAGAATTAGCACTGAACTAAATCCTTTTGTGTTTGGACAATGACTAAGGAAGACCGAAGAAGAATTGAAGTCTCTGAATTATGCTGTTGGTGAGGACTGTTGAATGGACTGCTAGAAGAAGGAACAAATCCATCTTGGAAGACATACAGCCAACGCTCCTTAGAAGCCAGAACGGTGAGACTTTGTCTCACGTATTTGGGACGTGTTATCAGGAAGGGCCATCATGCTTGGTAAGGTAGAGGGTCAGTGAAAAAGAGGAAGACCCTCAAGGAGGTGGATTGACACAGTGGCTGCAACAATGGGCTCAAACAGCAACGACTGTGAGGATGGTGCAGGACTGGGCGGTGTTTCGTTCTGTTGTACACGGGGTCGCTATGAGTGGGAACAAACTTGACAGCACTTAACAACAACAACAACAAACCCTGGGAGAATATGTACAAAAATAAATGTAATGGTCCACCATGGCACACATGAATGTGTTTTTTTATTATTATTATTTTGTTGTGGTTGAGAATATACACAACAAAACAAACACCAGTTCAATTGTGTACAATTCAGTAGCACTGATCACATTCTTTGAGGCGGGCAACCGTTTTCACCCTCCTTTTTTTCTTTTCTGAGTTGTTCCTTCCCCATGAACATAAACTCAGTCCCCCCTAAGGTTCCTATCTCATCTTCTGAGTTTCTGCCATCTACATCTGGGTCTTTTCCAGGGAGAAAAAAAGAAAAAAACATGAAAGAGGGAGAAATTTCCTCCTTTTTCACCCAGAAAAGCCGCCTCGTGATTGTTGTTCTTCGTAAGAGGAAGGGTCCCTGGCTGGGGCAAACAGTTAACACCCTGGGCTGCTAACCAAAGGTTGGAGGTCTGCGTCCACCCAGAGGAGCCTCTGAGGAAAGGTCAGGCAATCTGCTCCCGGAAACCAGCCCTGGAAAACCCCATGGAGCACAGTTCTTCTCTGACACCGTGAGTTGGGGTCGACTCGACGGCAACTCTTCAGTTGTTGTTTTGTAGGTGGAGAAAGCAGAGGAGTGTTTGTTGGAACAGGGGAGCGGCATTTTGGGGTGGAGGCAGTCATGCTGCTGAGTTTCCTGAGAGGCCGTTGCTCCTCTGCCACCTGCCATGGTCCTGTTCCGAGGAGGCAAAGGTCAAGCTGCTTCATTTTCTTCTGAGAGAACTAAGTCTCTGAAGACCCTGCTGGTTAACACTTACCACCTTTTTGGGGACAATCACTCCTCGTTGAACACCCGTCCGTCCCTTACTGCCCCTGCCCCATGGCAAGTTTCTCGAATGACCCCGATACTGGACGGAAACCTCATTCCCGGACTTGATATTCCTTGGGGGTTACGGCTCATGGAGGCTGTACCAGAACGGTAAATGCATTTAACCAGGGATATCTGCCACTCCCGGGAGGACGGGGTCAGGATAAATACTGGGACGGCAGGAAAACCCTGCTGTCAGCTCTCAGTTGTAGAAGCAGAGAAAGGACCGGCTTCTTCGGATCCCCTTACATGAAACAGCCTTTTTGGAGTGTGGAGGGTGTCTTACCCTGTAAAGTCATTCGTGCCCCAGAAAACAGTCAGAAAGAGTAAAATAATGACATGAAAAGGGGCCCCGGCGACGAGAAGACTGTCATTAAAAATCCAAATGCTGGAGGCACTGGGCGCCCTGCCCTCGGACTTGGGAAATCTCCGCGGCTCTGACAGAGACCTGGTTCAGCTTCCTCCAGGGCAGAGGGTGCGCTGCGTTTCAGCAATTCTGCTTTTTTAATTGATAGGAAGAGCTTTGTTGGATATGATGGAATAAGGCCAGGTTTTCTTCACTCCAGTGCTCGTCTTCACACCTAGGGTTTCTGTGTTCTCCTAAATAAAAAGGGAGAGGGTAGGAGTGCCTATTATGGGATTCCATTTATAGGAAATGTCCAGAATGGGCAAATTGATCGAGATAGAAAGTGGATAAGCGGTTGCCAGGGGCCGGGAGAGGGCGTGGGGATACTGGGGGAAGGGGATAGCTAGAGGGTATGGGGTTTCTTTTTAGGGGTTAAGGGAATGTTCTGAGCAGACTGTGGGAATGGCTGTACAACTCTGTAGATCTGCTAGAACCCACTGACTTGTGCCCTTTGAACGGGTGAATTGCATGGTGTGCCAAAAAAGAAAATGAGTATAAAAACTATGGGGACAAATCTCAGAAAGAATAAGATGGAGAATCTTGATTTTTATTCTTTTTAAAGCATATTTATCACCATGCCCAGAGACAGTGTGGTTCAGTGGTAGAATTCTCGCCTTCCATGAAGGAGACTCAGGTTCAAGTCTCGGCCAGTGCATCTCACGTGCAGCCACCATCTGTCTGTCCGCCGAGGCTTGCATGTTGCTGTGATGCTGAACAGGCTTCAGTGGACTTTCCAGGCTGAGAGAGACTAGGAAGAAAGGCCTGGAGATCTACTTCTGAAAATCAGCCCATGAAAACCCGATGAACCGTAATAGTCCGATTCACACCCCAAGACCAGGCCGCTTTTTGTTCTGGTGTGGGTGGGGTCTCCGTGAGTCAGGGGCTGACTGAAGAACAACTAACAACGACATCAATATCACCATGCCCAGTTTCCTCCGGAGCCATATGGCGGGCCTCAATGGGCCACAGGTGGCTTTAAAAGCTCTTCAGTTTTTCTTCTGGAAGCATGTTGCTCAGAAGAGGCACCTCTGAGTCTTTTGTGTGGTTGTTGTCGTGTGCCATTTTTGACTCATAGCAATTGTCAACCCATGTGACAGAATAGAACTGTCCTATAGGGTTTTCTAGGCTGTAATCTTGATGGCAGCAGATGGCCAGGTCTTTCTCCTGCGGTGTTGCTAGGTGAGTTTAAGCTGCCAACCTTCCAGTTAGCAGTTCAGCACATAACTGTCGTGCACTTGGGCTCTTCCAAAATTAAGTTCATCAAGTGTTCTTCCCCCAACCCCACACCACGTGCAATTTCATTTTCTTATGACTGTTTTATGGAATATTAGTTGCCGTCAGAAAAACTCACTGATGGAGATTACATCCAGGTTTTGTTGTTGTGTGTGTGTGTGTGTGTTTTTAATCCTAATATAACTGTTAGCCAGCCCAGCTCTCCCATGGACTCAGCAAAATTCCAATTCTCCTTTCCTTCCATTGGTGAAACCATTCAGAAGGGGCAATATGCCTTTGAAAGTGGGAAACATACGATGTTGCGGTTGTTAGTTGCCCTCAAGTTGATTCTGACTCATGGCGACCCCAGGGGACAGAGTAGAACCGCCCTACAGGGTTTTCTACGCTGTGATCTTTACAGAGGATTCCTGGTGGTGCAGTGGTTAGAAGCCCAGGCAGCTAACCAAAAGGTCAGCAGCTTGAATCCCCCAGTCACTCCTTGGAAGCCCTATGGGGTGGCTCTACTCTTTCCTATAGGGTCACTATGAGTCCAAATTGACAACAATGTTGTGTTTTTTTCCAATTTTTATGGAAGCAGATGACCAGGCCTTTCTCCCTGAGACACACTGGGTAGGTTCGAACCGTTGACCTTTTGGTTAGCAGCAGAGTGCCTAACCGTTGTGATACCAGAAACAAGGGGCAGAAAACACCAAAGCCATATTATCTAAGATGCTTTTCTGTTATGTCGTTGGAAGAACTCATAAAAATTCCCTAAAATAAAGTACTAAAAATTCAGGCGCACGGAATTATGCCGTCCCACTCCTCCCAAAAATGCACCCTTGGTGAGTGTGTACAGAATGTGGGACGCCTCCATCATGTACAGCTAGCTTCCTGCCTGTGCTTTTCAAGAAGTAGCCTTGGAAGAAAAATGTCCCTGTGGAGACAAAAATGAAGAAAATAGAGCTTTTATTTTATTTATTTTTTATGATTGATTTTTTCCTTTTTTAATTGTTTTTTAGGTGAATGTTTACAACTCAAGTTAATTTCTCATTCAAAAATTCATACGCATATTGTTTTGTGACATTGGTTGCAATCCCCACAATGTGACAGCACACTCCCCCTTTCTACCCCAGGTTCCCTGTGTCCATTTGACCAGTTCCTGTCCCTTCCTGCCTTCTTATCCTGCTTTTAGGTGGGAGCTGCCCATTTGGTCACTGACCTCTGATTGAAGCAATACGCACATTCCTCACGTGTATCATTAGAAATGGAGCTTCTAGTTGACGGAAAAGAATGTGGAGTAGACACACACAAAAACAGTACAATTTCCTGCCCTCGTTTCACGTGTCCTTCAGTCTTGGTACACATTTTCTTACTGACGGGCAACACTGCTTTGCTTTGGTGGAGACAAGTCCACCATCGATGCTGGGAGTTGTTAGTTGACCCCGTATTCAGCGTGATCAAGTCTCTCTTGGTTAATTCTGATGGTCGCATGACTTGATGAATTAATTAATGTCACTGAACTGTACATGTTTTAGATGGTTGTTGTGTTGTTCGGTGCTATCAAGTAGGTTCCAAGTCATAGCAACCCTGTGTACAACAGAACTGTGTACAACGCTGTCTGGTCCTGCGCCGTACTCGCAATTGTTGGTGGAAATGGCAAATCTTTTGTTACCTATATATTTGCTACAAATTAAAAAAAAAAAAAAAAAGGCTTTTCTGTACATTTTAAAAATCTGATCTTGAGTTTTAATTATTACCACCTCATTAGTTGATGATTTTTGTAGGTTTAGATCCTGGTAATTGATTCCCATTGCGAATTTATCCGTCCTAAGTGTGCATTACACTCATGTTTTATTTTTTTTTCTAAAGTATTTGGCTTATTTCCTTTTTCTTTGAACGCTATTTTATGGTGCTTTCGGTGAAAGCTTACACAGAAAATAAAGTTCCCATTTGACGATTTCTATGCAAATTGTTCAGCGATATTAGCTGCATTTTTCACAGTGTGTCAGCGTTCTCTTCAGCTGTGTTCTGGTTGTTCCATTTCCGGTACTCTAGTCTCCCTGCCCCCTTCTCTTCTTGTCTTTGCTTCAGAGTCATTGTTGACCTTTTGGTCTCATACAGATGCTTTTTTAATGAAGCATCATATTCACGGGTGATATATTTTATTTTGTGAGCCAATCTGTTGTTTCCCTAAAAGGTGACCTCAGGGGATGGTTTTGGGTTAAGGTTTAGAAAGTATTTGAGGGCGATAGTCCCAGGGAGTCCTCTGGTCTCAACTGGGCCAGTAAGTCTGGACCTTTTAAGAATTTGAGTTTTATTCCGTGGTTTTCTCACATTCTATCAGGTCCATCTACTGTGGTCCTGATCAGAACGGTAGGTAGCGGGGCACCGTCTGGGTCTTCTGGTCTCAGGTAGATGAGGCCATGGCTCCTGTAGGGTATTAGCCCTACAGACCAGTGTCTCAGTCATCTCCTGCTGCTATAACAGAAATACCATGAGTGGACACCTTTAACAAACAGAAATGTGTTCTCTCATACTCTAGGAGGCTAGAAGTCCAACTTGAGGGCACCAGCTCCAGGGGAAGTCTTTTTGTCTGTGTTGGCTCTGGGAGAAGGTCCTTGTCTTCAATCCCCCACTGAGTCTAGGAGTTTCTCAGTGCAGGGACCCTGGTCCGAAGGATGTGCTATGCTCTGGGGCTTCTTTCTTGGTGGTATGAGGTTCCCATGTCTCTCTGCTGGCTTCTCACTTTTATATCTCAACAGAGATTGACTCAAGACACAGCCTAAACCAATGCCATACAATGTGTGTACTATTTGATGAGAAACTAGTTTGTTTTGTAAACCTTCATCTAAAGTATAATTAAAAAATATATATATAATTCCAAAAAAAAAAAAAAAAAGATACAACCCAATCCTGTAGACAGAGTCCTGCCTCATTAACATAACTGCCTCTAATCCTGCGTCATTAATTAACATCACAGAGGTTAGGGTTTACAACACGTAGGATAATCACATCAGATGATGAAATGGAGGACACCCCCACAATATGGGAATCACAGCCCAGCCAAGTTGGCACACGTTTTTGGAGAACTCAATTCAATCCATGACAACTGGTTTCTTTTCTGAGACTTTGACTCATGTTTGCTTTAACTCCATCCAGTTTCTAAGACTGAAGACAACCGGGGTGAGAAGCAGCAGATCATGATTTAGGATTGAAAGTATCCAACCCTCGACGGTCAGCGTGCTCGGCTGCTAACCGAAAGGTTGGTGGTTAAGTCCATCCAGAGATGCCTTGGAAGAAAGGCCTGGGTATCTACCTCTGAAAATTCTGCCACTGAAAACTCTATGGAGCGCAGGTCTACTCCGACACTCATGGGGTTGCCGTGAGTCGAAATCAGCTGCATGTCAACTGGTCCTAAGAGTCTCTGGGTGGTACAAACGGTGAAGCGCTCAGCCATGAACCAAAAAGTTGGCAGTTCCAATCCACCCAGAGATACCTTTGAAGAAGGGCCTGGTGATCTACTTCCAAAAAGTCAGCCACTGAAAACTTGCAGGGCACAGCTCTACTCTGACACACGTGGTGTCGCCGTGAGTCAGGGTCGACTTAAAGGCAATTTTTTTTATGGTGAAGTGAATAAATGGAGTTGAGATTCACATGGTTACTTACCTGAAAATGTGAATGCGAGAATCCTTGCTCCACAAAGAAGATGGCGAGGTTTAATTTAACTGCTTTTGGCTTTACCATGAGGTGCTTTAAAGTCAGGGGCCCCCACCAGGTGTGATGGGTCCAGAGTTCAGGAAATCCGTACCATCATCACAGCAGCCCCAGGGGCTAAGGAGCTCAAGACTAGGTGATGGAGCCCAGGTCTGGTGACAAACACCCAGCAACCATCACCCCTACAGAGAGAAAATGGGCCTAAGGCCTGTGTGAGATTCCTGCGGTCGCCGTAACAAAATACCACAAACGGAGTGGCTCAAAACAACAGAAATCCACTCTCTCACCACTCTGGAGGCCAGAAGTCCAAAATCAAGATGTCGGCCAGTTTGGTTCCTTCTCTAAGCTCTGAGGGAAAATCCATTCCCTGCTTTTCTCCGAGCTTCTGGAGGTTGCCAGCAATCTCTGGTGTTCTTTGACTCATGGACAGGTCACTCCAGTGTCTGCCCCCGTTGTCACAGGGCCTTCCCCCCACGTGTGTGTGTCTGTTTTTCAATTCCCTCTGCATCTCTGAGAAAACCTGGTGGCATAGTGATTAAGGGCTATGGCTGCTAACCAAAGGGTTGGCAGTTCGAATCCACCAGGTGCTCTTTGGAAACTCTGTGGGACAGTTCTACTCTGTCCTGTAGGGTTGTTATGAGTCAGAATCAACTCGACGGCACTGGGTTTGGTTTGGTTTTGGTTCTGCATCTCTGAATCCTGTAAGACCCTTGTCAGTGGATTTGGGGCCTACTCTAACCCATGGTGGTCTCACCTCAAGATTGTTGCTGCTATTGGGTGCTGTTGAGTCCATTCCGACTCATAGCTACCCTATAGGACAGAGTAGAACTGCCTAATAAGCTTTCCAAGGAGGGGCTAGTGGATTCCAATCACTGACCCTTCGGTCAGCAGCCATAGTTCTTAACCACTGTACCACCAGGGCTCCAGGCGCTTACCTTAATTACATTTGCAAAGACCCTTTTTCCAAATGAGGTCCCGTGCACAGGTTCTGGGTAGACGTGACTTGGGGGAAGGGACCACTCGACGCACTTGTTACTTGCCATCCAGGTGGCTCCACCTCACGTAGACCTTACATACAACAGAGAGAAAGGCTGACCCATCCTGCGTCATTCTCACGCTTGCCCGCGTGTTCCCGTCCAGCGCTCCTGCTACTCATCTCCATAGCACTGGAGTGCCAATCCATCTCACCAAGGGTCTCCCTCGCCCTGGCCGGCCTTTGAGCCCAGCCCTTTCCCCCATGAGCAGTCAGCAGCTCTCACCACTTGGGAACGAAGCCCCCACCCACCTTTCCAATACTGCCGTTTTTCTTAGACCCATACACCACCAGTAATCCTGAAAGCTGTCATGGTTTTGATCACCGCCAAAGTCACATCGCCTGTAGCATCTTACTTCTTACAAAAAGTCAATGAAGAACCTGACTAAAAGGTGGCTTTCTTTCCAAACAAGCCCACCCTTCTGCCTCACTGGCAAGCGTTCTCTGTCCTAATGAAAACCCCAAGGAATACCCAGGAATGAGAGAAGAAGGGACGAGTTCCCAGGTGCCCCAAGCCCTCAACCTGTCCATCAAGCATCACCTCTCACCTCCTTGCTCAAGTTCTACTTTCCTAGAAAAGGTTACAGGTGAGACTCCAGGCTCCAGACCTGCCCTGTCGCCGGAGGCCTTTGATTCCTCCTTTCCTTTAATTTGGTTAAATGGGTATTGGCTGAGGGTCAGCATAGATTTCCTGGTTATTTAAATACATTTCACATTATTTCTACGCTATCATTAGTCTAATTCTCCAACTGTCAGGTGGAATCGCTCAGAAACCTAAGACAACAGGGGAGGGTAGGCGCCCTCCTTGATTCTGTGTCTCTTCCCCTCCCATCCATCACCCCTCAACTGTTCGGGGTGTCATCCCAGGGAGCCTGTGAACCCGTCTTAACACAAATGCATTTTAAACTTTACAGATGTTTCGGGCATGGAGAGGAGCTGGGGCATGTATCCAAGGAAAATGACAAATTAAGGATTGACTCTATTTTTGTCTCATTTACAATATTTTTCCCAAGAGGGTTTCTGCTGGTTAAATTTAACTAGTTTAAAAGACAGCTGTGTCTAGAGGCGCGGAGCTTCGCGGCTTGCTCTTGCCTTGCATTGATGACTCCTTGTCTTTGGGGAGCAGCGGGTAGGGTTGGTGCAGGTCTGGTGCAGGTCTGTGTGTTTGCTGGAGTTTGATGCTGGTTCTTTTTAATGTTTTCAGGAGTCGTTTGTCTTCTTCTGCCCCAGGCTTCTCTCCAGAAGCAGCTGGTTAGCTGGACCGATGCAAAATGGCAGCTACGGCCTGGTCAGGCCACCTGGACACAAGCCTCTGGACCCAGCACCATGTCAGGCAATTCCAACCCTGCCCCCCTATATCCAGGACCTGGAACACCCCTCCCCAGCCCACTCACCAACCACAAAGGAAAAAAGTTGTTGTGGAGTCGATTCCAACTCATAGTGACCCCGTGTGTGTCACAGAACTCTGCTCCACACAGTTTTCAACGGCTGATTTTTCAGAAGTAGATTGCCAGGTCTTTCTTCCAAGACATGTCTGGGTAAACTCAAACCTCCAACCTCTCAGTTAGTAGCTGAGTGATTAGCTGTTGGCGCCACGCAGGGACTCAGTGTGTCACAGCAGAGCTGAGCTCCATAGGGTTTTTAATAGCTAATATTTCAAAAGTAGATCGTTAGGCCTCTCTTCTGAGACACCTCTGGGCAGATGCCAATCTTCAACCTTTCAGTTAACAGCTGAGCATATTAACTTTTTGCACCATTCAGGAATTCCCATGACTCTGTAGTGGGGCAGAATCTTTCTATCCCATTGAGATGAAGTATGGAAGGAAGATAGAGGCTGGCGACAAGATGGAGGGTGGAGGCAGGATGGAGAGTGGAGACAAGATGGAGGGTGGAGATGGGATGGAGGGTGGACACGGGATGGAGAGTGGACACGGGATGGAGGGTGGACACGGGAGGGAGGGCGGAGACAAGATGGAGGGTGGAGACAAGATGGAGGGTGGAGACAAGATGGAGGATGGAGGGTGGAGACGGGATGGAGGGTGGAGACAAGATGGAGGATGGAGGGTGGAGACGGGATGGAGGGTGGAGACAAGATGGAGGGCGGAGACAAGATGGAGGGCGGAGACGGGATGGAGGGCGGAGACGGGATGGAGGGCGGAGACGGGATGGAGGGCGGAGACGGGATGGAGGGCGGAGACGGGATGGAGGGCGGAGACGGGATGGAGAGCGGAGACGGGATGGAGGGCGGAGACAAGATGGAGGGCGGAGACGGGATGGAGGGTAGACAAGGTGGAGGGTGGAGACAAGGTGGAGGGTGGAGACAAGGTGGAGGGTGGAGACAAGGTGGAGGGTGGAGACAAGATGGAGAGTGGAGAGGGATGGAGGGTGGAGACCGGTTGGAGGGTGGAGACAAGATGAAGGGTGGACACAAGATGGAGGGTCGACACAAGATGGGGTGGGGACAAGATGGAGGGTGGAGAGGGGATGGAGGGTGGAGAGGGGATGGCAGGTGGAGACCGGTTGGAGGGTGGAGACAAGATGGAGGGTGGAGACAAGATGGAGAGTGGAGAGGGGATGGAGGGTGGAGACCGGTTGGAGGGTGGAGACAAGATGGAGGGTGGACACAAGATGGAGGGCGGACACAAGATGGGGTGGGGACAAGATGGAGGGTGGCGATGGGATGGAGGGTGGAGACAAGATGGAGGGCGGAGACAGGATGGAGGGTACAGAGGGGATGGAGGGTACAGACGGGATGGAGGGCGGAGACGGGATGGAGGGTGGAGACAAGATGGAAGGCAGGGACAAGATGGAGGATGGAGATAAGATAACCCAAAACTCATTGCTTGTCAATTCAGAGTCATAGCGACCCTATAGGACAGGGTAGAGCTGCCACATAGAACTTCCAAGGAGTTCCTGGGTGGATTTGAACTGCCAACCCCTTGTTTAGCAGCTGTAGCACTTAACCACTACACCACCAGGCTTTCCAGAGACAGGATGGAGGGTGGAAACACGATAGAGGGTGGAGACAAGCTGGAGGGTGGAGACAAGCTGGAGGATGGATACAAGATGGAGTATAAATACAGAATGGTGGGTAGATACAAGATGGAGAATGGATATGAGTTGGAGGATGTAGGGTGAGGACAGGATGGAGGCTGGAGACAAGATGGAGGATGGATACAAGATGGAGAATAGAGGTAAGATGGAAGGTGGAGACAAGATGGAGGATGGAGAGTGGAGACAAGATAGAGGGTGGAGACAAGACAGAGGACGGAGACAAGATGGAGGGTGAAACCAGGACGGAGGGTGGAGGCTGGAGGGTGTAACATATAATATGCAATATACAATGCCATGTGTTGTTAGATGTGGTGAGTTGATCCTTGACTTACGGCGACCCCACGTACAACGAGATCACACTCTTGTGACCCCTACGGATTCCACTGGCTGATTTTTGGAAGTTGGTCACCAGACTTTTCTTCCTAGTTCATCTTAGTCTGGAAGCTCCAGTGAAACTGTTCAGCATCATAGCAACACGCAAGTCTCCACTGACCAAAAAAAAAAAAAAACAAACTCAGTGCTGTCAAGTCGATTCTGACTCCTAGCGACCCTATGGGACAGAGTAGAACTGCCCCGTAGAGTTTCCAAGGTGCGCCTGGCGGATTCGAACTGCCGACGTTTTGGTTAGCAGCCGTAGCACTTAACCACTACGCCACCAGACAATGTAAATTCATGGCAGCGCATGCGGTGTACTGGCTAGGACTAGAACCGTGGTTTCCTCCATGGACACCAAGAATTGTACCACTAAGTCACCACTGCCCTCGGGAATTATATATGATACGTATTGGGTTGGAACCCCCCAGCTGCTCCACAGGAGAAAGACGTGGCAGTCTGCTTCCCTGAAGGTTACAGCCTTGGAAGCTCTATGGGGTAGTTCTACTCTGTCCTATAGGGTCACTATGAGTCAGAATCAACTCAACACCTCCATTCTAATCCTGCTTCTACCGTGTTCCATCTGTGTGACTCGGGAGAAGTCGCTGATCAACTCTCACCCTTGGTTCCCTTGCTGTAAATTAAACACAACAAAACACAAACAAACAAACAAAAACACCAGTTGCTGTTCAGTTGGTTCCAACTCATGGCACCCCCATGTGTGTCAGAGTAGCACAGAGCTCCACAGGGTTTTCAGCGGTTGATTTTTCAGAAGTAGGTTGCCAGGCCTTTCTTCCGAGTTCCTCCGGGTGGACTTGAACTTTCAACGTTCTGGTTATCATCCAAGTACATGCTCCATTTGCACCACCCAGGGACTCCTCTGCCAGCCACCAAAAACCAAGCCAAACCCATTGCCGTTGAGTGGATTCTGACTCCTAGCGACCCTACACCGCCAGCCTCAGGGAGCTGATAATCACCTGATTGACAGCACGGAGTCAGGAAGGGCCTCACGCTTTAGGGATAAGTCAGCTCACGCTGGTCCCGGGGTCGTGGTGGATCCCTGCACAGCTCGAGACGGAGATGGACTGATATTGGGGGCAGAGGGGCGCACAGCTGTTCAGAGAAGAGAGGGAGAGGCCGCAAAAAAAAACATCTTGGGACACACTGGCTTGGGTGCTTGTCCGCGGGGGACGTTCAGATTCATACAGGAGGCAGCTCTCCAAATACGTCTGCAAGTTTTGACCTACACATCTAAAAGTTAGCCGAGCAAGTGTATTTTAAGGGACACAAAGGGACACAGTTTAAAATATTCCATGCTCACACCTATCGCTCCAATGAAAATCTCTGTAATCTGTAGAGGCCCCCTACAACGGCTGAATCTTGTTTTTCTGGTTCTATCGTTCCTTTTTCTAGGATGCACAGGGTCACTGATAGTGTGAGTGGGTTCCTTGGAAAGCCCTTCATGTTCGTGACCACCGGAGTGTTCCCCGCGGCCTAAGGGACACAAGAATTTGTCCCTTGGGGTGGAAATTAAATTACGCACTTACACGGTCACGATTCCTTCTTATTTCACTAATCATGAGTGTTAATGTTTTCTCTTAAAGGGAAAATAAATAGCACATTTCTCTAGTGTGTGTTCCTTTATACAAACCAAACCAGCTGCCATGGAGTTGACTCCGACTCGTGGTGCCCCATGTGTGTCACAGTAGAGCTGTGCTCCGTAACGTTTTCAATGCTGGTGTTTCTGAAGCAGACTGCCAGGCCTTTCTTCTGAGGCACGTCTGGTAAACTCAAACCTGCAACCTTTCTGTTGGCAGAGGCGTGCTTAATTAAGGGCTTCAGGGACTCCTAAAACCAGGTGCTGTCGCGTCGACTCTGGCTTGCAGCCACCCCGTGTGTGTCAGAGTAGAACTCTGCTCCGTAGGGTTTTTTCAACGACGTAGCCAGCCAGGCCTTTCTTCCGAGGCATGTCTCAGTGGACTTGAACCTCCAGCCTTTTTATTTTATTTATTTTTATTTTACTGCGCCTTAGGTAAAAGTTACCTCCAACCTCTTAGTTAGCAGCTGAGTGTGTTCACGGTTTGCACCACCCGGAGGCTCCCGTTTCCTGTATTCAAGCACATCTATGCGAAACAATGGATAATAACAAACTATGTTTGTCTTTGTCCATACACTAATGCTAACTAGTCATTTGGATGTCTCGTAGATAAAGGTTTGGAACTTTTTATTTTAGACACAGACTCACAGACTCAAAAAGCCTCCTGAAACATCCCCGTGGGTTCGGCATCTGACGGAGGCAAATGATTTCATAGCACGTGAGCAACTCGGAGCTTAGAGAGAGGCTCCTGGGGTGCCCAGTGAAATACCCCCTTGACCCTTCTGTAGTCAGGACACCCCGATGGAACTACCATGCTCTGAGCTGTAGCATTTTATCCCCTCTGTGCAGTTTTGCCAGAGTCCCCGGGGGGTGCAAACGGTCAATACACTCAGCTGCTAACTCAGAGGTCGGAGGTTCCATTCTGCCCAGAGGTGCCTCAGAACAAAGGCCTGGCAATCTACTTCTGTAAAAACCAGCCACTGAAAACTCTGTGGGGTCCAGTTCTACTCTGACACACGTGGGGTCGCCAGGAGTCGGAAGTGACTCCACGACAACTTTTTTTTTTTTGGCAGTTCTGCCCCAGAATACGGCTCCTTGGGAAGAAGGAAGTGGGTGTGTATCTTCACGCAGGGGACACGTTTGCTGTCTGTCCCTTTCTCTTTGGTGGCTTCTTCTCTGTGACCGTCCCCAGACAGCATGGTCGTGCTGTTGACCTGGGGGAGTCTGACTGACGGATAGAGGCAGCCGTCGTCGTTGTTAGTTGCCCTCCAGTCGACTCCGACTCCTGGTGACCCCACGTACAGCAGAACAAAACGTGGCCGGGTCCTGGGCCATCTTCATGATCACTGGTACCGTTTGAGCCCATTGTTGCTTCTATCATGTCAGTCCATCTCATGGAGGATTTCCACCGTTTTTGCTGACACTCCACCATTTTTACATTTCATAAACTTTTTTAAAATACAGAAGGACATCCATTTGGCTGGCTGGTCTTCTTCTAAATCTCCTTCCTTATTAGATCAATTTCTTTACGAAGGCTGTTGAGCCATGCGATATAGATAATAGCTGACTCTTTTTGACCTACCATGATGTCTACTTAATAGCAAGCACCCTAATGTTTTGGGGGCTGCTTGATGACAGCAGTACCAATTAGTCCACTGGAGAGATAACAAAGCCACTTATAAAAAACATAATTGAGTTGTTGTTGTTAGGTGCCATCGAGACGGTTCTGACTCATAGCAACCCTGTAGGACAGAGTAGAACTGCCCCATAGGGTTTCCAAGGGGAGCAGCTAGTAGATTTGAATTGCTGACCTTTTTGTTAGCAGGCATAGCTCTTAACCACTGTGCGACCAGGGCTCCAATAATTACGAGTATTATAAAATTTTTTGCTATTGTTAGTTGTCTTCGAGCTGGCTCCAAGTCATGGCGGCCCCATGCACAACACAAGAAAATGTTGCCTGGTCCTGCGTGGTCTTCACAATTGTGGGTGTGTTTGAGTCCATTGTGTGGTCACTGTGTCAATCCATGTCATGGAGGGTCTCCTTCATTTCCACGGACCCTTCACTTTACCAAACACGATGTCGTCTTCCACCTACAGAAAGGACAGCCATCAGCACCCCATGTAATCAGCCGTCAGCTCCCCGCAGCTGTGGTCCCAATGTTGATTGCGAGGTGGAGAAAGGACGTTTGTGTCTTGAAGGCGCCACCAGCTTCTTAACCCGAAGCTGTCACTTTGGATGTGCCGGAGCGTGTGGAAATGGCACCGGAACAACGGCGCATCTGCCACCTCGTCATGGAATGAAGGGAAAAATTAGAGCAATTATCCATTTTAACGAGGCCAACTTCTTTCTGTTGTCATTCACCAAGCACAGAATGTGGAGCCCAAGTTTTCTGCCTGTGGCACTTTTTAAACAGAAGTTCACATGCAAACAAAAATAGATCATGCTCAGAAATGACTGTTTGGGAAGCTCCCAGCTTGGGAGGTAGGAGGAAGGGGCCCTTCAGGCGGCAGGAGACGGAGCAGAGCTGCAGCTCTCTGCATGTCTGAGTCCAGTCGGGCCTGCTCTTCAAGCACCTTGGATGCCGTTTGCCCACGGAAAACTGGGCCTCTTTCTGATCATTGGCTCAGAACTGTTCCCTGGGGTCTGGACCATCCGTGTCTGCATGAAAAACAGGGTGTTCTGTGGTGTCTTACTCTGGGTTCTCTAAAGAAACAGAACCACTGAGATGTGTCTACGCCTTCTCATTTATCGACTCTCTCATTATCTGGCATTTACAACAAGAGTGAAAAATATGCTCTCTATTTTTCACATTAATGACTTACTTCTGGCAGTCACAAATGCCGAGGTATGAGGCCAGAGTAACGCTGCTTAATGTTGTGCGTCAACTTGTCTGAGCCACGATTGTCCGTGGTTTGGCAGTTATGTAATGATGTAATTTGGCAGTTATGTAATGATGTAGTCATCCTCCACTTTGTGATCTGATGTGGTCATCCTCCATTTTCACATAACACTAGTTTCATATAATGACCTTGTCTTTGGAACCTAATCATGTCAGTAAGTGAGGAGTGTGCATATATCTCTACATCTATATCTATAGAAGAGCCCTGGTGGCTCAGTGCTTAAGAGTTTGGCTGTTATCCAAAAGGTCTGGAATTCAAATCTACTCTGTCCTATAGGGTTGCTATAAGTCGGAATAGACTCAGCAGCAATGGGTTTTGTTTTTCCTTTTTTTTTAAAAAAATATATCTATAGAGAGAAGTGAGAGAGAGAGATTTACTTCACAGGATTGGTTAGGTGATTGTGAGGGCTGGCAAGTCCAAAATCCATAGGTCAGGCCTGCAGACACTGGAGAAACCCCAAGAGTTTGACCCCTGGACACCCTTTTAGCTCAGTAATGAAGTCACTTCTGAGGTTCACCCTTCAGTCAAAATTAGACAGGGCCATAAAACAAAACAAGACTAAAGGGGTACACCAGCCCAGGGGCCAGGAGGAGACAACAGGAGGGCACAGGAAAGCTGGTGATTGAGAACCCAAGGTCCAGAAAGGAGAGCGTTGTTATGTCATGGGGTTGGTAACAATGTCACAAAACAATATGTGTACTAATTGTTTAATGAGAAACAAGTTTGCTCTGTAACCTTCATCTAAAGTACAAAACAAAAACAAAAAATCTGTAGGTCAGGTGGCAGACTGGGACTCCTGCAGGCTCATATCCTAAGATCTGTAGGTCAGGTGCTGGGAAGAGTGACCTGAACATGATAGCAAACAAACAGAGAAAACAAGAATAGAAAGTTAAAAGATCCTCAAAGAGACCACTAACCTGAATTGTTCCTAGTTAAGTAAAGGCATGTTACAAGACCAAAGTACACAACATGCAGGTGTTACCACCTCCCCCTGGAACTGGCGTTACCCGTTATCTCCTCTGGAGCTGTGGTGGCACAGTGGTTAAAAGTTCAGCGGCTAGCCAACTATACTTTCTTTTCCAATGAACATGGAACATTCTCCAGAATAGACCACATATTAGAACACAAAGCAAGCCTTAACAGAATGAAAAACATCACGATATTACAAAGCATCTTTTGGACCATAAAGCCATAAAAGTAGAAATCAGAAACAGAAAAAGCAAGGGGAAAAATCCAAATAAGTGGAAACTAAACAACAGCTTGCTCAAAAGCTACTGGGTTATAGAAGAAATCAAGGATGGATGGCATAAGTTCATAGAATCAAAAGAGGATGTTTTCATCCTACCAGAACTTTTGGGTCACAGCAAAAGCAGTGCTCAGAGGTCAATTTATAGCAATAAATGCACACATTCAAAAAGAAGAAAGGGCCAAAATCACAACTAGAACAAATAGAAAGAGAGAAGCAAAAGAAGCTGTCAGGCACCAGAAGGAGGCAAATAATAAAAATTACAGCAGAAATAAATGAAATAGAGAATAGAAAAACAATTGAAAGTGTCAATGAGACCAAAAGTTGGTTCTTTGAAAAGATCAACAAAATCAATAAACCACTGGCCAAACTGGTAAAAGAAAAACAGGAGAGGAAGCAGATAACCCCAATCAGAAATAAGATGGGCAGTATCACAACAGACCCAACTGAAATTAAAAGAATTGTAACAGCATACTATGAGAAATTACACTCCAACAAATTCGAAAACCTCAAGGAAAAGGACAAATTTCTAGAAACACACTACCTGCCTAAGCTAACACAAACAGAGGTAGAACAATGAAATAAACCCATAACAAAAGAAAAGATTGAAGAGGTTAAAAAAAAAACCAAAACTCTCAACAACAACAACAAAAAAAAGCACCGACCCTGACGGCTTCACTGGAGAATTCTACCAAACTTTCAGAGAAGAGTTAATACCAGTACTACCAAAGGTATTTCAGAGCATAGAAAAGGATGGAATACTCCCAAACTCATTCTATGAAGCCAGCATGACCCTGATACCAAAAGCAAGTAAAGACACCACAAAAAAAAGAAAATTACAGACCTATATCCCTCATAAACTTAGAGGCAAAAATCCTCAACAAAATCCTAGCCAACAGAATTCAACAACATATTAAAAAAATAATTGACCATGACCAAGTGGGATTCATACCAGGTATCCAGGGATGGTTCAACATTAGAAAAACAATGCAATCCATTACATAAATAAAACAAAAGATAAGAACCACATGATCTTATCAATTGATGTGGAAAAGGCATTTGACAAAGTCAAATACCCATCATGATAAAAACTCTCAGCAAAATAGAAATAGAAGGGAAATTCCTCCACATAGTAAAGGGCATCTATACAAAGCCAACAGCCAACATCATCCTAAATGGAGAGAATCTAAAAGCATTTCCCCTGAGAATGGGGACCAGACAAGGATGCCCTCTATCACCACTCTTATTCAACATTGTGCTGGAGGTCCTAGCCAGAGCAATAAGGCAAGAAAAAGAAATAAAGGGCTTCCAAATTGGTAAGGAAGAAGTAAAAGTATCCCTATGTGGAGATGATGTGATCTTATATACAGAAAACTGCAAGGAATCCACAAGAAAACTAAGGAGCCAATAGAATATCAGCAAAGTATCAAGATACAAGATAAACATACAAAAATCAGTTGAATTCCTCCACACCAACAAAGAGAACTTCAAAAAGGAAATCACCAAATCAATACCACTTACAGTAGCCCCCAAGAAGATAAAATACTGAGGAATAAATCTAACCAGAGATGTAAAAGACCTATACAAAGAAAACTACAAGACAGTACTGCAAGAAACCAAAAGAGACTTACATAAGTGGAAAAACATACCTAGCTCGTGGATAGGAAGATTCAACATTGTGAAAATGTCAGTTCTATCCAAAGCAATGTACAGATACCATGCAATCCTGATCCAAATTCCAATGACATTTTTAACAAGATGGAAAAACAAATCACCACCTTCATATGGAAAGGGAAGAGTCCTCGGATAAGTAAAGCATTACTGAAGAAGAAGAACAAAGTGGGAGGCCTCACACTACCTGATTTTAGAACCTATTATACCACCACATAGTCAAAAAAGCTTGGCACTGGTACAACAACAGATACATAGACTAATGGAACAGAATTGAGAATCCAGACATAAATCCATCCACATATGAGCAGTTCATATTTGACAAAGGCCCAAAGTCCATTAAATGGGGGAAAAGACTGTCTCTTTAACAAATTGTGCTGGCATAGCTGGATATCTGTCTGCAAAAAAAATGAAACAAGACCCATACCTCACACCCTGCACAAAAACTAACTCAAAATGGATCAAAAACCTAAATATAAAATCTAAAACGATAGGACAATGCTAAGAGCCCTAATACATGGCATAAACAGAATATGAAACATAACAAACAATGCATAAACACCAGAAGAGAAACTGGATAACTGGGAACTCCTAAAAATCAAACATTTATACTCATCGAAAGACTTCAACAAATGAGTAAAAAGACAGCCTACAGACTGGGAAAAAATTTTTTGTTATAACATATCTGATCAGGGTCTAATCTCTAAATTCTACAAGATACTACAAAATCTCAACAACAAAAAGACAAATAATTAAAAAATGGGCAAAAGATTTGAACAGACACTTCATCAAAGAAGACATTCAGGCAACTAACAGATACATGAGGAAATGCTCAGGATCAGTAGCCATTAGAGAAATGCAAATCAAAACTCAAATGAGATACCACCTGACCCCAAAAAGGCTAGTACTAATCCAAAAAACAAAATAATAAAAGTTGGAGAGGTGGTGGAGGGACTGGAACACTTACACACTGCTGGTGGGAATACAAAATGGTACGACCACTTTGGAAATTGATTTGGCGCTTCCTTAAAAAGCTAGAAATAGAAGTACCACACGAGCCAGCAATCCCACTCCTTGGAATATATCCTAGAGAAATAAAAGCTGTCACATGAATAGATATACGCACAGCCATGTTCATTGCATCGCTGTTGACAATAACAAAAAGATGCAAACAACATAGGTGCCCATCAATGGATTAACGGATAAACAAATTATGGTGTATTCACACAGTGGAATACTACGCGACAACGATGAATCTGCAAAACATCTCATAACATGGATGAATCTGGAAGGCATTATGCTGAGTGAAATTAGTCAGCCACAAAAGGACAAATATTGTATGAGACCACTATTATAAGAACTCAAGAAAAGGCTTAAACACAGAAGAAAATATTCTTTGAAGGTTACGAGTGTGGGGAGGGTGGGAGAGGGGAGTTCACTAACTAAATAGTAGACAAGAAGCATTTTAGGTGAAGGGAAGGACACCACACAATGCAGGGGAAGTCAGCACAACTGGGCTAAACTAAAAGCTAAGAAGTTTCCTGAACACAATGGAACACTTTGAGGGACAGAATAGCAGGGGCTGGGATCTGGGGACCACGGTTTGGGGGGACATCCAGGTCAATTGGCATAACAAAATTTATTAAGAAAATGTTCTGGACCTACTTGGGTGAGTGGAGTCTAGGATCTTAAAAGCTTGGGAGAGGTCATCTGAGATGCATAAATCAGTCCCAACCCACTTGGAGCAAAGGAGAATGAAGACCACCAAAGACACAAGGAAAATATTAGCCCAAGAGACAAAAGAACCACATAAACCAGAAACTCCATCAGCATGAGACCAGAAGAACTAGGTGGTGCCCAGCTACCACCAATGACTGCCCTGACAGGGAACCCAACAGAAAATCCCTGATGGAGCAGGAGAAAAGTGTGGTGCGGAACTCAAATTAACTTAAACAGTCCAGACTTAATGATCTGGCTGAGACTGGAGGAACCCTTGAAGCTACGGCCCTGTATGCTCTGTTAACCCAGAACTAAAACCATTCCCAAAGCCCATTTTTCAGACAAAGTTTAAACTGGATCATAAAACATAAAATAAACAGAGGAAATGCCCAGCAAAGGGGCAGAGGGAAATTACTAGGCGCCTAAAACTTAACTGTGTTGATTTATTCTAGAGCCTTTTTTTCCAACCTACTGTGCAGAAAAATTAATTTTTAACAAGCTCAAAATTTCCACAGATAGGCCACTGGTCTGAAACTCTATCTCTGGTAAGTACATGCCATTTTTTAAGAAACTGAACTGAATATGGCCCATAATTTCCAGCTGGAGTACCAGAGGCAGGTCCACTTTGGCCCCTAGAAGTGGCATTTCCCATCTTACCAGAGCTTTAGCACATGCAACTCAAAATCCAGAAATCCCCAGATACAATCACGTGTCACTAGATGGCATGTGTCACCTTTGAACAATCTCAGAGACAACCTGCCTGTACAGAGAATTACTTTCACTTTTCCTCACACCACAAACACTCTTTGAAAGTAGATTTACTCCTGTACTGAATAAGATGCGAAAATTTAGACAACACAAACAAATGAAGGCATCCCAAGACGTGAACCTGATAAGCTCAAACTCATAGTTACTGGTTTAACAGAAAATCTACAGCAATCTCCTACTGTCCTTCAGCTTCTTCACCTTCTGGAGTGGACAAGATGGGCTCATAGCAAGGATCAGAAGAGAATTTGTAAAATAATCTGCTATGCTCAAGACACACAGAAAAAGATAACATAGCATTGATAAAAGCCCTTCAAAAAGTTGGATACAGTCAGGGGAAAATGCATGGCAACCACAGAGTAAGGCCTTTGGGGTGACTTCCTAGTGGACTTAAAAATAAGGAAGGGTGCGATCACCCAGGGGTGCTGTGGAAGAAAGCCCTAGTGATCTGCTTGTGTAAAGATTACAGCCAAGAAAACTCAATGGAGCAGCTCCACTCTGTAACACACAGGGTTGCCATGAGTCGGAACTGACTTGACGGCAATAGATTTTGTTCTTGCACAGAATTTTTTAGAGTTCAAGAAGGAATCCTGGGCCTGCTAGAAGTATTTGACGCAGGAGATATCTTCCGTTTCCTGTATCTATTAAGATAATCATGTCATTTTTCTGCTTCATTCCATTAGTGAGGTGAATTGCATTGATTGACTTCCAAATGCTAAGCCAACACTACATTTCTGGGATAAACTTCATGTGGCTATGATGTGTTATCCTTTTAGTATATATTTTTATTCAATTTGCTAATATTTTGCTAAGTATTTCTGGGTATATATTCATAGCAGATATTGATCTGTAATTTTCTTTTCTTGTAAAATCTTTGTCTGGTACTAGTACCAGGGTAATGCTGTCCTTATAGAAAAAGAAAAAAAAAGGAGTAAGGAAATGTTTCCTTCTCTTTTGCTGAAAAGGTTTCTGTAGAATTGGTCTATTTTCCTTAAATGTGTGATAGAATTCAGTAGTGAATCAATCTGAAGATTTCTTTGTGGACAGGCTATTAATTTCAGTTCCAATCTCTTTGTTAAAAATATAGGACTATCCATGTTTTCTATTGTTGCTGTGTCAGTTTTGGTAATTGGTGTCTTTCATGAAACTTGTCTAATTCATCTTGAATGCACTGACATAAAATTATTGACAATATTCCCTTGTTGTCCTTTTAACATTACACTACATTATGGAAAGTGGCTACAATGCATTGCATTATGTTACATTACGGAAGAACATCCAGACCAGTGTCTGCCAAACCAGTGAGGATTACAGCTTAGCCAAGTAGACACATAATCTTCCCTCTTTGTTTTTCTCCTACCTCCCTGGACATTCCTTCTCAGTCTCCTTTGCTTTGCTACGGACTGTCCCCTCTTTCCAGCCTCTGAATGGTGCAGCCACTCTTCTTCTCCATCCACATTTATGCACTGGGTAATCTCAGCCAACACCATAATTCAAATGCGTAAACTCTTCTTCAGTCTTCCTTCTTCATTGTCCAGCTTTCACATGCATATGAGGAGATCAGAAATACCATGGCTTGAGCACCTTAGTCGTCAAAGTGACATCTTTGCTTTCTCAGATTTTTAAGAGATCTTTTGCAGCAGATTTTCCTCAATGCACTACTTAATTTGATTTCTTAACTGCTGCTTCCCTGGGTGTTGATTGTTGATCCAAGTAAAATGAAATCCTTGACAACTTCAATATTTTCTCTGTTTATCATGCTGTTGCTTATTGGTCCAGTTGTGAGGATTCTTGTTTTCTTTATGTTGAAGTGTAATCCATACTAAATTATGGTGTTGGCAAAGGATATTGAATATACCACAGACTCCCAGAAGAACGAACAAATCTGTGTTGGAGGAAGTACAACCAGAATGTCCCTCAGAGGCGAGGATGATGAGATTCCATCTCACTTACTTTGGACATGTTATCCTTGTAGAAGGGCGTCATACCCGGTAGAGTGTCAGTGAAAAAGAGGAAGACCCTGAAAGAGATGGATTGACACAGCGGCAGCAACAATGGGCACAAGCATACCTGTTATTATGAGGATGGTACAGGACCAGGCAACCTTTCAATGTGTCATAGATGGAGTTGCTGAGTCAAAGCAGACTTGACAGCTCCTGAAAACAATCTCAGCCAGTCTAGTGGCCTCAAATGCCGTGTACCTGCTGGCGATTTCCAAATATACCCATGGATCTCCTGCTCTGCTCCCTTCTGAGCTGGATTCACCTATCCATCTACTCAACATCTCAGACCTCTAGTAGGCATGGCAAACCAAATAAGCCAAAATGAAAAAGGAATAGGTTACCTACTCCTGAAATTGTTCCTTCCACATTTGTTGCCATTTTGGTAAATGATGTCACCATCCTTTCGATTGTCCAGGCAAAAGTCTTCCTTCGATTTCTCTTTCTTTCATGCCTCACTCTAAGCTCATAGACAAGTCCTGTTGGCTCGAGCTCCAAAATGTATTCTAAAACTAATCCCCACCACCTCTCCTGTCCTCAGTCTGTCTGGGTTACTGTCATCTCAGTGGCTTACTGGAGGGTGGTTTCCAATCTCCATCCTCCCTCCCCTTCCATCTTGTTTCACACAGCAGTCAGAGGGGGTCTGTCCAAACACAAGGCAGACCTGCCACCACTGTCTTAGTCTCTGTCTTAGTTACCTAGTGCCGCTATCACAGAAATACCACAGGTGGATGTCTTTAACAAACAAGTTTATTCTTTCACAGTCTGTTATTAGGTGCCATCAAGTTGGTTCTGACTCATAGCGACCCTGTGTACAACAGAAAGAAAAACTGTCCAGTCCTGTGCCATCCTCACAATCCTTCTTAGGCTTGACCCCATTGTTGCAGCCACTGTGTCAATCCATCTTGTTGAATGTCTTCCTCTTTTTTGCTGACCCTCTACTTTACCAAGCATGATGTTCTTCTCCAGGATTGATCCCCCCTGACAATATGTCCAAAGTGTGTGAGATGTAGTCTTGTCATCCTTCCTTCCAAGGAGCATTCTGGCTATATTTCTTCCAAGTCAGATTTGTTCGTTCTTTTGGCAGTCCATGATATATTCAATATTCTTTGCCAACACCATAATTCAAAGGCATCAATTCTTCTTCAGTCTTCCTTATTCATCGTCCAGCTTTCCCATGCATATGAGGCAATTGAAAACACCATGGCTTAGGTCAGGTATATCTTAGTCTTCAAGGTGATATCTTTGCTTTTTAACATTTTAAAGAAATCTTTTGCTGCAGATTTGCCCAATGCAATGTGTCATTTGATTTCTTGACTGTTGCTTCCATGGGTGTTGATTGTGGATTCAAGTAAAATGAAATGCTTAACAACTTCAATCTTGTCTCCATTTATCATGATGTTGTTTATTGGTCCAGTTGTGAGGATTTTTGTTTTCTTTATGTTGAGGTGCAATCCATACTGAAGGCTGTGGTCTTTGATCTTCATCAATAAGTGCTTCAAGTCCTCTTCACTCTCAGCAAGCAAGGTTGTGTCATCCGCACAACACAGGTTGTTAATGAGTCTTCCTCCAATCCTGATGCCCCATTCTTCTTCATATAGTCCAGCTTCTTGAATTATTTGCTCAGCATACAGATTGAATAGGTGTGGTGAAAGAATACAACCCTGACGCACACCTTTCCTGACTTTAGATCATTCAGTAACCACTTGTTCTGTTCAAAAGACTGCCTCTTGATCTTTGTGTAGGTTCCTCTTGAACACAATTAAGTGTTCTGGAATTCACAGTCTAGGAGGCTAGAAGTCCAAATTCAGGGTGCCAGTTCCAGAGGAAGGCTTTCTCTGTTGGCTCTGGGGGAAGGTCCTTGTCATAATCTTTCTTTGGTCTAGGAGCTTCTCAGCACAGGGACCCTGGGGCCAAAGGACACGCTCACTCCTGGCTCTTCTTTCTTGGTGGTAGGAGGTCCCTTTCCTCTCTGCTCACTTCTCTCTTTTATGTCTCAAAAGAAATCAGCTCAAGATACAACCTAATCCTGTAGATTGAGTTCTGCTTCATTAAAATAACTGCCTCTAATCCTGCCTCATTAACATCATAGAGGCAGGATTTACAACACATAGAAAAATCACATCAGATGACAAAGTGGAGGACAACCAGACAATACTGGGAATCATGGCCTAGCCTAGTTGACACACATTTTTGGAGGACACAATTCAATCCATGACAGACTCCTAGGGCTTCTGTAATAGAAATACCAGAAGTGGGTGGCATTAAAAGACAGGAATTTGTTTTCTCATAGTTTAGAAGGCTAGAAGTCCAAATTCAAGGTGCCAGCTCTGGGGAAAGGCTCTCTTTGTCAGCTGTGGGAGAAAGTCTCTGTCTCGGCTTCTCTAACATTCTTCTTGGTGCTCCTTGGAGATCTCCACGTGGTGTCTGCCTTCCCCCATCTGTGCTTGCTTGCTTCTCTGCACCCAATCTACTCTTATGTCTGGAAAGTGATTGGTTGAAGACACACCCTACACAGGTATGGCTTCATTAACATAAGAAAGAAAACTCTGTTCCCAAATGGGATCATATTCACATGGGTATAGGGGTTATGGATCACAGCACATATTTTGGGGGACACAATTCAATCAATAACAGAGAGAGTCTTTCAAAACACAAGGCAGACCTGCCAACCTCCCACCCAAAATCATCCTCTGGTTTCTCTTTGCACTTGATCAAGTCCAAAGCCATGATTGTGGTACACCCACCTGGTGGTACGCTCTGCCTTGTCCATTCTGCTCAGCCACTCCAGCCCTTGTGCCATTCCTCAACAGGACAGACTCATTCCAGCCTCTTAGCGTGGTCCCTGTTGTGTTAACTTGGAAGAGCCTTTCTCCACGTCTTCTCATCGCTTGCTCCCTCGCTTCAAGTTTCTGCTGAAAAAGACACCTTTCCTCATGGCTCTTTCTATTTAGCTCCCCGAAGGTGTTGGCAAAGAATGTTGACTATGCCATGAACTGCCAGAAGAACAAACATATCTGTTTTAGAAGAAATAAAACCAGAATGCTCCTTAGAAGCTAAGATGATGAGGCTTTGCCTCACTTACTTTGGACATGTCATCAGGAAAGACCAGTCCCTAGAAAAGGACATCATGGTTGGTAAAGTAGAGGGTCACAGAGGATGAAGCAAATCCTCCTTGAGATGGATTGACACAATGGCCAAATAATGGACTCAAACACACCAATGATCACGAAGATGGTGTAAGACAGGACAACATTTCTTTTTGTTGTTCATGGGGTCACTGAGTCAGAGCCAACTCAACGGCAACTAGGAACAACGGGATACTCTAAAAGAATACTGAATATATTGTGGACTGCCAGAAAAACAAACAAATCAGTATTCGAAGAAATACAACCACAATGCTCCTTAGAAATGAGGATGGTGAGATTTCAGTTCACTTACTTTGACACCTAATCAAGAAAGACCAGTCCCTAGAAAAGGACATTGTATTTGGTAGAGGGTCAGAGAGAAGAGAGACCCTCCATGAGGTGAACTAACAGAGAAGCCACAAACATGGACTCAGACATACCAAAAACCATGAAGACGGCACAGGACCGGGCAATGTTTTGTTCTTCTGTACATAAGATTACCATGGATGGGGGCCAACTCGATGACAGCTAAGAATGACTACCCTATCAGTCTCTGAACCTTCAATATACTTATCTCCACACAAAATTATATCTGATTTTGTATTCATGTGCTGTTTATTGTCTGTCTCTTCGATGTGATGTGACAGTGGGGAGAATTCGCCTCTTTGGCCCCGATACCCCCGAAGCTGATATACGTAGGTGCTTGTATAAGTTTACTGTTGACGCAGTAACAAACCAACCCACGCTCAAGGGCTTCAGGGAGCACTCATTCATTATCTCACAGTTCCGTGGGCCGGGAGTCTGGGCACAGGGCGGCTTTGCTGGGTCCTCTCCTCAGTGTCTCCTAAGGTCAAAATCAAGGAGTCGGCCAAGCAGGGCTTTCTCCCTGCATAGGCCCCTTCGGCCCCTGGGAATCGTTTTATCTCAGCTGAAAACTGTTATTCTTAGTAGCCCTTTTACTCCGACTCGTGGAGACCCCATGTATCAGAGTAGAACTGTGCTTCATGGGAGTCTTCAAGACGGTGGCCTTTCAGAAAGGAGCCTTGGTGGCGCAGCAGTTACAGTGCTCCTCTGCCAACCAAAAGGTTGGCGGTTTGAACCCACCAGAGGCTCCACGGGAGAGGGATGTGGCTATCTGCTTGTGAGGAATCACAGCCTTGGAAGCCCTGTGGGGGCAGTTCTACTCTCTCCTGTCCTGTGGCTGTGAGTCGAAATCCACTCGCTGCCGATGTTCTTTTTAATTTATTTATTTTGTTTTGACCTTTTCAGAAGCCAATTGCCAGGCCTTTCTTCTGAGGCACCTCTGGGTGGCTCCAACCCCCAACCTACTATCCTTTTGGCTAATAGTCCAGCGCTTAAACATTTGAACTCCCCAGGGAGGACACTAACTCCGCCCATCCCAGAGGTGAGCTGCAGAGGTCAGCTTCTGGCTCCTGTCAGGGCCTACCTGTGAGACTCCCAGCTGAAAGGGTGCCTGAATGAATGAAGGCATTGGTGAATCCAGGGACACCCCACCTGCAATATCAGGAAGGCCCAGCTTCACCCACACCCTGAGCCAGGAGGGAGCCAGGAGCCAGCAAGGGGGGCTTACCAGTTTCCCCAGGGCCCTCAGCGGGCTAGCGCAGCAGCCGGGCCCAGGCCCGCGCATTCATGCCTAGGCCAGGTAGCCTCCCCTGCCCAAGGGCGGAGCACCAGTGGCTGTGTCCTGACCCAGGATGGAGGCTCGGCTCCTGTCGCCTCCTCCCTCCGCCCGGCCTCTCCCGTGATGCTCTAAGTGGACAGGCTTCGAGGTCCTTCTCCCTCACCTTCTGCGGGGCCTGCCAGGGAGAAGGGGGCAGGGAGGGGCTAAACGCCAAGGTGGGCTTCTGGCTGGTGTCCAGCGGGTCAAGCTCAGCTCTCTCGCCCCAAGCTGTGCCTCAGGCCAGGAGGCTCTGCTTCAGGGGACAGACCGGCAGCAGAGTTGGTTGCATCCCCCGCCCCCCACGAACCTCCCCTGAACTCTGGCAGGGTCAACGCCTGGGCTCCCTAATTAGCACCGCGCCCGCGCTCACTCCTCCCACCTCAGGACACCCAGTTCTCTGCCCTCCTATCTCTCCTGACCCTGCTTCCCCAGACAACTGGGTAAGGTACCCCCCATCCCAGGCAGCCACAGGAGGTCACCCTGGTGGCTCATTAGTAGGTGGGGGGAAGGGTCCCAGGACAGGATAAGAACAAGCCCGGATGAGTCCCCCAAAGTACATAAGGAGTGATAAGGGGGGGCACGCAGGTGATCCCCCTCAGGCTGGGAAAGCTGGTCTGGCAGCCTGGGCTTGGAGGGGGGTGGGGCTCAGCTGAGACGGTGGACGGGGAAACAGGATGATGACCCTCCTAGGCCACAATTTTGGGGCGTCAAGTGAGGCCACCCAGGCGGGGGGGGCTTTCAGGATGGGTGCGTGGGGCCTCTGCAGGCTTGGGGAACTGCCCTTTCAGAGTGCACCCTCAGCTGTGACCCTGCCTGAGCCCTGTGGGGTCCCCTTGCAGCGGGGTTCGGTTCCCTGGCAGCCCCCTCAAAGGAAGAACCTGGGGGGTGGGGGGCGGCCCTCTCGCAGCCATAAATTGGCCTTTAATTAAGGCCTGCCTCCTAGAGCATGGAAGTTCCAGTAGTCAATGTTTGTCTAAAGACCTAGTGTCTGAAGTTGATGGCGAACTGGGAACCGAGTCTGAGAATGCAGAGGCTGCACAGCGTCCCGGTGCCACCAGCAACATAGGAACCCAGAGAACCGACCTTGGATCTGGGGTCGATCGTGGCTTGTTGAAGCCATGGCAGGCAAACTCCGGCCAGATGGGCTAGGCCCCAGGGCTGTGGATGGACGTCTGCCGGCCCTGCCTCCACCCAGATGGGTGCCCTGCCTCCTCCCACCAGCAGAGGCACCCAGAGATGCTCACCCAGCTTGAGCCAGAAGGAGGAAGGGAGGGTGGGAGAGAAGAAGGAAGGGAGGGAAGGAAGGAAAAAAGGAGAGAAGGGAAGGAGGAAGGAGGGGGAAGGAAGGAAGGAAGGAAGGAAGGAAGGAAGGAAGGAAGGAAGGAAGGAAGGAAGGAAGGAAGGAAGGAAGGAAGGAAGGAAGGAAGGAAGGAAGGAAGGAAGGAAGGAAGGAAGGAAGGAAGGAGGGAAGGAAGGAAGGAAGGAGGGGGGAAGGAAAGAAAGAAGGGAAGGTAGGAAGAAAGGAAGAAGGAAAGGAGGGAAGGAAGGAAGGAAGAAGGAAAGGAGGAAAGGAAGGAAGGAAAGGAAAAAGGGAGGGAAGGAAGGAGGGGAAAGGAAGGAAAGAAGGGAAGGCAGGAAGGAAGAAAGGAAAAAGGAAATTAAGGAAGGAAGAAGGAAAGGAGGAAAGGAAGGAAGGAGGGAGGGAAGGAAGGAAAGGAAAAAGGGAAGGAAGGGAAAAGGGAGGGAAGGAAGGAGGGAGGGAGGGAAGGGAGGGAGGAAGGGAGGAAGAGAGGAAGGAAGGAAGGAAGAAAGGAGGGAAGGAAGGAAAAAGGGAGGGAAGGAAGGAAAAAGGGAGGGAAGGAAGGAGGGAGGGGGAGGGAGGGAGGAGGAAGGAAGGAAGGAAGGAAGGAAGGAAGGAAGGAAGGAAGGAAGGAAGGAAGGAAGGAAGGAAGGAAGGAAGGAAGGAAGGAAGGAAGGAAGGAAGGAAGGAAGGAAGGAAGGAAGGAAGGAAGGAAGGAAGGACGGACGCCTAGGCCGGCAGAGCCCCGTGGGAACACCGCCCCGGGCACGCCGCTGGCACCGCAGAGGGCCAAGACCAAGGCTCCCCACGCGTAAAAGTCACTTTCCGCACAAGATTCCGGCCCAAGGGACAGTGGTCTTCCTGCAAGAATCTCGCTGGCCGGCTGTGGATGTAGGATGGATTCGTTACTTTTAACCTGCGCTTCTAAACCGGAGAGATTTTTAGCCTGATTTGGGTCCGGCTGTTTCCCCAAGCCCGCGGCGGCGGTGGGCAGAAGGAAGGCGAGCCCAAGACCGGGGCTCCGGGAAGAAAAAGCCAGAACTCGGCTCCCGTGTCCTCTCGCCGAGGCTCATGCCAGAAATGGGAATGGAAGCAAAATACAGCCCTCGGTTTTATTTCTCCCGCCGTTGATTACCGCAGAAACTGCTGGCTGCGAGCGCTTGATGTATTCAACGCGTAAGAGAGCGCCCCGCTGTTTGCTTAGCGGTGCTTCCTAGAACATGGCCCCTTTTACACGGCCTTCGTGGCAAGCTGCTTTGCTCTCTGTAGTAATAATAATGATGTTTTTCTTCAATAAAACATAAAGCAAGGGTTCTGTGATTAAATCTGAAAGGAAAGAGTTTTAATTTCCACCATGTGTTGCAAAATACTGGGGCAGGGGGAAATGAGAGAGAATTCTGCTGCAGCTCCCCTCGAAAGCCAACAGCGTTCCCTAATACGAAATGTGTTGTGAAAAGCGCATTTTCTCATCGCAGGTTATCTCAGAGACTCCCTTCCCCGCTCCCCAAGAAATCCTGGGACTTGCAGCAAAAGTGAGAGGAAATGAAAAAAAAAATTTTTTTTTCAGGGCTGCCCACCCTGGAGCGAGCAGGCCCGCTAGTGCCCTGTATGAATATTATAGCAATAGTTTGTGCGTGTGTGTGGGGGGGGAGGGAATCAATCCCATCCATTCACGAGCTGTATTAACAAAGCCCATTTTAATGAAAATCTATTAGCCTATCCTCTGAAACCCGTGCGTTTTCATCAATCAATAAACGTTGTGCACGGGGATACAAAGGCAGGTTCCTGAATCTAAAAGGGGGTGGGGGGGGGAAGGCACCGTCCATGAAATGTGTTAAGACATCTGTAAAATGCTGAACCTTACTTAGATCAATACCGATAAATATTTAACGTGTGGGGAGGGGTTGATTGTTGTTAAAAAGGCTGACCCTTGACGGGAAAACCATTAACACCACCTCCTTCCTCTTATTAATAGAAATTGTCTTTCTCATTACATGGGGAGAAAGTGGGCTGGATTGAAGGGGCTTTCCCTGGGCTATGTTTACTCTCTCTCCTGGAAACCAGGCCTGGGGAGCCTTGAGTGTGCTGGCCAGAGCAAAGGCACCCACCGGTCACCCGCGGCCCAGGAGAGGGAGGTGAGATGGCTCCTGCCTTCTCCTCCCTGCAATTAGGAGCCCAGGGTGAAGACAAACACATTCCGATTGGCCAAGAGGGGCTTCTGAAGTTTCACTGGGCTAACACAGAAAAATCCAAACCATCCATTTCAAGAATTCAAGAAATCAAATGTTGAATATTTGAATATTAATGGCTTCATTTCCTTTCGCATTGTTAGAAAAAAAAAAAAAACCTGGTAGTGGTGATGCCCTTTCATTAAAATTTACCTAATTGTTGTACAGAAAGCCAGGTCCTTTTATAAGATCAGAAAGGCAGAGATCCACCTGGTCAGGCCCTGTGGTCTGTGTCCCACCCAGCATGCCCCAAGAAGGTTGGGGCCCCCTGTGTGCGGGTTCAGTTGTGGCACCAGCGGATCCCTCCTGCTAGGTGTCCTGAGAGGCCCCAGGTGGACGGGACATGCAAGTATAACAAAGTCCCACGAAGGACAGACAGTCAAGCGATCCTGTGGCCCATTTCTGTGCTGTAGTGTGGAAAGGAGGGGAGAGGAGGAAAGCCCACCACCACAACTACCACCGGTTGGCCTTGTGTCTCCTAATCACTCCGGCCAGCACCGGGTGGCCACTGCCGGCCTGGTTCTAGCTTTTCCTGGGCCCTGACCAGCACAGTCACAGTTTATACGCCCTGTCTGTGTCCTGAGAGCTGGTGCACCCTGGACTGGGCTGAAGGGCCCAAGCTGAGACTGAATTGGGTTGTTTGTGTGTGGGGGGAGGGGGGGATGCAGGACTCTCAAGCGTCTGCAGGCTGCCCTTGCCCCAGAAGGATAGCTTTAGGCCTGGATGGGGTCGGCGGAATGCGGGAGGGCAAGAAGGGAGCCTGAGCCCGGATGAGGTGAACCAGCTTCGTGTCTCGCAGAGGTGCATGGGGAGTGCGCACGTGAGGGGAGGCCACGCGAGAAGAGTGACTGCCTCCTGGGATGCGCTCCGACGGGCTGGACCACCACCTCCGTTTGGAACGCACCTCTTGGGGGCTGGAGAGAGCAGGGCCGCCGGCCCTGTGCGACCGCAAACAAGTCGGCACCTCTGCGCCCAGGAGTCCAGGGTTGTTTTAAAATGAGGCGCCTGCCTCTGCCCTTTGCCATAGGCCCTTCCCGCATCAGGACCCCAAGGTCTCCTAGCATTTTTATTTCGTTTTATTTCATTTTGTTGACTTGTCTTCTCCGAGTTGGAAAATGAAGGGGGCGGTGTGGGGTAGAGCAGTCAGGCGTCCACGACTCTACCAGCTGGGGTTCACGGCGGTTTCCCCGGGAGCGGGACGCGCGAGGCGGGGCTGGCGGCGCGCGGGGGCACCCAGACGCCGAGGCTACTTTCCAGGGGTCCCTTTGCACCGCCAGGGCGAGCTCCGCGGGTTTGCCTGGAGTTTCGTGAAATCGGCTCTGGAACTTCCTTTTTTTTTTTTTTTTTTTAGAACAAGCTTTCCAAAGCCCTCCTTTTACTCTTTTTTTTTTTTTTTAAACCCTGCTTCTTTCTTTTTGCTGCCGTTGTTTTTAGGAACGACATCTGCTTTCGTTTCTATCCACGAACTTTCCTGAAACCTGTTTCTCTTTTCATAGTTGGGGAAATGCATACGAGTCGTTAAAGCACTCACCTTCTACACATGTTGAGATTTTGAAAGTGTGTCCCCAGCTAACCCCCCACTCCTGGTCCTCCTCGCCTGGCTCAGGGAGACACCCCCACAGAGCAAACAAACGCCCCTTATGTGCGCCCGGCCCGCGAGTGCAGACCCCCGCTCCTGCTCCAGCAGCCTGCGTTCAAGGGTAAATCCAACGCTTCATGAAGTGTACCCTGCGGCCTCGGGCAACGGCTTGAGTTAGCCAAAATATGTGGTAGAAAATGTCCTTGCCTCGCTGAAATATTAAGACTAGCAATAATATTAGACGTTCTGTGCCTCTCTTTAAAGTGAAATGTTTAAGTGACCAAGTCTATGAGCTGCTGGTGAAAGCCAAGGAGGGGATCCGGGCTTTCATGATCCTGGGGTGCAGTGTCCACAGGTTGGAGGAGATGGTCACATGCCTAATCACCAAAAGAAAGTTTGATTTTACAAAAGATGACCTCACTTCCCTTGCCAGAAAACTCTGAGGAAGAGACAGGCCTTCAGCTTCAAAGGTCACATCTCTTTTAGGGTGTGGTGCGTTTAAAAACCATTTGCCTACATTGAGAATCACAATTAGGGCTGCAGTCTTTGCCTCCGAAGGGGTGGAGGTTAATTCTCGCCCAGACTTGAGGTAGCTCACGTCTAACCTGATGTCCCCCTGGTGGGTTCCTGGGGGGCACCACGCTGGTACTGAAGCCCACCCTACAGAACAGGGGCTGGAGTCAGAGCCCTCCCCCAGTGTTCCAGGCTGGGGCAGCCCTGTGCCGGTGTCTAGGCTGGGTGCCCCTTCACTGGGATGGATCCTCAGACCAGGCAAGGCCCAGGCAGGGACTGACCCCCAGTGAAGGCCGGTCCAAGATTGTGGGGATGGCCTGCAAGGAAAAGGGGTGGTGAGCAGTAGCAGCGCGGGGGTTCACGACCCACCCAGGTCCTTGGGGAACTGAGGTGGAAGATCTGAGAGGCGGGAGGAGGTGGGGAGAGGGGCAAGCTCCCAGGAGTCCACAGGGATGACTTTCCCGGCCTCTGATCACTCCCAGAGAGCTGGTCGGCTGGAACCCACCTCTCACCAGAATTATTCCTTCCGTCTGGATGACCCCTGAGCCCCTTCCCCATCTCTCTGTCTCTGTCTTTGTCTCTCCCTCCTTCCCCACCTGCTTAGGTCTGGGGCCTCACTCAACTGGGTCTCACGGGCTAAGTCCATCCACAGCGGGTCCGGGAGGAGGCCGTGGCTGGGTGGGGGAGGGGCTCGGCCGGGCAGGGACCGTCAACTCTCGGCCACCGCACCCCCTGCCCACCCGGCTCTGGGCGCGGCCGTCGGCGTCCCCCCGCCGACCCGCGCGGCTCCCTCCTGCATCTTGCATGAAGGGTATTTGTAATTCTGTGTGATATCGGTGCGCCTCCGCTTTGATTAGACGGCCGCCGTGACAAAGACCTGCTTGTTAAGTTGTGAGGGCTGCTTCGCTTTTTCAGTCCCGGGGAGGCAGAAGCTGCGAATTCCCCAGCTGTGCGGGCCGAGTGGCGCGGGCGGATGCGGAGAGGGGCCTGCACTCCTGGGAGAGAGGAGCAGGCCAGGAGGAGAGAAGAGGGACAGGAGGGAGGAAGAGACCGAAGGAAGGAGAAAAGGACAGAGGAAGGAAGGAAGGAAGAAGTAAAGGAAGGGAGGAAGGGAAGCAAGAGACGAGAAAGGAGGAAAGAAGAAACGGAAAGAAGGAGGAAATGAGAGAGAAAAGAAGGGGAAGGAGGAGGGACGGGGGCCCGGAGCGCAGGAAGAAAAAGCAAACGTGTTTCTGCAACTCTCCGCTCCTCCTCCCCCCGCGGGCGTGGCCCCTCCCGAGGTCTGAACCCCCGAGTGAACCCGACCCGGCGGCGCGGGCTGGGCGGCCCCGCGGATTCCGGGGACGTGGCTCGCTCCTCCCGCTTAAGGAGACAGCAGCCCGGCTCCAGGCAAAACGCTCAGCGCGGAGTGTGGAACCGATCCTCGGGTCTGGTGAACAAACGCTTGAGAAAGAGCTCACTTCAGAAAATGCGAAATGAACTCCAAGGCTCACACTCCACCCCCCACCCGCACACACCAAAAAAAAAAAAAAAAAAAAAGCCTTGTCCCCTCTCCAAAGGGGGGCTGGGAAAAGATGACAGGAAAAAAAAGGAGGGGAGGGAGTCAACTTTATTTGCAGACGGAATTTTGTAGAGAGGAAGGGTGCGTTTAGTTTCCAGGATTTTAAAATGAATTTCTGGTTGCCAGTGAGGACAGCGGTTACTCATAAGCACGCGGGGGAACGGAGACGGGAAAGCAGCTAACTAGGAAAACCGTGGCAAAACAGAAAGATAATTTCCCCAAATAAACATCCTAGACACAGGTGACAAGAGGCTTTAAGGAGGACGCTGTCTGTCCGGTAGCGCGGGGTCTGGAGGCTGCCCGAAGGACCGATGCTTACGAACCGGCTTTCCGTGCTCCCGCGCGGGTTTGTCCCGCGCTGCGGGCAGCGTCCCCGGCTCAGCGGCGTCGGCGGACGAGGAGGCCCTTTCGCGGTCTGCTAGCGGACTTCGATAGGTCCAACAGACATCTGCCCCTTCCCCTGCGTTTCGGGGAGGTCGAGCCCTTCCCCAGTCACCCCCGCACGCACCGCTGGCTCCGCTGCTCGTCCAGCCCGCCAGCAAACCGCATCTCCAACTTGGATCAACCGACTCCTTTGGGTGCTCGCCACCTCCGCCCAGGTCCTTGGTTCTCTACGCACGGTTGCCCGACGATGCGTCGGTTCTCGGAGCGGGGCCCGGGCAATCCTTACACCTCCTTACAATCCATAAAGTCCTCCTCTAGTTTCGTGTCTGCCACCCATTGATAAGATGCAGATAGATACCTGTGCCCGGCGCCGGCGCCTGCGCTCGCTCTCGCGCACGCTCTCTCTCCCCCTTTTCAAAAATCTGATCTTTACCTCTCCACTCCAAGGTGCGCGGGTGCCAAGCAGTGATGAAATGAAAAGGAAGCCAATTGCTGGCCTGGAGGTGGGGGAGAGATAGCGCCCGGCGTGCGCCCGCTGCCGAGCCGGCAGCCGTAATTGCTGCAGACAGGGAGCGCTGGGGGTTGGGCGAGGTAGCCATGTATAAATAGTGTGATCTCAAATTGAAAGGCATAAATAACAGCAGGAGGGACCTGCCCCTGCGCCGAGAGTCCTCTCCGCCCGGGAGGCGTGAGGACTACAGCCCGGCTCCCAGCCAGCGTCGCCGAGCTCCGCGGATCCCCGCAGCCCCGGGCAGCCATGGAAGAGCTCACGGCTTTTGTATCCAAATCTTTTGACCAGAAAATCAAGGAGAGCAGCGTGGGCGGCGGCGGCGGCGGCAAGAAGGATTCGATCACGTACAGGGAAGTTTTGGAGAGTGGACTGGCGCGCTCGCGGGAGCTGGGCAGTTCGGAAGCCAACCTCCAGGACATTACCGAGGGCAGCGGCCACTGTCCGGTGCATCTGTTCAAGGACCACGTGGACACCGACAAGGACAAACTCAAGGAGTTCGGCACGGGTAGGGGTGCGGAAGGTAAGCTCGCCAGGCTCTGGCTGCGGGCCCCTCCCGGCCGCGGGGCGCCACCTCGCCGCGGATCCGGCTCACCCGTCCGCAGGCTGCCCTCTCCGCTCCTCGCCGGCAAGCCCCAGAGTAGCGGTTCGCTCTCCGTCCACCCCAAAGCCGATTCGTTTACAGCCGCGGCTCGGGCGGAAAGACCCGGGCAATCGATCCAGAGTCTTTTTAAAGAAAGAAACGAAACCAAAGAGCGGCAGAGACGGAGGGAGGAAGGCAGGGCCGCCAGGAAAGGCAGGGGCGCGGGGGCCAGGAGCTGGGGCCGCGCGCTCCCCTCGCGCTCGCTCCCCGGGGCGGTGGCTCTGGGCGCCGCCACCCGAACTTTCTCGGGCTGCAGTCAGTCCTCGCGGATGTGCCTAAGACTGAGGTCTCCCGTAGGGCAGGGCAGCTGGCTGTGTGTCTGTCTGCCTGTTCTTTTTCTATCTGTCCCGACGCGCATTGAGGAGATTAGCTCGCATCTCCCCGAGTGCCCATGGCCTGCCGGTACCCCAGACTGGAAACAGTGCGGACGCGCTGGCTGGCGGTCACCCGGGAGGACAGCGCGCAGAGCCACGTCTCCTGTCTCCTGAACCTTTCGCCACTGTTGCCTCTTACGAAAACTTTCCCTTGACCTGCAAGGATGCTTAATTTAGGGTGACCCGAGTCTGTAAATTAAGCCCGCCCAGGTGCCCGCAGGTGGCTCGGGTATGGATGTGGTCTGAGCAGCTTAGGGTAGCTTTGGCCAAGGGGCCACAACAGCCCCACCCTGGGCTGTAAGAGCGCAGCGGCCCTGCTGCCGGGAGACGGGTCCAAAGCACGCACACCCCGGGCCCCTTCGCGCTGTTGTGCCTGAAGCCTCCGCAGCTCATCCGCTGGTAGTTGAAGCGGGAAAAGAAAGGCGCGATTCCCCGGCTCAGGGAGCTGGGCAGGGTGCTCCCGACGCACAGACAACGCAACCGGCACCCATAAATCAGCGGCACAAAGTCGTCTAGAGCCTCAGGGGCACAGTTTGAGGGTGCTATTAATATACGTATTTTTTCATTACAAAGGGGGAGACAGAGAGGCTCCTGGCTTTGCTCCCAGCTCCTGTTTCCCTGCTGTGGACATGGAGGGGTGGGTGGTCTCCCCAGGAGGTGGCTCTTCCCTGGGAAGCGCAAGCTTCCTGCTTGATGGCCCTGTGCTGTGGGTCTGGGGGGCAGAGTTCTGGGGAATGGCCTGAGGGAGGCGTCTTTCTGAGGCCTTGTTGAAGCAGAAAGCTGGCGCCGGTAGAAATAAGCCCCTTGCTCGGCTGCTGACAGCCGGAACCTCTTGGGCCCCTCCACCCCACCTCCAGGATCACATACCGGAGACTGCTTCCCGCACCTGGCTCTATAATTCCTACAAGGGAGTTTTCCTTAATGGAGAGAGGGTTGACCTGGGGGCTCCACCCACCGCTGAACTTGATTTCAGAGGTTCAGGGTGCCCAGCGCTGGCCTTCTGGACTCCTGAACATCTCCCCCTTTCCTTCCTGGAGGTCCAGGCTGCTCCTTCCTTTCACCCTGCGTAGCCAAAGAGACAGGGGAACTCGAAAGAGGAGCCACAAGGAGAGAGCAGAGTGCAGTCAGGGTCGTTCCTAAAGTGGAGGAAATAAGGCTAGGGCTAGGAGAAGCGGTCACAACGACAGACCCGGTGGCAGTAGCTGTGGCTTTCTGCTCCTGGGGAGAGAGGAGACCCTGGGAGGCCCAGGCTGGCATTAGCAGGATGGGAGTGAAGGGAGAGCAGAAGGGGGTTTCCTTGGACTCCCGGAGAAGCCCAGCCATCTGGAGGTCCGGTGGGCAGCATGTCCTCACTGAGCCCAGTGTGGAGCCTCCAGATTTTGCAGAGCCTGCCTTAGGTCTCAAATCCTTAGCAGCCCAGTTTCTCAGCTAGGCCCAATACGGAGGCCCAGACTTGGAGAAATGAAGGAGGAAGGGACAGGGAGGCCAGCTCTGGGAAAGGACTTGCCTTTGGGAAGAAGTAAGATGTTCTTGGAACTATCTCCCTTCCAGGAGATTAACAAGGATTTAAAGCCCTTTGGGGATATTGCCCAGGGCTCAGAGGCCTTGAGAGGAGCCTGTGAGGCAGATAGGACTTGTACTGATCCTAGGCTCTGGGATCCCCAGGCATGTATGCTTGTAGATACTTCCCTTCCCCCTGTAGCTCCTGTGTCTTCCCCCTTTGCAAGCAGATTTCTGGGCTGTGGGGGATTTTTCAGCAGACTTCCTGTGCTGCTTTGAGCGGGTTTCAGAGCTGAGTGGAGCCCTAGGCTCAAGCTGAGGCCCTTTGGAATAGACACTCTTGATGGGGAAGAGGGGTGCTGAACGACAGGCTGTAACCCCTGACTCTGGGGGCTCTGATTCGGACGTGGGGTGGTCTTCGCCCAAACCGGCAGTCCTGTGGCCAGGGAGAAAGAAGAGGAACACAGAAAGGTACTGAGGCTGTGGAGTTGCACCCCCCACCAGCCTCCAGAGAGGGGGAGAGGGGAAGGGTGCCTTTATTTTAAGGCCCTGAGCTCGGTGAGGGTCTGTGTTTCCTGGAGGAGGGGCTTCTCAGATTGGAATCACTCTTGATGCCCCTCTGGCCTGATGCTCCCAAACACGAAGGAACTCCTAATGTTTGTACCTAAGAAAGTGCCATTCTTGGCACTGTGAGTGGGTGGGTGGTTGGGTGACTGAGTGCCCCAACCTGTGTGAAGGTGTGTCAGCGAGAGCCGCGCAGAAGGAAGTCCAGGGCCTTCTGATCGCAGCCCAGCCCTTGGCTCGGCGCTGAGCATGGAGGCAGTGCTTTGCTTCCTGGGGCAGAAAGAGCCCAGGGTAGTGGCCGCGTGCCCGGCCCCTCTGCGTCCCGGAAGGAGGCTCTGATCCGGCGGCGGCCCCGTCCTGCTGCGCCGCAGTCTGCGTCAGCGGCTCTCCCCAGCCTGGTCCCCGGGCCCGCCCTGAGCCCTTCCAGGGTCCTCCTCCCCGCGCTTCTCCCGGGACTCAAAACTTGGGCAGTTTTTTCTACTCATTTCGACTGAAAAATAATATTTAGCACCCACTCCCCTAAAAAAAAAAAATGTTAGGCTATGTCAACAGACACGGAGTGGATAATTGAGGAAACTATTCGGAGATTAGGCCAAGAAACACCGCACAGCCAATGCCGGGGTTATTACGGCGGGGACCTGTCTTCCCTCTAGTGGGTTTTCTCGACTCAGTGCCGTCTCTGCGTCAGGGAGCTTTGGTTAGGAGACCCCTTCTCGCCCGTGCACACACTTGGTTTTTCAGCAAGCTAAAACGTGAACGAGCGCGATCTTGCTCCCGGCCAGGGCCGCGCGCAGGCTGGGGCTGCAGGAAGGGCCGGGGAGGCGCGAGGCCGCGGCGGCAGGAGCCCGTCGGCGGGCGCTCGTCCTCACCTGTGCCCCGCCCGCACCCGCAGGTGTCTACGAGTGCAAGGAGAAGCGGGAGGACGTGAAGTCGGAGGACGAGGACGGGCAGACGAAGCTGAAGCAGCGGCGGAGCCGCACTAACTTCACGTTGGAGCAGCTCAACGAGTTGGAACGGCTTTTCGACGAGACGCACTACCCCGACGCCTTCATGCGCGAGGAGCTAAGCCAACGCCTGGGGCTCTCCGAGGCGCGCGTACAGGTAGGACTGCAGGCCCGGCCGCCCCAACTCCGGCGGGCCTGGCGCGCGCCCCCTCGGCCCAGGCCCCTGGCCCTTCTGCGCCCGCACGGTGGGAGCCCCAGGCCTAAGCGATCGGTGCGCAGAGTGCGAAGGTTAGGGCCCTTCCCTACACTCCGTCTGTTGTCAGGAATTTGGAGCTCTCTTCCCCCTCTGTCCACGGCTTCCGCTCCCTTCCCACCTCCCTATCTCTCTCTCTCTTCCTCGGTTCTCTCTTCCTTCCCAGCCCCCTCCCACTCAAGGGGAGGGGGGCGTGATGAGAGCGGCTTCTGCCCGCACTGCGCTGGATTAGCCCCGCGCGGGGGAAGCGGGCCGCTCGGGCGCTGTCCCCATCTGACTTCGCGCGTAGCGCACGAATTCGCGATGCCGCATCTGGCTTGTCAGTGTCAGCTGGGCCTTGGGTGTGTATGACACGTGCGCAGAGGAGACGCGCCGGCAAGGCTTTCTCCGGCACTGTAAATATTAAATTAAATTTACTAATTTATTTATGGGGAGGGTAGGAGCACAGGATGACGTCAAAGTCGCTGCCCCAGGTTCTGGAGGTCAGGCATGACAGTGGGTTTACCTGTACCTTGTTTCTCACGGCTCTTGGAAGCACCAGGAGGGCCCAGAGAGAAGGCAGAGGGGGCACGGCCCCAGGCTGTGGGGGGACTGATTCCGAATAAGTGAAATTAATATTGCTGCCCCCCCCCGCCCCGGGCCGGGTGCGCATTGGAAGCACAGGGAATTGGGGAGAGAGGACTTCGCATTGGCTATTGGGTCAACAAATTCAGCTACAGCTTTGCCTCGATTTTGTTCATGAAACGAAAATGCAAACGTGGTTTATAGTCAGCACTTGATGTATCTTTAATTAAAAAATACACTCTTTTTTTTTTTTTTTTTGGCTCCTTATCCTCTTCCCATCTTTGCACATCACCCCAGTAAAATGCTTACTTAAGATTAAATAAACACTCCCCAGGCGCTCTCTAGCTCTTCTCGGCAGTGGCAGCGGCGGTTCGCTTCGCCTTGCTGCCTCCGCGGGGCCGGCAGAGTCTTCCCTGTGGACCCAAACCCGGGGAGAGTGGATCCCAGCATCTGTGGCCGCAGCGAGGCTTTCCCGCCGGCCTCTCTCCACGGAAGATGGATAAGGCTGCCCCAGATAAATTAATGAAAAGATTAAACTTTTGCTGAAGGGGACATCAACTTTTATGTCATCTCCCTGCGTCTTTCTGCCTGGGACCTGTAATATCTCCCAGCCCTTGATGTACTGTTTCTATAAAAATAAATTACTTGTAATTTAATTCCGCACTATTTCTTTCAGTAGTCTATTACCAGGGAGCACCTTAGCAAGCGGTACCGAGCTGCAGAAAATTGGTTGTTGGGTGCCTGCAGATGTGGGGGGGGGGAGCCCTAAAATAAAAAAGGAGAAGAGGGGGGAGAAGTCAGGGGCTATCGACCCAGAGGTGAATTAAAATTTAACGACTGCAGATAATAATAAAAATAAACATGGGGATATAAGAGATAAGTTTCTATTGGCCACAGGGACAAAAATATCCCCTAATAAAGAGGAAGAGGAGGCCGGAAGTGCTCATAAAAGTCAATTAGTTAAAACATGGATGTGGCAGGGGGTGAAAGCCAGGCAGCGGGGCAAAGGAGCTGCTTTCCTGCCGTGGCAATTGTTTGGTGATCCTTCTCGATACAGCCTGTCCCTTGTTGTTAAAGGATATAGTTTCAATTTCGTGTGGAAATTTGCTGTAAATAAATTGAGGCTCCTATGGAAGCTGGTCCTTATTAACCTTTTATTTTTAGTGCTGCACTGGAAGCCCTATCGCCCAGCTGTCAAGGTTATAATTGAAAGTTATGAGACCGCGGTGAGGGGCAGGCAGTAATTTAATTACAACAAATATCTTCGGGTTTATGGCGCAGAGCTAAATTAAATGTCATTATTCACTGTCTGTAATGGAAATCAAAAGGAAATCGGATTATGGCATTTGTGAAAGAAATCACCGAGTGATCCTTAATGAAGAAATAACTGTCTAAACCAGTGTACTACGCTTTACTTAGCATATTCGGGGCTAATTGGAATTGATCGTGAATCACCCCAAGTCTGATTTATTATCGTTTAATGCAGCGGCTAATTCGTCACTTTTATTCTTCATAATCTCTTTTTTTTTTTTTTTTCCTCTAGCTGAAGGGAGAGTGAGCTTCTCTTTTCCACATTTAAATAGGATTCTGGTTTTGAAAAATGCCCTCTCAGAGGCAGAATTTGCTCTCGCGTGTCTGGCTTCCCCTCCGGAGGAGGCAAGATGCCCGACCCCAGAGGAGAGTGGGGCGCGGGTCCCAAACGGCACCCCAGGAATAGAAGCGCAGGTTAGGGAATTGAGTAAAGATCTGTGAAGTTTCAACTTAAGGTGGGGAGAGGACATTTTTGAAAATGCTTTTTTAGGGAAACAAGGGAAAGTTGTCCAGGCTCCCTGCAGAGTGGTGGGACGAGCCTTCCAGCGACCTGGGAGCCAGTTCGGACAGGCAGGCTGGTGGCTCCTAGCGAGCACCCCCCCCCCCAAAGAAGGAAACGGCCTCACGACAGCTTGTCATGGAAAAGTGTGCATTTGGCTTCTTAGACTTTCGAATGTTTGAGTATTTCCAACCTCCTTGAGGTCTGCTGAGGTTTCTCCGCCCAGGCGGGCCAGCCTGGGCCGGCGCGCAGAGCAGGGCGCGCGCAGAGCGCACTTTCAGCCCCAGAAGAGCCTCGAGCTGCCCGGGCAACTGGTGTCCACGGAAGCTTCTTTTGTGCCAGGTTTCCCCAGGGCCAGGGACTCCCATCGCGGCCCCCGGTAGCGGAGGGAAAGCAGCGGAGAAAGCCAGTTACGAAAAATTAGCCGGCATCACCCAAGCCAAGGTGGGGTGGCGTAGGGGCTTCGCGTTCCGTCCTCGACGTCCTGGAAGTAGAGAAAGCCAGGGTGTTCACGACGGGGGCTGTCTGGAAGGCGAAGGAGGTGTGACCGTGGGCAGCCGGAGTTGGCTTGTCCGAGGGGGCGCTGTTCTTGCACACTTCTTGGCGTCGGTGAGTTGAGCCCAGCTGGGCCAAGGCACCACTGCCCTTTTGAGCCCAACCTCTCAGACAGTGACCCAAGGCCTGAAGGCCTGCAACATTGGGGTGCACCCAGTCTTTGTGGGTGTCGGACGTTCGGGACTCTTATTAACTGGGACCACCACAGGGATTTCCAAGGAGCACCAGGAAGTTTCTGGAGCAGGCCAAGGAGGCAGGAAGTCCTGGGCTTAATTGGGGTGTGGGTGGGGGTGAAGGTGAGGGTGGGGTGGGGGTTGCAATTCCCTGGTATGTATCCACCTGCATCCCCCTCTCTGGTGGTTAAAATCCGAGGGTAGAAGGTCAGATCCTCCCACAGGGTGGCCAGTAAAATGCCCACCCAGAACGCTAGAGACCTTGCGGGTTCACCAGGCACCTTGCCCCCCAGCACTGCTCCCTTACTTTATATGTACAGGTGTGTACACGTATATGTAGAGGTGTCAACGCTCAAGACGCATTTGGGGTGGAGGAGGGAGTGGAGGTGAGTTTGAGTGATCCCAGGCATAGGCAGCCAGTTAGGGCAGGGTTGGGGCTCAGGAGGGCTGGGGTCCCCTGGGTGGCCCCACTCCAGGTGACAGGGAGCCCAAGCGTGGGGGCGTCCCGGCTCACCAGCTTCTGGCCATATCTGCTCCTCCGCAGGTGTGGTTTCAGAACAGAAGGGCCAAGTGCAGGAAGCAGGAGAACCAGATGCACAAAGGTGGGTGGTTCTGGGAGGCATGGGGCCAGCGGGGAGGCTGGAGAGGCTCTGGGAGGGACAGAGGGCTAGCGGGGTGTGGGGGGGAGGCCTGGGGGTTAAGGGGGAAGAGAAGGCTAGCAGGGGCGCACGTGGGGGAGGCCAGAAAGGTGCTGGGGACCAATGAGAGGGTGAGGAGAGGGGTTGTAGGGAGATCGTGGAGGTTGTGGGGGGACTAGGGCAGACACGAAGGGGTGGATGTGGGGAAGCCGGGGAGGTGTTGGGGACCAGGGTGATCCGGGGGACGGGCACTTGGTGTGGCTGGGAGGACCTGGGCCCCATCGGGGTTGGTTGGACCGGGGCCATGGAGGTTCTGGGGGGACCGGGGGCGACACTCACGGCTCCTTCCTTCTCTACAGGCGTCATCCTGGGCACGGCCAGCCACCTGGACGCCTGCAGAGTGGCCCCCTATGTGAACATGGGCGCCCTTAGGATGCCCTTCCAGCAGGTAGCGCCTTTTCCTTCCTTCCGATCCACGCAGGCCAGCTGCCTCCCCTCCCCCTTCCTCTGCGGGCTTCTCTGCCCCCGCCCATTCCTCAGCTTGCCCTGGGAAGAAAGGCGGCGGCTTTTACAAGGGGGCATTTATAGACGCGTTGGCACGTATTAAAATCATGCTGTAAAACTCTAAAAGTCACCTTTGGGAGGGCAGAAACACAAACTTAAACAAAACCTTACAAAACTTGGAGCGAATAGAGAAAATCCCACCCACCCTGGAACCACCCACCCTGCCACTGGCTGGGCCGTAGGAGGGGCGCCGGCCTGGATGTGAGGGCCAGAGGGGTCGCTCCCGCGCGCCTCTCCAGGGACCGGCCCCACCCTGCGCTTCGGGGTTGGTGGCCTCCGGCCCAGCCCAGAGGTTAGTCGGGCAGCCGTGGCAGGGCGCGGGATACCCCACGTGGACGTGGGGTGGCCGGGGAGCAAGAAGACAGTCTCAGAGCCCAAGAGCCCGCTTCGCCTGCACCCCAAGGGCCGTGTCCTGCTCAGGCCCAATGTGGGGGACAACAGGGGTGGGCTGTGTGTTTGGGGACTCCTGAGTCTAGGCCGAGACGGTATCCATGTGAGCCCTGATCCAGGCCCCAAGCTGGACCGGGCTCTGTGCGGGTTTGGGCCCCTACTTGGGGAACGGGGGCGAATCCCCAGACGGAATAGAGGTGATCCGGACTTTTGGGGGTGCCTCATGGGCCACCGCCTGCTGCCATTAAGCTCCTAGGACTAGGCCCGGGTTATATTTGGACCTGGGAAGTGTGTTTGCGGTGCCGCGGCCTAGTCGCGGCCTGGGCTGGGGGACTAGGTGTGGAAGGTAAAAATAGACACCCAGGAATTGGAGCCCGGGCGCCAGGACTCGCAGTGCCGGAGCCGGAGCCGGAGCCGGAAGGGCGACCCTGGGCGTCGGTGCTGGGGGAGGGGCTGCTCCCTTGTTATCTGCCCCCTAGCCTGGGCCCACCTTCAGTCTCAGTGGGGAAGGAGCCTGCCCCTTGGAGCAACACCCCCTTCCGGACCGGGAGCCTCTCCAACTGCAGACGTCCGCTGCCCCATGTGGCGTCAGCTACTTAGTCCTGCTGAACGAAATGCTGCGGTCGGAGCCCCCAGGCCTGGGCGTTCGCCTCACGGAAAAGGGGCCCGGTGTCTCGGAGTGCGAGAGCCTGAGCCCAAGGCCAGATCTGGAGATAGGCCAAGCCAAAGGGTCAGACAGAGAGACCCCGGGCTCCGTTTTGATCCCCGCTAAGAGGGTGGGCGCGGGGGTTCCTTCGGTTCACCCAACTCTGGCACGGACCGAAGCGGGTCCCCTGGAAGGAGAAGGGGGTTCCTTGAGGGGGAGTGGAGACGCCCTACCAGTCCCCTAACGCCGCATTCGGTTCCCCCACCTCCTAACGCAGGTTCAGGCACAGCTGCAACTGGAAGGCGTGGCGCACGCGCACCCGCACCTGCACCCGCACCTGGCGGCGCACGCGCCCTACCTGATGTTCCCGCCGCCCCCGTTTGGGCTGCCCATCGCATCGCTGGCAGAGTCGGCCTCCGCCGCCGCCGTTGTGGCCGCTGCCGCCAAGAGTAACAGCAAAAACTCCAGCATAGCAGACCTGCGGCTGAAGGCGCGCAAGCACGCGGAGGCTCTGGGGCTCTGACCCGCCTTCCGCCCCGCCCCCGGCCCCTGCCCCGGCCCCGCACTCAGTCCCGCACACGACCCCCGCGACCCCCCGACCGGCCGACGGATCTCCGGGAGCGAGGGCGCTGCGTCCTCGCCGCTCCAGGCACCCCGGGGTTCTCCCCGGACCGCACGCGCGCGACCCCCCAGGCCCACCAGGGACTGTACAGGAGAGAGAGCAGGGCGCCCTTCCCGAGCCTCGAGGATGCTAGTGTGTGCGTCCTGGGACCTGGATGCCGGGCGAAGGGACCCCGCCGCATCGCGCCATCCTCTGCTGTCGGCGTTGCTACCCAGTGCATGTGGCTAACGACACTCATTTTGAAGACCATAGAGTATATTAAATAAAAGATCCCCGGGGCTGGTCTCCACTCAAGATGACATTTCTTTGTTGCCAACAGTATTACTTCACTGCCACGAATGAGCTGCAGGACGCATGTGGATTTAAACGTGGACTTTCAGATCCGGCCGGCGCCGCGCTCTCCTCCCCTCTCCGCCCAAAGGCAGCAATAACCCAGCGCCTCTCGCCAGGAGGCCAAAGACTTGGCCAAGGGCAGGGGGAGGGGCAGAAGGACCAGAATTTGGAAAGTCTTGACCGCTGAGAGGACCTGGATTTCGGGACGGTCTTAAATGCACACGTGTGTCCCCAAAGCACCGGAGGAGTTGAGATTCCTTGTGCCATAAAAACAGGCGACTTTTTAACTTTTGCAATGTTTGATTCCCGCGTTGACGTTTTTTGCTGTTTTACAGAATTCAGAAACGAGCAACAAAGGTGGACGTGTGGCTAGAAGGTATAATACTGACGCAGCATAACTTTAGTGAAATGCAATGAAGAGTTCAGTCAAGTGCAATACTGTAAATATTATAGATTTAAAGGGAAATGACTGCACACCCCGAATCCGTCTGCTGCAGGCTGCCCAGTCCTTCCTGGACCGGGTCTGGCCGTGGGTGGATGGTGGCCAGCATGGCGGGGGGGTGTCAGCGTGCTCCGAACATGGTTGACATGAGATGTGCCGCAGGTGGTTAACAGAATGCATGTCAGGATGGAAGGGGACAGCTGGGAGACATCCTCCCCAAGGGGGGTTTCAGAAGGGACTGTTTGGTAGTGGTGGGCAATTCCACATTTTCTTTTCTTTCCTTTTTTTTTTTTTTTAACCCTTTGGTGCCCCCAGTTGTATATTCACCAAATAGCAACTTGTCTTAGCAGCAGGCATGGCACGGGGAAGTTGATTGATGATGTAACCAAAGGAGGAGGAAGATCCCAGATGGTGCCCCTCAGGTTAGATGAGGTGCTTTAGGACGGCTGTGTGGGGTTGGTGGGGAAGCAGAGCTGGGCTTGTCTACCTCGAGGACATTCTGTGTGTCTACCCTTGGTCACCAGGCCTGGCCGAATGGAAGCCCAGCCACTTGGTGCTGCCCTCTGCTAACTGACCACCCAGCCTGTGCTGACTAACCTTCGATTGCTAACTCTATTTACAACAGACTTTCTGATCCTTCCAAATCGGGCAATTTTCCTTCTTAACCCTTGATTTTGATCTATTTCTCTAAGAAAATGTCCCTTCAATGCAAGGAGCCGCTTTCTACCTTTCCACCAAGCTGAAGTGTAGGATAAATTTGGACAATTCTCACTGGTGTCCACTGCTGCTCTTTATAAAAACCCTCTGATATTTTTATTTGGAAATTTCGGTAGAAGCCTGAAGTGGCAGAGCGGCGGAGAATACAAGGTCAGTGTTTTTAAACCACTTGCAGCTTTTGTTTTGGACTCCATTGCCCACGGCCATAATGCGTTTGTCCCCAACATCTCAGTTTTCTTTTTAAATAGGTGTGAACAGAAAGGAAGGTCCTATGCATAGCCTGACACTTTCCTTTAGATGCAAAAAAAAAAAAAGGGGGGGGGTGGAAATATTCAGGGCTAGCAGCATTCCCGCTGATACTGAGGAGTTGGAAGTTGGCAGTAAAATGTCCCCCACCCCGCAAAGGTTTATGGTTTTTCACTAAACAAGGCCATTTGTCACCAGTCTACCCCTCCCCCGTGGAAAACTCCCTCCACTTCAACTGAAAGATATGGACCCTAATCCCTGGGGCTGAGAACCTGTCTGCAGTAGGCTGTGCTTGGGAGCTCCTGGCTTGGCTGGTCAAATGGAGACCACCTCATTTTCATTTTTGTTTTATTTAACCTGGAAGGTGAACCAGATGCAACCCTGGCAGGGTGGACCCCCAGGACAAAACAGACAGAATGGACTCTGCATAGGGCTTTGGTGGCTGGTACTGTTGAACCTGGTCAACTTTTTTGTCTCTTCCCAGAGTGGTGACCCAGGGGGCACTTGCTCCAGGGTGGGTGGCAGGTGTTGGGTTACGGGCATGTCTGCAGCCTCTTCTCTATCCCAGAAATTCCAGGATAGATGCAAATGGGAATTTCAGCTTCAGCAGTGGCCAGTTGGTCTCCCCACCCAAGCAAGCTCTGTCTTATACTTTCGTTTCAGGGTGTAAGGAGGAAAGGTAGGGGGTCCTGGTGGAGCAGCGGTTAAGCACTCGGCTGCTAACTGAAAGGTTGGCGGTTTGAACCCACCAGGAACTGCAGGAGAAAGACCTGGCAATCTGCTCCCATGAAGATTACAACCTGGGAAACCTTATGGGGCAGTTCTACTCTGCCACATGGGACCACTAGGAGTCAGCATCAACTTGATGGCACCCAGCAAAAACAACAGAAGGGATGGTAGCCACGAAGGCATATAGGCTGTGTGCGGTGTGTGGGTCTCAGTTTCCCTGGGGTAGGGGGCGCCTCGGGACCCCAGGCTTTGACACTCAGCATCGCAGGTGCAATTTTCTATGGGAACAGGGTGTTTTTCCACCGGCCGCCACACACTAAATTTATGGGGCTGACCTCTTTTGGCTGTTGTTGCTTCTGCCACAAACAAGACTCTTTTCAAAGCCGTTCGTGCAACTTACAAGTAGCTTCGGCCTGCTTCCCTGCAAAGTGAGAAATACCACCTAGAAAGCAGACAGGAGAGGATTCCATGTGCATCCATTGGATGTCGGTGGGGCATTTGGTTGTTAAACCCACAGGGGAATGAGCAGACGGCTGGCTGAGCTGCGGGCAGGGGTCTCACCGTGGACCCCCATGTTTTATCCAGGGGGCTCTGCTTCCAATGTGGAGGAAGGCTGAGCACTAGGACACTGTTTCTTTTCCCTGAGAACTTGGCCAAAGAGTCTATTTAGGAGGGGAAGTGACCAGTGAGAAAGAACTCTGTTCTTGGTCCCTTTATTTGTTCCTGTGAAATCTCCGCTTGCACGTTTGCTTCTCTCTCCTTCTCTTGTCACCCTCTGAAACACAGAGTCATCCTTTCAGTGGGTAAAGATGCCCTGTGTTGGACTGAGTCTTGGGGTGCCTGTCTTGTGCATACTTTGGGGAGCATAGCCACCCGTGAGGACTGCTCGTGTTTATAAAGAGGAAGCTTCTTCAGGGCAGACGGAAGTACTGCCCTCACTGTTTGATGGGACCCTGACTGTGGTAGTCTTTGCTCCGACCTTGAACCAAAGGGGTGGTCCAGATTCGGCCCCAGATCACTTAGGTGGGTACAAAAGAAGCCGAGAACTCATTTGGCAAAGTTACAGAGTCCACCATCAAATCGGCTTGGCATCGCCCCAGGAGGGATGGGAGTCTCCAGCATCCTCAGATCCTTGTGTCTCTAGGATGTCGGTACAACCTCCCCCGACCCCACTCCAAGTCCAGGTGGGCACCTGGTAGCCTCTCTCCTTGGAGGCCTGAGTTTCTGCATTAGGTTTGTCCCTGTCCTCAGACACGTGAGCTTCCGGGACTAGGTCTGGAGCACCTGGTCTGTATTAGCCAAGGGAGCAACAGGGATGATTCCCATACTGGCATCTGAGCTCATGGCCAAACACCTGGAAACCCAAACAAACCAAACCCGTTCCCATTGCATCAACTCTTGTTCACGGCACCCCCACGTGTATCAGAGTGGAACTGTGCTCCGTAGGGTTTTCGATGGCTGGTTTTTCAGAAGTAGACCACCAGGCTCTTCTTCCAAGGCACCTCTGGGTGGAACCTGCAATGTTTCTGTGAGCAGCCGAACGCTTAACCGTGTGTACCACCCAGGGACTCCAAGCCACTGGTTAAGATGTTTAAAATGCCTTTACTCCAACCCCAGCCCCGGCTTTAACCCTGCCCTTTCTGATTCTCCCCTAAGAGCCAAGAGAAGTTCCCAGCCCCCTTCTACTGGGGGCTTTTTGCCAGGACGCAGGAAGGACTGACTATAAGCTAGAGATAACGACGGACATTTTTGAGGCACTTTGCTAAAGTTTCTTCTTTTCTCCAAGTTTGGGAGGTATGGAGGTGGGGGGTGGTGGGCTCTCAGTGAACAAGTTTGATGTGTTAAAAAAGAAAAACAAAAAAAACTGGTGCCTAATTTATTAAGAATTAGTGTAGGAATATGCTGATTTTTCAATACCCATGAAAACTTGATGCAATTTATAAATGTTTTATTGAAATTTGATATTTAACGAGGAATCAGTTCAGGAATGTAGAAAATATCAAGTTTCGAAGCTGTTAGCGTGCTATTTATTGAAAGGTGACAGACCCAGGCCCGTTGTATGTAAAGCTCGGATCAGCCAGAGACCTGCTCTCTGCTTCTTGGATATTGATGTATGTGGGTGTGTTATTTATTTTTTTGGTTGAAAGTTCATAAATATGTGCTATTTTAATTATGTGGAGTGTAAATTTGACATTGCCTTGCATTTATTTTTGTATTTTTAAAACCTATTGCTTTTCTTCTCCCCCCGCTCACCCCCAAGTTCTGAGCAGCCAAGCGTGGTTTTCCACCACGTCCCGGCGATGTTTGGGTTACATATACAAGCTACGTCTGAACCGACAGGTGTTTTCAGGGATTGCTAACACAAAAAGGAATAACACAACCTTGCCCAAACCAACGGGTCGTAAGGTCCACATCCCTCTGCGACTGTGGGGAGAAAAACATTCGGAAAGTTTTTTTTAGCCATGTTCGCATGCTCCTAACACGACCCCCCTCCCCAGCCCGACATGTTTAGCTGTAGCTACAGAGTGTATTTTGTCAAATAATATGGTATGAATGTACACTTGTAAAAGTGAGATATAAATAAACTTATAAATATTTGTATGCACGTGTTAAAAAAAGTTCTCCTCTCTCCCGTTGACAAGCAGACTCATTGGAAAAAAGCCGAAGCAGTGTGGCGAAGGCCATGACGTTGTTTTCATACCTACAGCGGGCTTCTCTGTGCAGGCTCCCGTTGGCGTTTGGAGTTTCCTGTCGGGTTTGCAGATCTCTGGGTGGCGCAAATGGTTTGCACTTGGCTACCAACCTAAAGGTTGACGGTTCGAACCCACCCGGCGGCTTTGCAGAAGAAAGACAGGGCCATCTGCTCCTGTAGAGATCACAGCCAAGAAAATCTATGGGGCAGTTCTGCTCTGTCACATGGAGTCGTTATAAGTCAGAATTCACCCGAGGGCACCCAACAACAATAAAGACTAATGAGGAGTCCCTGGGTGATGCAGACGGTTAACATGCTCAGCCGCTAACCGAAAGGTTGGTTTGAACCCACTCTGGCACCACAGAAGAAAGGCCTGGCAATCTGCTCCCTCAAAGATTACAGCCAAGAAAACCCCATGGAGCACAGATCTACTCTGTAATGCTTGGGGTCACCATGAGTCACATTTGGCTTGGCCACAACACGTTTCTTCTTGGGCTCTCAGGGGCCTCCGACTTCCAGTCCGATCCCAGCCCCTTTATTTAGGAAATTCCTTCCCCCAGAAAAGTGGGGAAGAGGCAAGCCAGACTCCAGTCAAGGTGTTGGGATACCACAGGTACGTTTGCCAGGAGGCCACCCTCTAGGGTTTCAAGTTTGAAAAGCCCCTCTTACTTCCTCTTTCCACAGAGTCCGATTCTACATGCCCCGCCTTGCAGTGGTGGCCGGGTCGTCATGAGAACGCAGAGTAAATGGAAAAGAAATCAACCTTTAGAAACGACAACTTTTTCTGGCATGTGCTTTTATCTCCTGATGTAAAGGGAAGTTAATGATGGAATTTGGTTCCCGGCTTCAATAGGAACCACATGTGGGGAAGGGGTGAAGGCGGATGGAGCTGCCCAGGAGAGGCGCCCGCTGCAGCTGGGTGCGGGGAGGAGAGGAGGTCCGGGGCCTCTCCACTCACGGGGCCCTGAGCCTAATGGTGCTGAGATATCTCCGAGGTTCCCTACAACCCTCAAGTCGCCCCCTCCCCATGGAGGACGCCCTGCAAAACGCTGCCTCTTAGAAGGCGAAGGAGGTTTACTTCACGATTCTTGGGTGCTGGGTCCAGCATGAGATTTCTCCTTTTTTGATCCTCGTTCCCTGTACCAGATTCATGCCTGGAGCTGGTTCCACTAAGTTAGTTTGCGCCTCCCAGGGACAGACGAAAGTGGTATCTGGCAGGTGTCTGATAAGGGTAAGGAGCATTGGTGGTGTGGGGGGTAAGGGCTCAGCTGCTAACCGAGAGGCCGGTGGTTCGAACCCACCAGCAGCTCTGCAGGAGAAAGACCTGGACATGTGCTCCTGTAAAGACGACAACCTTGAAAACCCCATGGGGGAAGTTCTACTCTGTTACGTGGGGTTGGAACCAACTCAATATCAAGACGTTTGGATTTTTTTTTTATTTATTTAGGCTAAGGGGACATTGGTGGTTCAGTGATAGAATTCTCGCCTTCCATGCAGGAGACCTGGGTTTGATTCCCGGCCGGCGCACCTCATGTGTGGCCACCACCTGTCTGTCAGCGGAGGTTTGTGTGTGGCCGTGATGCTGAACAGGTCTCAGCAGAACTTCCAGACTAAGACAGACTAGGAAGAAAGGCCTGGAGATTTACTGTGGAAAACCAGCCAATGAAAACCCTATGGATCACAATGGTCTGATCCACAACCAGTCACAGGGAAGGCACAGGACTGGGCAGTGCTTCGTTCTGCTGGGCATGGGGTAACCATGAGTTGGGGGTCGGCTTCAAGGCAGCTAACAGTGACAACAAGGATAAATGGGCAGGGGAGGGGGATCATTGAAGAAAGAGCCTCCCCCGCGGCCTGGTTACCTGTGGGCAGCCCCAGAGTGGGGTCTTGAGGCTCTGGTACCTCCATTCCCGCCTCGGAAAACTCTGTCCTTTTGGGTTAACGAAAGAGGCCGCTTTGGCGTTTGTGGTCTCCCTCCCAGGTACTTGGGCTTGGTGGACTGAGTGAGAATTAACGGGGCAGTTCTTCTTATGGTTAGTTACACAGCTTTGTTCAGCAAATCAGCTGGTGTTCTAAGGTTGTTAAAGAGAGTCTTTCCCTCAGAAGCAGGGAGTCCTGCTTTGCCCAGTTGCAACAAATCCCTTTCAAGAAAGACTCGAACTTGAAAAATAAGTTTCTGAGCCCTGAATTTCTTTCTGATTTTTCCACGGGTCGTCCTGCAAACTTTTCCTGGGAGCAGGACACACTTAAAGGAAAAATAGTTGAACTTGCCCATAGGTACCTACCTTCAGGAAGACTGGGCTCAGGAACTTTCGGATAACTGTTTCTTCATGACCAGTTTTCAAATTCCTGAATTAAATATGAAAACACATTTGCTTGGTCTCAGAAAGGGCAGATTATCTCCTGTTTCCCGGCGTCTGAGGCTTCTGCTGGTGCCTGGTGTTCACGTTTAGAAAAAGAAAATGCAAAGATTGAGAGAAAGACACAGGGATAGTAACACAGGAGCTGGCGTGTACACGTGAAGAAGATAAGGTTGTTGTAAAGTTCACAACTGTATCAACGTTCAAAGTCTGAGAAAAAGCGCCAAGAAAAACAACGCTGCCCGTCTCTGCAGCTGAAGTCCTGCCGCCGCTTTCGGCCGTTGTACATTTTTCAGAAATGACCTCCTTTTTTCTTTTCTTTCAGCTTTGAGGGTTTTGGAATAAAGAAAAACACAAAGTGTGTATTACCAAATCCTCTTAGCTTGCAGAGAATTTAGGCAGAGAATTTTTTTTTTTTTTTGCCTTTTCTTTTTTTTCCCCTTTTGTTAAGTTGCTGGAAACCGTGAGGCTTTTTCCTTCCGTAAGGAAAGCCACAGAAGAAAGGCAATCTGCTTCACTAAAGATTGTTGTTTTCGTTGTGTGCCGTTGAATTGGTTCCCACTCCTAGTGACCCCATGTGACACAGTAGAACTGCCCCATAGGGTTTTCCTAGGCTGTAATCTTTATGGGGACAGATAGCCAGGTCTCACCCCCAGGGAGCTGCCAGTGGATTTGAACCGCCGACCTTTCAGTTAGCAGCAGAATGCAAGCCACTGTGCCACCAAGGCTCCCAGTAAAGATTACAGCCAAGGAAGTCCCCCGGAGCACAGTTCTAATTTGTAACACGTGGGGTCAACTCCATGGCAATGAGTTTGGTTTTGGTTTTTCCCTTTGATATTCTTGTCTGTGTTATTCACCTAAAATCATGCAGAATTGGCTTAAAATTCTAAAATGCTCTAACTTCATCCATTGAGCATTTGGGGATAAAGTCCATGGTTCTTTTGGTAGAAAGCCCAGTTGCCGTCAAGTTGACTCCGATTCATGGCGGCCCCAAGTGCTGTAGAGCAGAACTGTGCTCCGTTGGGTTTTCTAGGGCTGATTTTCCAGAAGTAGTTTGCCAGGCCTTTCTTCCGAGGTACTCCTAGGTGGACTCGAACTTCCAATCTTTCAGTTGGCAGCCAAGCTCAGTGCCTTTTTGCACCTCCCAGGGGCTCCAAACCAGTTGCCAGTGAGTCCACCCTGACTCGGGGGTGGGGGGCCCTATGTATGTCAGAGTAGGGTTGTGCTCCACAGGGTTTTCAGTGGCCAACTTTTCAGAATACATCTCTGGGACCTTCTTCATCAGGGATGAAATAGGTACAATGTTTACAAGTTGCAAGTCCATTTCCTTAATTCATCTCAGGAGTTTTCTTATTTAAAGTCACCTTTTTTTTGTGCCAGAGAGTCCAAAGGAACCAGGTTGAGTGAGCCATCTGAATTCCTAGTAGAAGACAAAGAGATCCTGCACCAGCCTGTCGGTGGTTAAATAGCCCTAAAATTGCACCACCAAACAGTATATTGAGAACATTGTCCTGGATTCTTAATTCAAACATCAGAAAGCAGTTCAAGTAGAAAGAAGTATGAATTTCTGCACTAAACGGACCGGTTAAAACAGCTGATGAGCTAACTAGTAGGTGAGAATGGTGTGACTCACCCACACTCAGGAGAAGGACTAATTGTATCTTCGAGGGAGATTTGCTTGTTGAGCTGTTTAAGTGGGACCTTCGGACACCGGCCAGGTCTGCCGTCGGCCTTTGCTTCTGTCCTGTGTTCTTGGGATCACACCCCACCGTTTGGAGCAGGACGAGCCTGGGTGGCCCACAAACAGTGAACGCGCTCGGCTCGGCTGCTATAACAGAAAGGTTGGAGGTTCGAGTCCACACAGAGATACCTCAGAAGAAAGGCCTGGCAACCTACCTCCAAAAAACCAGCCATTGAAAACCCTGTGGAGTACAGTTCTACTCTGACACACGTGGGGTCGCCAAGAGTCAAGGTTGACTGCAAGAGAACTGTTTCGGCCTTTGTGGAGATGAACGGACCATGTCCCTCATGGGCCATTGGTGCACCATCCATTTCTTTCAGGAAGAAGTCTATTTGTCCAAACGGGTGAATTGAAAGGATAGGCTCTGCCTTCTAATTACTAAATATTTGCTGCGTACGCACTGTCTGCAGGCTCTGTGCTGTGGTGGGACAACCCAAGAAGCACACAGGGCTCTCATCCCCCAGTGAGCTGCCATCCTCCTGCAAAGGGAAAAAACTCAGCTGCGAAAAGGGCTTAAAAGTTGTTGGAAAAAAGTATAATACCACACACACACACACATACACACACAGAATAGAAAAATTTAACCCATTCAAATTACATTACATATTCAGCAAGGTAAACGTGATGTGGACGTGTGTTTTTGGTTGATTTATTTGACCGTTAAGCTGGAAGACAGAAATGAGCCTGGTTCTTTTGTTTGGATGACCGTATATTGACCAGACCAACTAGTTGGGAATTTCACGCTTATCCAGGTGGTCTAATTAGCGGGCATCAAAGCGGCTCTCTCAGAGCCCAAAACCACGAAGAAGGAGAGTGTGTGTCTACACGGAACCGTTTCAGTCAAATACAGTTAGAAAATGTCAAACTAACACGTTTAATGCTGTAGCTGATTAATTTTCTATGTAACAATTAGGTCTGATGTTGGTGACCAGCAGCCTTCCACATAAAGGACTTCTGCGTAGTGGTGTTGAGTTTTAGTTTTTCTCTTCTCCCTTTGTTAATTGTATAGTCTGAAATGGGTGGGTGTGCGGTGTGTCCGTGGTGGTATGTGTGGTGTGTGGTATGTATAGGTGTGTGTGTGTGATGTGCGTGGTGTGTACCTCTATTTAGGGTGGGGTGTGGTATGTGTGTGTGGTGTGTATCTGTGTGGTGTGTGCGGGTGTGTGTGCGTCTTTGGCTCCAACACTAACAGATTCCTCGACCCCACGCACTGTTCGTGGTTGTCACCATCACCATCATCCCTCATTGCCGTCTCCGTGATATTCAAGTCCGTGGTTGCAGCTACCGTACCAACCCTTCTCACGAGGGCATCCCTCGCCCTCGCTGGCCCTCTGCTTCACCAACCATGACGTCCCCCTCCAGCGACTGAACCCTCCTGATCATGTGTCCAAAGCAAGCGAGGGAGACAATGTTCAGTGGTCACACACAGGGTTTTCACTGGCTCGTTTTTGGACGTAGATGGCCAGAATTTTCTTCCTAGTCTTTCTTAGTCTGGGAGCTCCGCTGAAACCTGCCCACCACGTGCGGCCCTGCTGGTATTTGAAATATTGGTGGCATCGCGTCCAGCATCATAGCAACACGCAAGCCACCACAGTATGACAGACTGACAGACGGGGGACAGAAGCTTATTATAGACGTTCACACAGCAGGATGGGTCTGACCTGAGAGTTACGACTTCTCTTCTTACAACTAAAACGGTAATTTCTGCTTGATAAATATTTTGGGAAAAGCCACAGAAGGGGGAGCCATGCTCAAAAAATATATTTCCTTGGAGGAAATATATACTGAAAACAGGGTTTTCGATAGCTGATGTTTTGGAAGTAGGTTGCCAGGCCTTTCTCCACAGGCACCCTTTCGATGTAGCATCTGACTACGTTAACTGTTTCTGCCACCCCGGGACTCCCCCGTGTTCAACGTTGGTTAAGGATGTTAAGATGGCAACCAATCCAAAACTGTTGCTGTTTGTCGACCTTGACTCACAGCGCCCCCGTGTGTGTCAGAGTGGAACTCTGCTTCGTAGGGTTTTCAATGGCTGACTTTGGGGAGTGATTGCCAGGCCTTTCTTCCTGGGTGCCTCTGGGTGGACTCAAAACTCCAACCTTTGAGTTAGCAGCCTAGCGCTTAACCGCACCACCCAGGGAGCCCCCCGTGACGTTAGGGTCCTGGTTTTAAAATCACCCCACTCTGCCAGCTGACACGAGTGTTGTGTCTCTCTGGGCAGGCATCCCAGCTGCATCTGTTCTGAGCCTTCACCGCCCCTGCTCCTGCGTATCCCGTTTCTGGGTGTGAACTGAGAAACGTGCGAGGTGTTTTCTGGATGATTTTAGCCTGTTTGGAGAACTCAGCGTTAATGTGTGCTAATGGCTTAATTCAATACACACCCAGGGAGAAAGGCCTGCACGGTCTTTAGACTTTTTTCAAATTTTTATTTCTGTATTGCAATGTACTTCATACACCTTAAAACTGGTTCTCTTCAAGTGTGCAATTCAGTGGTTTTCAGGGTGTTCCCAATGTGGCGCAGCTACGGCCACTATCTAATTTCAGAACACTTTTATCACCACGGAAAGAAACCTCATACCCGTTAGCAGCTGCGTGCCAACCCCGTCCCCCGCCCCTCCATCTCCTCCAACCCCAGGAAACCACTAATCTGCTTTCTGTCTGGATGGATTTGCCCGTTCTAGACATTTCATACACATGAAATCCTATGAGCTCTTTTGTGTCTGGATATTTTTTCACTCAGCCTCATGTTTTCGAGGTTTGTCCAAGTTGTGGCATGAATCAGCCTTCATTCCTTTTTAGGGCTGAGTAATATTCATCGTGTGGATGGATGACTTTTGTCTGCCTACCCGCCTGTTGATGGGCATTTGTGTTGTTTCTACTCTCTGGTTATCGTCAGCAATGCCGCTGCGAACATTTACGTACAAGCTCTTGCGGGGACATATGTTTTCAATTTTCTTGAATATATGCCTCGGGCTGAAATTGCTGGGTCATATGATGACTCTGTGTTTAATGCTTTTGAGGGACGGCCAGGCTGTTTTCCAAAGTGGCTGCAACATTTTACGTTCCCATCGGCTATACTTGAAGGTCCCGATTCTCCACGTCCGCCACAATACTTGTCTGTTTTTTGAGTGCTAGCTACTGGGCAGGGGTGTGGAGTGGTATCTCATCATGGTTTTGATTTTTACTGTCCTAAATTTTTTTTTTTAATGACTTAATGATTTTGAGAGTCTTTTCATGTGCTTATTGGCCGTTTGTATATATTCTTTGGAGAATGGTCTAGTCAACTCTTTTGCTCATTTTTAAATTGGGTTGTTTGACTTTTTGTTGTTGAATTATAACATTTCTTTATATATTCTGGATATTAGACCCTTACCAGCTATAGGATTTACTAATATTTTCTCCCGTTCTGTTACTTGTCTTTTCACCTCCTTGATAGTGTTCTTTGATGCACAATAATTTTTAATTTTGAAAAAGTCCAATTTATCTGTTTTTTTTTCTTTGGTTGTTTGTACTTTTGGTGTCACACCAAAGAAACAATTGCATAATCTTAGGTCATGAAGGTTTAGACCTAAGTTTTCTTCTAAAAGTTTTATACTTTTAGCTCTTATATTTAGAGCATTGATGCGTTTCGAGTTAATTTTTGTATATGGTGTGAGGTAGGGGTCCAGCTTCATTCATTTCGTACGAGGAGATCCAGCCGTCTGGACACCATTTGTTGTAAAGATGATTCTCTCTCTCATTGAATTGTCTTGACACTTTTATTGAAAATCAATTGACTGTAATTGTAGAGCTTTATTTCTGGATTCTCAATTCTATTCCATTGATCTCTACGTCTACCCTTAAACCACACAGTGTTGGTTACTGTAGCTTTGTAATAAGTTTTGAAATCAGAAAGCGTGAGTTCTTTTTTATGGTTATTTGGCTACTTTATATCACTTGCATTTAGATATGAGCATCAGAATCACCTTGTCAGTTTCTGCAAAAAAAAAAAGAAAAAAAAAAAGACATCTGGGATTTTGATACAGATAGAATTGCCTCCGTATATCAGTTTCAGTAATATCGCTATCTTAACATGATGAAGTTTTCCATGAACATGGGATGTCTTCTCATTTATTTAGGTCTTCTTTAATTTCTTTCAGTCGTGTCTTACAGTTTTTGGTGTTTGAGCCTTGTACTTCTTTTGTTAAATGTATTCTGAAGTATTTTATTCATTTTGTAAATGGAATTAAAAAAAATTTCATCTCAGACTGCTCATTGCTAGTGTATAGATAAACAATTGACTTTTGTGTGTCGATATTGAACCCTGCAACCTTGCTGAATTCATTTAGTAGCTCTAATTGGTTTTGGAGTGTGTGTGTGCATATTCTTTAGGACTTTCTATATATGAGATTGTGTTGCCTGCTAATAGAGATAATTTTACGTCTTCCTTTCCAATTCAGATGTCGTTTCTTTTTCTTGTTTAATTGCTGTGCTAGAACTTCTCATATAATTTTGAATAGAAGTGGTGAGAATGGACACCTTTGTCTTGTTCCTGACCTTAGATGGAAAGCTTTCAGTCATTCAACAATGAGTTTAATGTTTGTTGTGGGTTTTTCCTAAATGCCCTTTATCATGTCGAGGAAGTTTCCTTCTACTTAGAGTATGCTGAGTTTTTTTTTTTTTTTAATCATGAAGTATGTAGCATTTTGTCAAATGCTTTTTCTGCATCCATTGAGCTCTCACATGGTTTTTGTGCTTTTTCAGTTAGTATGGTTATAACATTGATTGATTTTTGTGTGTTGATTCCTGGGATAAATTCTATTTGGTCATATTGTGTAATCATTTTTATATATTACTGCTTCAGTTTGCTAGTATTTTGTGAAGGATTTTTGTGTCTATATTCATAAGACTTATACTCATAGTGATCCTATAGGACAGAGTAGAATGGCCCCATAGAGTTTCCAAGGAGCACCTGGAGGATTTGAACTGCCGACCTGTTGGTTAGCAGCCGCAGCACTTAACCACTATGTACCAGGGTACTTAGCTGTAGTGCTTAACCACTCGCTATGAGTTGGAATCGACTCGATGGCAGTGGGTTTTTTTTTTTTTATATTCATAAGAGATATTGGACTGTAGTTTTCTTTTTTGTGTGTGTGACGTATTTGTCTGCTTGCTACCAGAGTAATACTGGCTTCATAGGGTGAGTTAGGAGGTGATCCCACCTCCTTTTTTTTTTGGAAGCATTTGTGAAGAATTAGTGTTAATTCTTCTTTACATGTTTGATAAGGAGCCCTGGTGGTGCGGTGGTTAAGCACTTGGGTGCTAACCAAAAGTTTGGCAGTCTGAACCCACCAGCAGCTCCACGGGGAGAAGACCTGGCTATCAGCTCCCATAAAGATTACAGCCAAGAAAATCCTAGGGGCAGTTCTACTCTGTCATACAGGATCGCTGTAAGTAGGAATTGACTTGATGGCACCCAACAACGACAACAGCAATATGTTTGATAGAATTCACTAGTGAAACCTCCTAGTCTTATATTTTTCATTGTGGGAAGGGTTTTGATTGCTAATTCAACCTTTTTATTTGTTACAGGTCTATTCAGATCTTTCGTTTCCTCTTGAGTCAGTTTTAGTCATTTGTGTTCCTAGTATTCCCTTACAAACTTTTTAGTTCTCTCTTTCATTTGTTATTTCAGCAATTTGAGTCTTCTTTCTTTTTTAGTTTTATGGTCACTTTAGCTAAGGAAACCCTGGTGGAGTAGTGGTTAAGAGCTACAGCTGCTAACCAAAAGGTTGCCAGTTTGAATCCACCAGCCGCTCCTTGGAAACCTTATGGGGCAGTTCCACTCTGTCCTATAGGGTTGCTATGAGTCAGAATCAACTCTACAGCAGTGGTTTTTTTTTTTTTTTTTTTTTTTTTTTTTTTAGCTAGAGATTTGTCAATTTTTTCAAAGAACCAAGTTTTGGTTTTGTTGACTATCTCTTCTTTATTTCATTTATTTCTGCTCTAATCTTTGTCATTTCCTCTTTTTCAGCTTGCTGTGGGTTTAGTTTGTTCTTCTTTTTCTCATTTTTTAGGTTGAAAGGTTAGTGTCATGGATTGAATTGTGTCCCCCCAAAAATATGCATCAACTTGGCTTGGCCATGATTCCCAGTATCGTGTGATTGTCCACCATTTTGTCATCTGCTGTGATTTTCCTGTGTGTTGTAAACGCTACGTCTGTGATGTTAATGAGGCAGGACTAGAAGCAGTTATGTTAATGAGGCAGGACTCAATCTACAGGATTAGGTTGTATCTTGAGTCAATTTCTTTTGAGATATAAAAGAGAGAAGTGAGCAGAGAGACAGGGGGACTTCATACCACCAAGAAAGTAGTGCCAGGAGCAGAGTGTGCCCTTCGGACCCAGGGTCCCTATGTGGGGAAGCTCCTAGACCAGGGGAAGATTGGTGACAAGGACCTTCCTCCAGAGCTGACAGAGAGAGAAAGCCTTCCCGTGGAGCTGGTGTCGTGAATTCGGACTTCTAGTCTTCTAGACTGCTACAGAACAAATTCCTGTTTGTTAAAGCCATCCACTTGTGGCGTTTCTGTTATAGCAGCACTAGGTGACTAAGACGGTTATGTTATTGATTTGAAATTGCTCTTCTTTTTTTTTTAACCCAGATGTTTACAACTATAAATTGCCCTCTCAGCACTGCTTTCTCTGCATCCCTTCAGTTTTAATATGTTGCATTTTAAGTTTTATTCACATCTATTCACATGAAAATATTTTTTAATTTCCCTTGTGATTTCTTCTTTGACCCATTGGTTATTTAGGGAGGTGTTGTTTAATTTCTACATATTTGTGAATATCCCAAATTTCCTTTTGTTATTGATTTCTAATTCCATTTTATTGTTGTTGGAGAACTTAGCTTGTGTAATTTCGATCCTTTTAAATTTGAGATTTGTTTTAGGGACTAACATATGGTCCTTCAGCTTTTTTGGTTAGCCTATTGTTGGCTCCAACTGTTATCCACTATCCAAGACAGCCAAGGTATTCCACAATTGTCTCTGATTGTTTTCAACAAACACCTCTGGTGGAAAAGTTCTCTGAATTAGGTGAGTATTAAGTCAGTTCAAATAGAGACTCTCGTGAGTGAGTGGGATCTTCCAAGGGACCACCAGACTGGTCGGATAAGGGCCATGGTCTGGAAATGTGTGTCTGAAGGAGCTCTAAACACATCCCCCTGCCATTCGGTGGCTGCTGGGCTCCTGGTTTTCATCCCAAATGCAGGCTGTTGGGTTCCAAGGCTACTGCAGAGCTGTGGAAGGGGGATCAGAACCGGGCAAGCTAGAATCCCACAAAGATTGCGGTTCTTATAGGAATTCAGCCACTTTTCCTGACTAAGCAAAGCGTGTGGTTAACTTCCAGAGATATCTAAAAGTTGATTTTGGGCATTTAGAGATTTTTTATTGTTGTAAGAATATAAAGAACACCATATCTGCCAATTCAACACTTTTCACACGTGCAATTCTGTAAAACCAATGGCATCGGTCCTATTGTGCCACCATCACCAACATCCGTTGCCAGATTTTCCACCCCCACAAACAAAAACTCAATGCCACCTGAGCAATGATTCCCCCATCCCTGTCCCGCCTGTCCCTCCTAACCACTAGAGAACTCTAGTCGCTATACCTTTGCCTAATTTCTAGGAACTGTGTATTAGTGAAATCATACTCTGTTTGTCCTTTCATGATTGATTTCACTCAGCATGATGTTTTCAAGGTTCTTTCACGTTGTAGCATGTATCAGGACCTCATTTCTCTTTCGTCACTGTAATATTGCTTGGAAGGAGCCCTGGTGTCGCAGTGGTTAAAGCGCTTGGCTGCTAACTGAAAGGTTGGCAGTTCGAACCCATCACACGCTCCATGCAAGAAAGATATGACAGCCTGCTTCCTTAAAGATTACAGTCTTGGAAACCCTATGGGGCAGTTCTGTTCTGTCTTATGGGGTTATTATGAGTTAGAATAGACTCAATGGCAATGAGAATATTGCTTGGTAAAGTAGAGGGTCAGCAAAAAGAAGAGAACCCTCAATGAGATGGATTGACTCAGTGGGTACAGCCATGGGCTCAATCATACCTACTAACATGAAGATGGGGCAGGACGGGGCAGTGTTTCCTTCTGTTATACGTAGGGTCATTATGAGTCAGAACCGACTTGAAGGTACCTAACCACATCAATGTTTCATTGTATGGGTATACCACACTTTGTTTGCCCGTTCATCTGTTGATGGGCACTGGGGTTGTTTCTAACTTTTGGCTACCATCAATAGTTCTGCCATGGGCAGCGGTGTACGTGTGTCTGTTTTCGTCACTATTTTGGCATTTTCGCCTGCATTCTCTTTGGTTTTACGGAGGAAAGGATTTTCAGAGGTTCTCACTCTGCCATCTTCAGTGATGTCAGCTGCCGGCACAATCCTGATTCTTCAGACGGGGTGATGGGAATGAGATAAGGAAGGTGGGGTGGGGTGGGCTCAGGAGGAAGGCACAAGGACAGGTAGATCTGACATCCTACTTGGATAGTCTCATTTTTGTAATTAAATATACTATTAAATCAATGTTAAGAAGATGTTCTTTTTAGGGGAAATGGCGTAATGTCTTAATCTCAACTAATTACATTTTTTAAAGCCCCCTATTGTTATTACTTACTTATTTTTGGCGAGAGGAGAGACTTTGTTGGAAAAGTTTCTTTTGGGGAGGGAGGGGGATTATTGCAATAGAGAGAATGTTTTTTGCTCAGAAAATGTGCAAGTATCAATCTGTCTGTCTACCTTTCTACCTATCAGTTACCTATCAATCGACTATCTATCCGTCTATCTAATCTGCCTACCTACTTACCTGTCTATCTACCTATCTGTCTATTTTATCGTGGCTGGAATATACACACCAAAACATTCACCAGCACAACGACTTCCATGTTCACAGCTCAGCGGCACTGACCGCATTTTCCACGTTGTACCACCGTTTTGTCTGTCCTTTTCCAAAAGTATTCCACCACCATGAGCATAAACTCCATGCTCTCCAAACAAAAACTCCCCCTTGGCCCTTTCCTCCCAACCCTTAGCCTCTCCTTGTTTTTTTTGATGGTGAATATTGTTGCCAACTTTTTGATGGTGGAGAAAATCCCGACCTGCCCTGGAGGGAGGCTGAGTATATTGCCCGTGAGATCAACACCTGGCTCCTGTTTGGTGTGCAGTTTTGTACATGGCTTCCTACCTCTGCAAATAGCTTTTTCTCGTTGTTGGCCCATAAAACCAGTTGCCATTGAGTGACCCCAACTCAAGGTGACCCCGTGTGTGTCAGAGTAGACCTCTGCTCCCCAGGGTTTTCAAAGGCTCATTGTTTCAGAAGTGGCCTACCAGGCGTTTCTTCTGAGGTGTCTCTGGGTGGGCTAGAACCTCCCTCCTTTTGGTTAGCTGCTGAGCGCTTTAACCATTTGCATCACTCAGGAACTCCAGGAGGGTGGTAAGGATTCATAATTTACTTTAAAAATTTCGATTCAGCATTTATTGAAGTGTGTAATTACCCCGACATTCTGACGATTTCAGAGCTCTTTGCTAGGAGACTTCTCTGGGACAAACGAACTTACTTAGACATACTTTGGGCGTGTTGACTGGAGGGATCAGTCCCTGGAGAAGGACATCATGCTTGGTAAAGTAGAGGGTCAGTGAAAAAGAGGGAGACTTTCAATGAGGTGGGCTGACACAGTGGCTCCAAAAGTGGGCTCGAACATAACATCGATTGTGAGGATGGCTCGGGACCAGGCACTGTTTTGTTCTCTTGTACACAGGGTCGCTACGAGTCGGAACTGACTTGATGGCACCTAACAACAACAACAGGAAGGAGGGGTCCTGGTGGAGCAGTGCTGAAGTGTTCGGCTGCTAACCAACGGGTCGGTGGTTTGAACTCACCAGCCACTCCACGGGAGAAGGATGTGGCGGTCTGCTTCTGTAAAGTTACAGCCTTGGAAACCCTGTGGGGCAGTTCTACTCCGTCCTATAGGGTCGCTATGAGTCAGAACCAACTTGACAGTGACCGGCTAGATAGGAGGAATCCCTGGGTGGTTCAGAGGGTTAACACAGTCCTCCTTCTCTGCCACTTTCCCCTCTTACTCCTTCCTGTCCCTCCCTTTCTCTTCTCCCTTCTCCACCTCCCTCTCCTCTTCCTCCTCTTCTTCTTTGCCCCCTTTTTTACTGTTATTCCTTTTCCTTCTCTTTTCATACATTTGTTCTCTCTTATTTATTGGAAACCGTGGTGGCATAGTGGTTAAGTGCTACGGCTGCTAACCAAGAGGTCAGCGGTTTGAATCTGCCAGGCACTCCTTGGAAACTCTATGGGGCAGTTCTACTCTGCCTTGTAGGGCTGTTATGAGTCGAAATTGACTCGACGGCAGTGGGTTTGGTTTTGGTTATGGGTATTTATTGTGCACAAGAACGCCATGATTCCAGAAACCATTTTGGAGTCTGCGTTGGGTCCTAGAATCCCAGAAGATTCTGAGGTTTAACAAGCTTGGGCTCAGCACAGAAGTGGTCTCGTGAAGCTGACCCGTGTCCTCCTGCACCTGCTAGCCCTGCCCTTTCTGCAGTGTTGGGGTCAGGTGGCAGCTTCCTCTGCAGTCATTGGGAGGACTCCTTTGCCCTGGGTGCCCTGAAGTCACTGCTCGGCGCAGGGACCCATGTCTCCTCCTCCACTGAGCCCATCCTCATCCTGAAGGGAACAGCCGAGGGCTCCTGCTAACTGGTCCTGGGTGACAGAGGCATTCCCACGGTCATGACACCAGGAATTGGCAAGACCAGCATGGAGGGCTCGCTGTCAGCTGGTGATGGTGGCTGTGGGTGGTCCCTGAGTCACTGCCGCACCCTGGGTGGCACGACTCAGGGGCTCATTGCATGCTCAGCACTAACAGAAAGCTGAGTTTGTTCCTACTCAAGACACACAATAGAGAGTTCCTACCTCCTTGGACGCAGTGGTGGTTCAGGGGTAGAATCCTTGCCTTCCATGTGGAGACCCGGGTTCGATCCCCGGCCAATACACCTTGTGTGCAGCCACCACCCATCTGTCAGGTTTCAGCAGAGTGTCTAGACTAGGATAGACTAGGAAGAAAGGCCTGGCAATCTCCTTCCAGACTACGGATGACAACAGTCCTATCCCCAGCCGATCGTGGGGACGGCATGAGACTGGGAAGCATTTCATTCTGCCGTGCATGGCGTGGCTGCGAATCAAGGGCTGACTCCCCGGCAGCTAACTAACAATAACAGAACTTCTTTTCCTTCTCTTTTTTCTCCTCAACACACCCATGTCACTGCTCCCTTGTTGCAGAAATAGTGGGGGCAGCAAGTACCCCTGGGGTGAGCAAATGAGTTGGCGAAGATTCCCAGGGCCCTTCAACTGTATTTGTTGAATTTATATTTAAATCTTACACACACTGTGTCACCAACATTTTGTAGGATTTAAGTGTTTCCAAGAAAAATCCAGAATGAAAGGCAAGGGGGAGCAGATAAAGTTATCAGGGATTTCTGGGCTAATGTGTGGGTTAAAGGCGCTGTGAGAGGAATGTACAGGGCTCCAGGCACCACATAAATATTTCTGAGGTTTGTTTGAAATGCACACATTTACTGAATCTGCACACACTTCTTGATACCCTGGGGATGTGAAAAGGGCAGGATTGGCTTTCTGAGTCCTGTGTAAAAAACAACAACCAAAAGCAGTCATTCTAACACCTTCTTTTGTCCAGTGATTAGGAAACCATGAGCAAGGGTGAGTGAATGCCTGAGCTGTCTTGAAGACAGGTGTGGGGGTAAAACTGAGGACGTGGGAGACGGGTGAGAGAGAGAGAGACACACACAGAGACAGAGAGAGAGAATAGAGGGAGGAAGAAGGAGCAGACAGAGGGAGAAACAGAGAGAGAGAAGAGATGGAGGGAGGGAGAGAGACAGAGAGAGAGTAGAGAGATGGAAGGAGAGGGAGAGGGAGGAGAGAGAGACAAGGAAACAGAAAGAGAAGGGAGAGAGGAAAGAGGGAAGAAGAAAGAATGGAGGGGAAGAGAGACAGACAGAAAGAGAGAAGGAATGAGAGAGAAATAGAGTGTGTGTGTGTGACAGAGAGAGGCAAGGACAGAATGAAAGAGAAGTAGGCCAAAATCAAGACAGAAACAAAGAGAGCGTGTGTGTGAGATAGAGATAGAATGAGAGAGAAATAGAGAGAGACAGAAAAATGGAGGGAGTGTGTGCGTGACAGAGAGAGACAGAATGAAGGAGGAATGGAGACAGGAATATACAGAAATAGAGATTGGGTGTGAGAGAGAGACAGAGAGAATGAGAGAGAAATAGAGGGAAACAGAGAGCACTTGTGTGTGTGTGTATGTGTGTGGTGTGTGTATATGTGTGTGTGTATGTGTGTGTGGCATGTGTGTGTGTGAGACACAGAGAGAGTGGTCTTGGACAACCAGTAGAGTAATAGCAATGATGCGTGTGTGTCTGTCTGTCTGTCTGTGTGAGAGACAGACAGTAACAGCAATGACAGAAAAACAGTCACCCTGAATCTTACCCTTCCGATGAACCATCTGTTGTAATGTTGCGCGTTCCTCCCTGGCTGTGAACACCACACCTACACAGTTACAATATTACTTTGCACATTGTTGTGATTTTCTTCTCCCACGTAGCATATAATATAAGCACCAGGCAGGGCCTGTTAATTTATTTTATCAAACATGACAGCCACATTGACACCAAGACTTGTGCTTGCCGACAAAAACATTTGTTCTTTAACGAGGAAAGTCTACTCAGCAATAAATGAATAAATAGAAGACTGCCTAATGAGAGTGAAAAAGAGTCAGGTATGGGGGTTCCCACCCAGCTGCGGCTGCTGAGCAGTGAGGGCAGCTCACGGCATGGGGTCTGGAATGGCCAGAGGAAAGGTTTGGGTTTTTCCTCTCCTGAGGGACACCTCCCGGGCAACTGCAAATTCATGATGACGCGTAGTGGGAGCAGTTGCAAGCAGCTGGGACTGTTGGTTTTCTCTGTATGGAGGAGCATTTATCGTATTTTGCCTCTTCGAGCCAGTGACTCAGTCAGCTTCTGGAAGGCACGGTCTGCTCTTCCCGGGGTTTACAGCGTGATGATGTACTGTGGGTCTTTGAATAGCAGCCATGACTCTATCCTACCCATGCTTAGACGTGGCAAATGTTTTTTTTTATTGCTGCTGGAATTATACACAGCAAAACATACACTAACATGACTGTTCCTTCATGTACAATTCAGTGACATTCTTCAAGCTGTGGAACCATCATCACCCTCCTTCTCTGAGTTGTTGCTCCCTCATTAATATAATTTCACTACCCCCTAAGGTTCCTATCTGATCGTTCCAGTTGCTGGTGTCAATTTGATCACATACAGATTGTTCTTCAAAAGAGCGCAGTGCTCAAGGCAGATGTTCTCGCTAATTAAGCTAAATGATTGTTTGGTTTAAAGAAGACCGCAGGGATATTTTTGGTTTAAGGTTTAAAGATTATCTCAAGGCGATAGTATCAGGGGTTCATCCAGCCTCATGGTTCCAGAAAGTCTGGATTCTGTGAAAATTTGAAATTCTGTTCTACATTTCACCCTCCTTTTGATCAAGGTTCTTCTACCGAATCTTTGATCAAAGGGTTCAGTAATGGTAGCCAGGCACTATTCAGTCCTTCTGATCTCGTAGCAAAGGAGGCAGTTGTTCATGGAGGCAATTAGCCACACATTCCCTATCCTTCTCCTATTCCTGACTCTCCTTCCTTCTCTGTTGCTCCAGGCAAATAGACACCAATTGTTGTACCTTGAATGGCTGCTGCTTGCAAGCTTTTAAGACCCCAGGCATTACACAGTGAACTAGGAGGTAGAACAGAAGCACTGAATTTGACGTTAGGAGATGTGGCCAATATTATAAAGTGGCTCCCCAGGACTCATTTCCTCAGCTCCTCTGCCTGGTCCCTCTACCCTGGAGGCTGGAGAGCTAGCCATCAACTTCCCCAGCTCCCTTGCAGCCAGGGTGGCCACATGGCCCAGCTCTGGTCAACGAGATGTGGGCAAAGTCAGCGGACAGGGCTTTTGGAAAAGCTTCTCGTAAGGGCAAACCAGGCTGGGTTTCCCCACCTGCCTTTCTCCTTACTGGCAATGCCGCTGTGAGCTGGAGGCATAGCAAATGTCTGTGAATTTGAGGAAACACGTGCTGAAGGCCCACGTGCTGTGGAGGGCGGAGCAAGAAGATGGAGGGAAACTGGCCAGCATCCTGTAGCAGGTACGCCAGCCCTGGGCCTCCTGCCTCCGTACCTGGGGGTGTGTGAGAGAGACCAACTCCTGACTCCTTCAGCCACTTGAACCAGGCTCCCTTTTGTTTGCAGATGAACACATTCCAAAGTGATACCTGGTGGGGGCATTTGTCCAGAAACCATTGCAACGTCAGGTACCCTTCTGCAGGGGAGGGTACCAAATTTATGGATGTGTATGGAGCCCTGATGGCTCAGTGGTTAAGAGCTCGGCTGCTAATCAAAAGGTTGGCAGTTTGAATCCAACAGCCCCTCCTTGGAAACTCTATGGGGCAGTTCTACTCTGTCCTATAGGGTCGTTATGAGTGGGAATCCCCTCAAAGGCAACAGGCTTGGTTTTTTTTGGGAGGGGAGAGGAGAAGGAATGAGGGAAGCAGCAATGACAGGCAAGGTGTCTTAGGGGTCTCTAAAGAAAAAAAAAAGAATAATATCTGTGTCTATGTATCCATATCCACGTGACTGTATCCATGTATCTATATGAGGGGGCCTGGTGGTGCAATGGTTAAGCACTTGGCTGCTAACTGAACGGTTGGTGGTTTCAACCCACCTGGTGGTGCTGTGTAAGAAAGGCCAGGCAATCTTCTGCAAAGATTGCAGCCAAGAAAATCCTATGGGGCAGTTCTACTCTGTCATGTGGGGTAACTGAGTCGGAATTGACTCAACGGTAACAACGATATGTACCTACCTGCCAAACTCATTGCCATCAGGTCGATTATGGTTTGATTTTTAATCTTTCTGAAGCAGACTGCTACATCTTTCTCTCGCAGAGTTGCTAATTGGTTTGAATTGCCGACCTTTTGCTTAGCAGCCAAGCACTTTAACTACTGTACCACCAGAGACCCTATATAACAAAAACCATACCAAACTCATTACCATCAAGTTGATTCTGTCTCATGGCGACCTGATAGGACAGAGTAGGACTGTCCCATACAGTTTCCAAGGAGTGCCTGGTGGATTCGAACTGTCGAACTTTTGGTTAGGGCCCCTATATACCTACATTTTATTTCTTATATACGTGTATCCATATACCTGTATCCGTTGTTTGTTGTGTGCTGTCGAGTCAATTTTGACTGATAGCAACCCTATAGAACAGAGTCGAACTGCCCCATAGGGTTTCCTAGGCTGTAGTCTCTACCAGAGCAGATCACCAGGTCTTCTCTCCTGAAGGGCCACTGTGTGGGTTCGAACCACGGACCTTTTGAATAGCAGCTGAGCGCTTAACCATTGCGCCCCCAGGGCTCCTTACCTACGCCTATATCCATGTCTATGTCTAACGCTACACCTGTTGTCTAGCTATAGAAACTAAACCTAAGAAAACAGTGTGGATGGTTAAAATGCAGAATTCAAGATGGTTTTCACCGCCCTGTTAGATGCCCAGGGTTTTCACTGATAAATCTTTCCTGGTTATTTATATTCATTTATTCATCTTAGGTCTTAGATGAATCCACGCTGCCATTGCCTCAGTATTCATTGGAATCATGAAAAGGTGGACTCTGTCCTCTCCCCAGTAGAAAGAACGAACACAGTAACATGTCATTACTAACACAGATGAACTGATGAACCGTTCTCCCGTGGCCTGCCTGAAATTAGTACCCTCCTGCCCAATATCCGGACGCTCCCCGCTTTGCATGCGCAATGAGCCTCTCTCCGCGTGCCTTTGGCTCTGCCTGGGAGGCTGCAGATCAAACGATGCAGAGAGAATTATCAAGACCACATGCCGGTTCCCCCTAGTTTGTATGGACGTGGACTTAGGGAAGATCCAGGGATGGCCTCTCTCGTGTAGCAGGCTTACGCTCTCTCAGAAAGGAATGAGGATACAGTGCTGATGTCCAGAGCATACTTAATAGGTGCTCGGGAGGCCACTCTTTTATTTACGCCTGATTGTCGGTGTTGTCTGCGTGTTAGAGTCCAAAGGTAAATGTGCTCGGCTGCTAAGCGAAAGGTTGAAGGTTTGAATCCACCCAGAGGAGCCGCGGAAGATAGTCCTGGCGATCTACTTCTGAAAAACCAGCCTTTGGAAATCCTACAGGGTGCTACCCCGATACACATGGGGCAGGGGGCGTGCCGTGAGTTGGAGTTGATTTGACAGCAGACAGCTAATTGGTTGGTGGTTTTCTCTGTTTTGGACAGGGCTTCTCCGGGCCTGGCTTCGGGCTCATCTCCTTGCTGGTGAAGGCTGCTGACCCTCCTGGTCTCCACACCCACAATCAATGAAGCCGCTTGGCTGAGAATGTGGGAGACGACCGTCAGCAATTCTGCAATGTACTCACCGGAGGTCTCTTCTCACCTGGCTCCTCCTGCCCCCAGCTGGGCTCCCACTAATTTACGCCGTCTCCACGGATGGCCAGATTTACGCATTTGCTGTTTTCCTTTCCTTTCCTTCCAGTCCCCTGCCTCCCTCCCTCCCTCCCTCCCACCTGCCTGCCTGCCTGCCCTCTCTCCCTCCCACCTGCCTGCCTCCCTCTCTCCCTCCCACCTGCCTGCCTGCCTCCCTCCCTCCCTGTCCACCTGCCTGCCTCCCTCCCTCTCTGCCCACCTGCCTGCCTGCCTCCCTCCCTCCCTGCCCACCTGCCTGCCTGCCTTCCTGACTCCCTCCCTCCCTCCTGCCCACCTGCCTGCCTCCCTCTCTCCCTCCCACCTGCCTGCCTGCCTCCCTCCCTCCCTGCCCACCTGCCTGCCTGCCTCCCCTCTTCCCTGCCTGCCTGCCTTCCTCCCTGCCTGCCTCCCTCCCTCCCTGTCCACCTGCCTGCCTCCCTCCCTCCCTGCCCACCTGCCTGCCTGCCTCCCTCCCTCCCTGCCCACCTGCCTGCCTGCCTTCCTGCCTCCCTCCCTCCTGCCCACCTGCCTGCCTCCCTCTCTCCCTCCCACCTGCCTGCCTGCCTCCCTCCCTACCTGCCCACCTGCCTGCCTGCCTTCCTCCCTGCCTGCCTGCCTCCCTCCCACCTGCCTGCCTGCCTCCCCCCTTCCCTGCCTGCCTGCCTTTCCTCCCTGCCTGCCTGCTTTCTTGCCTTTCTTCTCTTCTGTTTTCTATCTTTCTTGCTCCTTCCTTCATTTTCTTGGTTTAATTGTACTAAAAACACTTTTTGGGGATCATTTTAAAAAGTTTGAACTTTTAATTTTACGGTAACTGTAGAGTCTCATGCAGTTGTAAGAAACAATAGAGACATCCCATGTACCCTTTACCTAGCTTCTCCCAGTGGTAACATCTTGCAAAACTATATACACACAGTGTCACAAACGCTGTATCAGCATTAATACAATCCACTCATCCTTATTCAGATTTCCCCAGTTTTGCTTGTACTCATGTGTGTCTGAGTGTGTGTGTGTTTAGCTTTATGCAATTTTATCACCTGTGAAGGTTTGCGAATCCAGCACCACATAGAAGATACTAAACAGTCCAACACCAACCATCAGGATCCCTCCTGTTACCTTGTCATAAATTCACTCTCCTCCCTGCTTCCCACCTCCTTCCCAATCCCTGACAGCCAGCAATCTGCTGTTCATTTCTACACATTCCACATGGAAATCACCAAGGAATCAAGGAACGTTACCCTGTGCCATTGAGGCAATTCCAACTCACAGCCACCGTACAGGACAGAGTAGAACTGCCCCATAGGGCTTCCAAGGACCCCCTGGTGGATTCAAACTGCCAACCTTTGGGTTAGCAGCCGACTTCTTAACCACTCACTGTGCCACCAGGGCCCCAAGGAGCATTGGGGCTACAGAAACTGAAGGAGACCTTCCCCAGAGCCGACAGAGAGACCCTTTCCCTGAATTCAGACTTCTAGGCTCCAGAACTGTGAGAAAATAAGTGTTCTTTAATTTGCTAATTGTCCATCTCTGACGCCAGCCAGGGTTCCTCCACCCCATTGTTTTCTCTTGTCTGCCGCTGTGAGACCCTCCTTTCTGTTCGCCAACCTAAGGGTCCCCCCAAATAGGTGTCGTAAATCCTAACCCCACACCTGTGGACGCAATCCCATTTGGGAATAGGTTTTCTTTGCTGTGTTACTGAGGCAGCATTAGCCTACGCTGTGGCTTAAATCAGTCTTCTGAGACATCAAGAGCAGAGAGCAAGCAAGCAGAGACGGGAGAAGATAGATGGCACGTGATTGCCGAGGAATGGAGGAATAGAAGCTGGAAAGAGACAAGGACCTTCCCCCAGAGCAGATAGAGAAGGAGAGAGAGAGAGAGAGAGAGCCTTGTCCTAGAGTCTGCACCCTCAATTAGAACTTCCAGCTTCCTGAACTGTGAGAAAGTAAACTTCTGTTCCTTAAAGCCGCTCATTTGTGGCATTTCTCTTACAGCAGCTCTAGAGAACTAAGACAATAATAAATATTCAAATGCAAATGTCTCTCTGTCTGGTTCACCAACACTAACCCAGTGCCGTGGAGTGGATTCCGACTCAGCGACCCCATAGGACAGAGTAGAACTTCCCCATAGAGTTTCCAAGGACGCCTGGGGGATTTGAACTAACAACCCTTTGGTTCGCAGCTGTAGCATTTAACCACTGTGCCACCAGGGTTTCCTCACCAACACTGGACGAGATAAAGGAGTCCTGGTGGCGCACTGGTTAAGTGCTCGGCTGCTAACTGAAAGATTGGTGGTTCACACCCACCAGCTGCTCCCCAGGAGAAGGACCTGTTGATCTTCTCCGACAAAGATGACCGTCTCGGAAACCCTATGGGGAAGTTCTGCTCTGTCCTATAGGGTCTCTAGGAGTTGGAGTGGACTTGACGGCACTGGGCTTAGACGCAATGATGCCATTTCTTGCTTTAGATCCCTTCTTGGTGCAGATCTTTGCGGTGTCCCCAAGCCCAGTGCTCTCTCGGGGCTGGGCTTGTCCATTCCCATCTCCCATCCCTCGTCAGGGTCATGTGCTCAGGGTTACAGAACTAGGAAAGATGGCGAGTCAGACTGTAGGGCTGCCGGCCTCCTAATCCGGTGTATTTAGTTAGAGCTCCTTGGGAGCTCCTGGTCCTTCACATCTGCTCCTGGGAGCAGCTCCTCCTGGCAGCACGTTCGTGTTTCCTCAGGGAAGGTGGACGGATGGGACTCCAAGGAAGATGGCTGTGATGCCTGGATCCCTGCAGTTTTACATAACCCAAAGTGTGTGTTTAGCTGCATCAGCTGTATTTTATACGAACAAAGTCAGGTATGGAACAGACGAAATGCTTAGTCCAGTCCCAGTAAGAATGGCTCTTGTTGTTAGCTGCTGTCTGACTCATGGCAACCCTGTGCACGACAGAGGGAAACACTGCCCGGTCCTGCACCGTCCTCACAATCGTTGTTACCCTTGAGCCCACTGTTGCAGCCACTGTGTCAATCCATCTCATTGAGGGTCTTCCTCTTTTTCACTGACCCTCTACTTTACCAAGCATGATGTCCTTCTCCAGGGACTGGTCCGTCCTGACAACATGTCCAAAGTATGTGAGATGTAGTCTCAGCATCCTTGCTTCTAAGGAGCGTTCTGGTTGTACTTCTTCGAAGACAGACTTGTTTGTTTTTCCGGAAGTCCATGGTATATTCAGTATTCCTCACCAACACCACAATTCAAAGATCAATCTTCCTCTCCTCCTAGCTCCTGGTAATCACCCATCTACTTTTCTGTCTCTACGCAGTTGTCTAATCTCAATAGTTCGTGTAAGTGGGATCATACCATACTTGTCCTTCTGCATCTGGATTCTGTCACCCACTATGATGTTTTCAAGGTCCATCCTCATTGTAGCATGGATCAGGACTTCATTTCTCTTGATGGCTGAGTAATACCCCATTGTACGGATGAACTGGGCTCTAATTATCCATCATCTCTTGGGGAGTTTCCATAGTTTGGCTGTTGTGAACAGTGCTGCAATGAACATTTGTGCACAGATATCTCTTTGAGTCCCTGCGTTTTCTTTTTTAATGACGTACTTTGGAAAGGGCAAATTTCCATGCTTATTTCTTGTGCCCACAGTTTTGTACCCTACTATACAAATTCAGGAAACCCTGGTAATTTAGTGGTAAAGAGCGACAGCTGCTAACCAAGAGGTCGGCAGTTTAAATCTACCAGGCGCTCCTTGGAGACCCTATGGGGCAGTTCTACTCTGTCCTATAGGGTCGCTATGAGTCGGAATCAACTCAGTGGCAGTGGGTTTGGTTTTGGGTATGAAAATTCAGGTCTGCAGTAATTGCACAGTGAGGGCATAACAGGGAAGATGACCTTGCGGACAGACAGGAATCCAGGAGACTTGGATGTGTGTCAGCCTGGAGACCTGGGTCACTGTGGACCTTGTCCCCGAAGATCTCTGTCAAAGCGGCGTGTCCCCCATTTCACCCGCTGCTTTGATTGAAAATGTTCTCTGTCTTGGCTTAAAAATAAATGTTGTACATGTGTGCAGGGATATAATTGCCAGCACTAAGTCAGGGGTTTGGGTACCGAATTCTTAAATATTCTGAAGACAGGGCCCCAGAGTCCCCTCTCTGAGTCCTGGGGGTCGCTGGCGTGAGCCCCGGACGGGTCCTTGCTGTGTGTTTGAGCTGAGACAATGACTATCATTTTTAGCACTTGGAGTTCCAGTTCCTCTTTCATCCATTCAATAAAGAAGTCTTTATTGAGCCTCGGTACCATGTAAGGAGTCCTAGTGGCACAGTGGTTAAAGCGCTCAGCTGCTAACCAAAAGGTGGCGGTTGGAACCCACCAGTCACTCTTTTGGCATCATTTAAAAAAAAAATTGATTATTATTTAAAAATATAGATTAGGCATTCATTGATATGCACAATTTTCCCCTACATCCTGACAGTTCCAGAGGTCTTTGCTAGGAGACCCTTACGAATAAATAAACTTACTTAGACAGAAGGAGCCGGGGTGGTGCAGCGGTTAAAGCGCTCGGCTGCTAACCAAAAGGTGGGCAGTTTGAACTCACTAGCCGCTCTTCAGTAGAAAGACATGGCAATCTGCTTGTAAAGATTACAGCCTTGGAAATCCTATAGGGCAGTTCTACTCTGTCCTATAGGGTCGCTATGAGTTGACTTGATGGCAACGGGTTTGGTCTTTTTGTAGGTCCTATATGGTTGTTGTTAGCCCCGTTTGAGTTTACCACAACTCATACAGACCCCATATGTGTCACAGTACAACTGCCCCACAGAGTTTTCAAGGGTGTGACCTTTTGGAAGCCAATCCCCAGGCCTATCCTCTGAGGTGCCTCTAGGTGGATTCAAACCACCAACCTCTCAGCTTGTAGTCGAGTGCTTAACTGTTTATGCCACTCAGCTGCTTGCCTTAGATATAGAGGAAGATATAGATTCTATCAGGGATATCCATCACTGTCAAGTTGATTCTGACTCAGAGCGGCCGTATAGGAGAGAGTAGAACTGCCCCACATGGTTTCCAAGGGGTGGCTGGTAGATTTGAACTGACGACCTTTTGGTTAGAAGCTGCATTTTTAACCCCTGCACCACCAGGGCTCCTCTATCAGGGATAAAGGACTCCTATTACTCTTGTCGTTAGGTGCCCTCGAGTTGATTCCAACTCATGGTGACCCCGTGTTTATCAGAGTAGAACTGCCCCATAGGGTTTTCCACGCTGTGAACTTTTGGAAGCAGATTGCCAGGCCTGTCTTCTGAGGCACCTCAGGGTGGCTTTGAACCACCAAACTTTCGGCTAGTAGTTGAACGCTTAACTATTTTCTCCACCCATAAAGATTACAGCCAAGAAAACCCTATGGGGCACAGATCTACTCTGACACACTCGAGATCTCTGTTAGCTGGAGTCAACTCAACATCAACAGGTTTCTGACTTTTTACCCTCCTTGCAGAGAAAGAAAAAAAAAATGAGGCAAAGCAGAAGCCATTTCATTTTGGAAGAAAGGAAGACACCTTGGTGTACTCTGTACTAGGCTTCCCTGCCTCCATCCCCAGAGGGCAAGCTTTGATGGAGGAGACGGTGGAGAAAGGGGAGCTGGAGGAGGTGGGCAGCCTGTTCCCATTTCCGGCTCTCTCTTCAAAGGGGCGTCTTCCTTTGGCTCGAGTCCCCGACTTCCTTTCCCACCCGCTTCTCTTTGTTGGCTTATGATTCCAGAGAAAGCCCGGAGTCAACCTCGGTGCAAACCTGATATTAAAAACCTCGAGGCGGATGCCCGGGATAAACACACCCCTCTTCTGGTTTTGGAGAAAAAAAAAAATTCATAAGCAGAGCCATACTTTTCTAATAAAAATTCATTAAATAATGGTTAGAAGGGATGAAGCACGGGGAAACACAAAGGCACACAATCAACGGGGTTTCTTTGAACTTTCCCCCTTGAAACACAAAACAAACATCAGCCGTGACAGCAAGAGCCCCCAGCCCCGATGCAAAAGGGCCACAGGGCTTCTCCCCTCTGGTGCAGCCGAGCAGTGATGAAAACAATGTTTCTCTGGAAGGTTCTGCAGCGTTGTTTTCGTTGTACTTCTTCCCATTTCATATTGTTAAGGATTGAATTTGTGTCACCCAAAAAGATGTACTGGAGTCCTAACCCCAATACCTGCAGATGTAGTTCTGCTTGGGAACAGGGGTTTCCTTGTTAGTTAACGAGGCCACATCAGTGTAGTCGTTGTCGTTGTTATTAGTTGACATAGAGCCAACTCAGCTCAAGGCGACCCCATGTGTGCAGCGTAGAACTACTCTGTAGGGTTTTCAAGGCTTTGACCTTTCGAAAGCAGATCACCAGGCCTGTCTTTCGAGGCACCTCTGAGCGAGTTCAAGCTGCCAGCCTTTTGGCTATTATTCAGTGTAGGGTGTGTCTTAAACCTAAGAAAAGCAGATTAGATACAGGACAAAAATGAACGGAGAAAAATAGCTGCCACACGGCGATCACCAAGTAACTGAGGAACAGAGCCGAAGAGACAAGGACCCTCCCCCAGAGCCAACAGAGACAAGCCTTCCCCCAGAGTCAGCACCCTGAATTCAGGCTTCTAGCCTCCTAAACTGTGAGAAAACAAGTTTCTGTTCTTTAAAGCCACCCCACTTGTTGGTATTTAGTTATAGCAACACTAGGAGACTGTCATGGATTGAAATGTGTCCCCCCCAAAATGTTCTCCAACTTGGCTAGTCCATGATTCCCAGTATTGTGAGGTCGGCCGCCATTTTGTCATCGGATGTGATTCTCCTTTGTGTTGTAAATCCTGCCTCTATGATGTTGATGAGATGGGATTAGCGGCAGTTATGTTAATGAGGCAGGACTCAATTTACAAAATCAGATTGTGTCTTGAGCCAATCTCTTTTGAGATATAAAGGAGAGAGGTGAACAGAGAGAGAGACCTCATACCACCAAGAAACAAGAGCCAGGAGAATAGCCCATCTTTTGGATCCAAGGTTCCTGCTCGAAGACGCTCCTAGACCAAGTGAATGTTGATAACAAGGACCTTCCCCCAGAACCAGCAGAGAGAAAGCCTTCCCCTGGAGCTGACACCCTGAATTTGGACTTGTAGCCTCCTAGACTGTGAGAGAATAAACTTCTGTTTGTTAAAGACATCCTCTTGTGGTTTTTCTGTTATAGCAGCGCTAGATGACTAAGACAGAGACTAAGACACACCTCTACCTGGACATGAGATTCCTTTCGAAAATAGGGTCTTCTTGATGTGTTAACGAGGTCACACCAGAGGAGAGGGGGTCCTAAACCTAATCCCATCTGAGTTATGAACAGGGCACATACAGCGGGAAGACAGATGCTGTCTGGCAATGATGACAACAGAGGTAGATGTGTCTACAACCCCAAGAACCCCAAGGATTTCCAGCTACCAGAAGCTGAGATAGACAAAGAAGGGCCTCCGCCTGGAGCCACACTCTGAATTTGGACTTCTAACCTCCTGAACTGTGAGAGAGATAAGCTTCTGCTCTTTAAAGCCGCCCCGCTGGTGGTACTTCTGTTAGAGTAGTGCCGAGAAGCTAAGACAGCAAGTATGTACAGGTGACAAAGAGTGATGAGAACAGCCAGGAGCATTCCAGTTCTGGTTAACATCGTGCCTTGTTAGACCCATAAGTTGTTGGGTGCTGTCGAGCCACTACCCATTCACAGCGCCCCCGTGTGACGCCTTAGAACTGCCCCACAGTGTTTTCTAGGCTGTAATCTTTATGGGAGCACATCGTTAGCTCTCTCTCCAGAGGAGCTGCTGGGGGGTTTGAACTGCCAGCCTTGTGGTTACCAGCCAAGCACTTAACCATTGCACCACCAAGGCTCCTTATTCGATCCATGTTGCTGTTGTCGTTGTTAGGTGCTGTTGAGTTGATCCCTGCTCATAGTGACCTCATGTGACGGAGTAGAACTGCCCCACAGGGTTTCCTGGGCTGTAATATCTACAGGAGCCGACTGCCAGGTCTTTCTCCTCGGAGCTGCTGGGTGGGTTAGCTGCCAAGTGCTTAGCTGTCGGACCATCAGGACTCTTTAGAGTCTTGAGAAGGAGAACGTGCTTAAGCCATTTACGAAAAGTGAAAACAAACTCACCTCTGTCTGCCATCCACGGGGGACGGTGTACTCATCTAAAGGTTTAAAGCGACCGTTTTCTAACGCTGGGTTTTCAGTAACAGGAGAGGGCCGTTATGGAAGATCAAAGCCTCCTGGAGTTTTACAGCGGATCTGGGCAAAGCTCCCCGGGGACGGATAAAGCTTCGGAGCAGCCCCTCTCCCGGCTCTAATGGCAGACTTCTGACATCTATGGGGTGATGAGGAGAGGAGTCAAACAGCTCTGCGTGTAAAGATGGCGTTTCAGACATCAGCCCTAAGGCAGCTTTGGGAAGGAGGCAGTGGATTGGGAAAGAGGGAGAAAAACATCGTTATGGGGTAAATGGTGTCCCCCAAAAGATATGTTCAAGTCCTAACCCCCGTACCTGTGAACCTCGTTTGGAAATCGGGTCTTTGCGGATGTCATCAGTCAGCAATGAGGTCATACTGGAGCCGGGCGTATCCTGAACCTATGTGAGTGGTGTCGTTAGAAACAAGAAGAGACGGAGACACAGAGGGGAGACGGCCCTGTGAAGACAGAGCAGAGATTGGAGTGAGGTAGCCACAAGCCCAGGAACACCTGGGGCCACCAGAAGCTGGAAGAGACAAGGAGGACCCTCACCTAGAGCCTCCCGAGGGAGTGTTGCCCTACAGACATCTTGATTTCAGACTTCTGGCCTCCAGAACTGTGAGAGAATAAATTTCATCTCACCTGCTGTTATGATTTGAATAGTGCCTCCCCCCGCCCCCAAAAGCTCTACTGGCCTCCTAGCCCCTTTACCTGAGAAGGTGACCATGTTTGGAAACAGGGTCTTTGAAGATGTTGTCAGTTAGTTAACAAAAGGCGACACGGGAGCAGGTGGGTCCTAGTCCCACCTGGGTGGTGCCTTATGAACGAGGAGAAGACACACAGAGGGACAGAGAGGAAGAACGACTGAGAGGTGCTGGAGACAAATGCGGCTGTGAGCGAAGGAGCCCCAAGGAAGGCACGGAGCCACCAGAAGCTGGAAACTGGGTCATGGAGTCCGAGTACTTCTGTAACAGAAATACCAAAGGGGGTGGCTTTAAAGGATAGAAATCTGTTTTCTCACGGTTCAGGGGGCTGGGGGTCACATCCAGAGTGTGGCTCTAGTGGGGGTCCTTCTCATCTATTTCAGCTTCGAGCAGCCACAATCCTTGGAGTTCCTAGGCTTGTAGACGTCCGACCCTACGCTGTCATTGGATAGCATCCGTCTCCCCTCTGTGTCTGCCTGCTTCTACATCTAATCTGTACTTGCTGTATCCTGGAAGTTGTTAGATTTAGGGTGCACCTTACACTGACATGGCCTCATTTACATAACAAAGAAAGCCTGACTCCCAAATGGGATTACATCCCCATGCATGTTGTTGTTGGGTGCCCTCCAGTCAATTCTGACTCCTAGTGACCCCGTGTGACCGACGAGAGCTGCCTCCTAGGGTTTTCTAGGCAGGAATCTTTACGGGAGCAGATCACCTGGTCTTTTTCCCTCAGAGTAGCTGGTGGGTTCACACCAACAACCTTTCAGTATTCTCCGCTTTCAGCCAAGATCCATCTGACATCAGCAACGATATCCCTCGTTCCATGTCCTCTTCTGAATCCAGCTTGAATTTCTGGCCGTTCCCTGTTGATGTACTGCTGCAGCAGTGCCCCCCCATCATAGAAAAACAATACCATAGTAACAGGCTGCAGTGCTGTTCCCCCCATCACAGAAAATCAATACCATGGTAACAGGCTGCAGTGCTGTCCCCCATCCTGGAAAATCAATACCATAGTAACAGGCTGCAGTGCTGTCCCCCCATCACAGAAAATCAATACCATGGTAACAGGCTGCAGCAGTGCCCCCCCATCATAGAAAAACAATACCATAGTAACAGGCTGCAGTGCTGTTCCCCCCATCACAGAAAATCAATACCATGGTAACAGGCTGCAGTGCTGTCCCCCATCCTGGAAAATCAATACCATAGTAACAGGCTGCAGTGCTGTCCCCCCATCACAGAAAATCAATACCATGGTAACAGGCTGCAGCAGTGCCCCCCCATCATAGAAAATCAATACCTTAGTAACAGACTACAGGGCTGTTCCCCCCATCACAGAAAAAAATCAACACCATGGTAACAGGCTGCAATGATGTCCCCCATCATAGAAAATCAATACCATGGTAACAGGCTGCAGCGCTGTCCCCCATCATAGAAAATCAATACCATGGTAACAGGCTACAGCGCTGTCCCCCCATCATAGAAAATCAATACCATGGTAACAGGCTGCAGCGCTGTCCCCCATCATAGAAAATCAATACCATGGTAACAGGCTGCAGCGCTGTCCCCCATCACAGAAAATCAATACCATGGTAACAGGCTGCAGCGCTGTCCCTCCATCACAGAAAATCAATACCATGGTAACAGGCTGCAGTGCTGTCCCCCATCATAGAAAATCAATACCATAGTAACAGGCTGCAGTGCTGTCCCCCCATCATAGAAAATCAATACCATAGTAACAGGCTGCAGCGCTGTCCCCCCATCATGGAAAATCAATACCATAGTAACAGGCTGCAGTGCTGTTCCCCCCATCACAGAAAATCAATACCATGGTAACAGCCTGCAGTGCTGCTCCCCATCATAGAAAATCAATACCATAGTAACAGGCTGCAGTGCTGTCCCCCCATCATAGAAAATCAATACCTTAGTAACAGACTACAGGGCTGTTCCCCCATCATAGAAAATCAATGCCATATTAACAGGCTGCAGTGCTGTCCCCCCATCATAGAAAATCAATACCATGGTAACAGGCTGCAGTGCTGTCCCCCCATCATAGAAAAACAATACCATGGTAACAGGCTGCAGCGCTGTCCCCCCATCATGGAAAATCAATACCATGGTAACAGGCTGCAGCGCTGTCCCCCCATCATAGAAAATCAATACCATGGTAACAGGCTGCAGTGCTGTCCCCCCATCACAGAAAAAAATCAATAAAATGGTAACAGCCTGCAGTGCTGCTCCCCATCATAGAAAATCAATACCTTAGTAACAGGCTACAGGGCTGTTCCCCCATCATGGAAAATCAATACCATAGTAACAGGCTGCAGTGCTGTCCCCCCATCATAGAAAATCAATACCATGGTAACAGGCTGCAGCGCTGTCCCCCCATCACAGAATATCAATACCATAGTAACAGGCTGCAGTGCTGTCCCCCATCATAGAAAATCAATACCATGGTAACAGGCTGCAGCGCTGTCCCCCCATCATAGAAAATCAATACCATGGTAACAGGCTGCAGTGCTGTCCCCCCATCACAGAAAATCAATACCATAGTAACAGGCTGCAATGCTGTCCCCCATCATAGAAAATCAATACCATGGTAACAGGCTGCAGCGCTGTCCCCCCATCATAGAAAATCAATACCATGGTAACAGGCTGCAGTGCTGTCCCCCATCACGGAAAATCAATACCATGGTAACAGGCTGCAGTGCTGTCCCCCCATCATAGAAAAACAATACCATGGTAACAGGCTGCAGCGCTGTCCCCCCATCATGGAAAATCAATACCATGGTAACAGACTGCAGTGCTGTCCCCCCATCACAGAAAAAAATCAATACCATGGTAACAGCCTGCAGTGCTGCTCCCCATCATAGAAAATCAATACCTTAGTAACAGGCTACAGGGCTGTTCCCCCATCATGGAAAATCAATACCATAGTAACAGGCTGCAGTGCTGTCCCCCCATCATAGAAAATCAATACCATGGTAACAGGCTGCAGCGCTGTCCCCCCATCACAGAATATCAATACCATAGTAACAGGCTGCAGTGCTGTCCCCCATCATAGAAAATCAATACCATGGTAACAGGCTGCAGCGCTGTCCCCCCATCATAGAAAATCAATACCATGGTAACAGGCTGCAGTGCTGTCCCCCCATCACAGAAAATCAATACCATAGTAACAGGCTGCAATGCTGTCCCCCATCATAGAAAATCAATACCATGCTAACAGGCTGCAGCGCTGTCCCCCCATCATAGAAAATCAATACCATGGTAACAGGCTGCAGTGCTGTCCCCCATCATAGAAAATCAATACCATAGTAACAGGCTGCAGCGCTGTCCCCCCATCATAGAAAATCAATACCATGGTAACAGGCTGCAGTGCTGTCCCCCCATCATGGAAAATCAATACCATGGTAACAGGCTGCAGTGCTGTCCCCCATCATAGAAAATCAATACCATGGTAACAGGCTGCAGTGCTGTCCCCCCATCATAGAAAATCAATACCATGGTAACAGGCTGCAGCGCTGTCCCCCATCATAGAAAATCAATACCATGGTAACAGGCTGCAGTGCTGTCCCCCATCATAGAAAATCAATACCATGGTAACAGGCTGCAGCGCTGTCCCCCATCATAGAAAATCAATACCATGGTAACAGGCTGCAGTGCTGTCCCCCCATCATAGAAAATCAATACCATGGTAACAGGCTGCAGCGCTGTCCCCCATCATAGAAAATCAATACCATGGTAACAGGCTGCAGTGCTGTCCCCCCATCATAGAAAATCAATACCATGGTAACAGGCTGCAGTGCTGTCCCCCCATCATAGAAAATCAATACCATAATAACAGGCTGCAGTGCTGTCCCCCCATCATAGAAAATCAATACCATGGTAACAGGCTGCAGCGCTGTCCCCCCATCATAGAAAATCAATGCCATAGTAACAGGCTGCAGCGCTGTCCCCCCATCATGGAAAATCAATACCATGGTAACAGGCTGCAGCGCTGTCCCCCATCATAGAAAATCAATACCATGGTAACAGGCTGCAGTGCTGTCCCCCCATCATAGAAAATCAATACCATAGTAACAGGCTGCAGTGCTGTCCCCCCATCATAGAAAATCAATACCATGGTAACAGGCTGCAGTGCTGTCCCCCCATCATGGAAAATCAATACCATGGTAACAGGCTGCAATGCTGTCCCCCATCATGGAAAATCAATACCATGGTAACAGGCTGCAGTGCTGTCCCCCCATCATAGAAAATCAATACCATGGTAACAGGCTGCAGTGCTGTCCCCCCATCATAGAAAATCAATACCATAGTAACAGGCTGCAATGCTGTCCCCCATCATAGAAAATCAATACCATGGTAACAGGCTGCAGCGCTGTCCCCCCATCATAGAAAATCAATACCATGGTAACAGGCTGCAGTGCTGTCCCCCATCATGGAAAATCAATACCATGGTAACAGGCTGCAGTGCTGTCCCCCCATCATGGAAAATGAATACCATAGTAACAGGCTGCAGCGCTGTCCCCCCATCATAGAAAATCAATACCATGGTAACAGGCTGCAGCGCTGTCCCCCATCATAGAAAATCAATACCATGGTAACAGGCTGCAGTGCTGTCCCCCCATCATAGAAAATCAATACCATGGTAATAGGCTGCAGCGCTGTCCCCCATCATAGAAAATCAATACCATGGTAACAGGCTGCAGTGCTGTCCCCCCATCATAGAAAATCAATACCATGGTAACAGGCTGCAGTGCTGTCCCCCCATCATAGAAAATCAATACCATAATAACAGGCTGCAGTGCTGTCCCCCCATCATAGAAAATCAATACCATGGTAACAGGCTGCAGCGCTGTCCCCCATCATAGAAAATCAATACCATGGTAACAGGCTGCAGTGCTGTCCCCCCATCATAGAAAATCAATACCATAGTAACAGGCTGCAGTGCTGTCCCCCCATCATAGAAAATCAATACCATGGTAACAGGCTGCAGTGCTGTCCCCCCATCATGGAAAATCAATACCATGGTAACAGGCTGCAATGCTGTCCCCCCATCATGGAAAATCAGTACCATAGTAACAGGCTGCAGCGCTGTCCCCCCATCATGGAAAATCAATACCATGGTAACAGGCTGCAATGCTGTCCCCCCATCATGGAAAATCAGTACCATAGTAACAGGCTGCAGCGCTGTCCCCCCATCATGGAAAATCAATACCATGGTAACAGGCTGCAGTGCTGTCCCCCCATCATAGAAAATCAATACCATGGTAACAGGCTCCAGCGCTGTCCCCCCATCATGGAAAATCAGTACCATAGTAACAGGCTGCAGCGCTGTCCCCCCATCATGGAAAATCAATACCATGGTAACAGGCTGCAGTGCTGTCCCCCCATCATAGAAAATCAATACCATGGTAACAGGCTGCAGTGCTGCTCCCCATCATAGAAAATCAATACCATGGTAACAGGCTGCAGTGCTGTCCCCCCATCATGGAAAATCAATACCATGGTAACAGGCTGCAGTGCTGTCCCCCCATCATAGAAAATCAATACCATGGTAACAGGCTGCAGTGCTGTCCCCCATCATAGAAAATCAATACCATGGTAACAGGCTGCAGTGCTGCTCCCCCCATCATAGAAAATCAATACCATAGTAACAGGCTGCAGTGCTGTCCCCCCATCACAGAAAATCAATACCATGGTAACAGGCTGCAGCGCTGTCCCCCATCATAGAAAATCAATACCATAGTAACAGGCTGCAGTGCTGTCCCCCCATCACAGAAAATCAATACCATGGTAACAGGCTGCAGCGCTGTCCCCCCATCATAGAAAATCAATACCATGGTAACAGGCTGCAGTGCTGTCCCCCCATCACGGAAAATCAATACCATGGTAACAGGCTGCAGCGCTGTCCCCCCATCATAGAAAATCAATACCATGGTAACAGGCTGCAGCGCTGTCCCCCCATCATAGAAAATCAATACCATAGTAACAGGCTGCAGTGCTGTCCCCCCATCACGGAAAATCAATACCATGGTAACAGGCTGCAGTGCTGTCCCCCATCATAGAAAATCAATACCATGGTAACAGGCTGCAGTGCTGTCCCCCCATCACGGAAAATCAATACCATGGTAACAGGCTGCAGCGCTGTCCCCCCATCATGGAAAATCAGTACCATAGTAACAGGCTGCAGCGCTGTCCCCCCATCATGGAAAATCAATACCATGGTAACAGGCTGCAGTGCTGCTCCCCATCATAGAAAATCAATACCATAGTAACAGGCTGCAGTGCTGTCCCCCATCATGGAAAATCAATACCATAGTAACAGGCTGCAGTGCTGTCCCCCCATCATAGAAAATCAATACCATGGTAACAGGCTGCAGTGCTGTCCCCCCATCATAGAAAATCAATACCATGGTAACAGGCTGCAGTGCTGCTCCCCATCATAGAAAATCAATAGCATAGTAACAGGCTGCAGTGCTGTCCCCCCATCATAGAAAATCAATACCATGGTAACAGGCTGCAGCGCTGTCCCCCATCATAGAAAATCAATACCATAGTAACAGGCTGCAGTGCTGTCCCCCCATCATAGAAAATCAATACCATGGTAACAGGCTGCAGTGCTGTCCCCCCATCATGGAAAGTCAATGCCATAGTAACAGGCTGCAGTGCTGTCCCCCCATCATAGAAAATCAATACCATGGTAACAGGCTGCAGTGCTGCTCCCCATCATAGAAAATCAATACCATAGTAACAGGCTGCAGTGCTGTCCCCCCATCATAGAAAATCAATACCATGGTAACAGGCTGCAGCGCTGTCCCCCATCATAGAAAATCAATACCATAGTAACAGGCTGCAGTGCTGTCCCCCCATTATAGAAAATCAATACCATGGTAACAGGCTGCAGTGCTGTCCCCCCATCATGGAAAATCAATACCATGGTAACAGGCTGCAGTGCTGTCCCCCCATCATAGAAAATCAATACCATGGTAACAGGCTGCAGTGCTGTCCCCCCATCATGGAAAGTCAATGCCATAGTAACAGGCTGCAGTGCTGTCCCCCCATCATAGAAAATCAATACCATGGTAACAGGCTGCAGTGCTGTCCCCCCATCATAGAAAATCAATAGCATAGTAACAGGCTGCAATGCTGTCCCCCATCATGGAAAATCAATACCATGGTAACAGGCTGCAGCGCTGTCCCCCCATCATGGAAAATCAATACCATGGTAACAGGCTGCAGTGCTGTCCCCCCATCATAGAAAATCAATACCATGGTAACAGGCTGCAGTGCTGTCCCCCCATCATGGAAAGTCAATGCCATAGTAACAGGCTGCAGTGCTGTCCCCCCATCATAGAAAATCAATACCATAGTAACAGGCTGCAGTGCTGTCCCCCCATCATAGAAAATCAATACCATGGTAACAGGCTGCAGTG